>NC_065581.1:117422505-117730146 GCF_024542745.1 Macaca thibetana thibetana | reverse complement strand
AATAATTTTTCATGTCAGAGCTCTAGTCCAGCAGGTTTTAAGAAGGGAATAAGAGCAAAGAGATGTTCTATAGTGAGCAGGTCTATGAAAACCTACCTCCAAGTCCAAGGAAGCTGAGAAGCTGAAGAAAGAGACTGACATATCCAGTTTCTCAGAAGAAAACATTTCATAAGGATTTACAAACAGAAACCAGGTCTGTCTCTCAGATGGAAGCAAGACAAGATAGTGGATTCCTGCAACATTACCCACCAGCCTCAGAGTTTATTTGCCGTAGAGAAAGAACATGTGATTCAGAACGGATATGTAGGACAATTGAAGTACAATAACATCAAGGTTGTTTTGACGTAAGGGCAGTACATTTAGGTAAGTACGCGCCCTTATATAAGGAATAATAGATAAACTGGAAATCTTGAAGGCCTTCCCAGGAATGTCATTAAACAAAAAGCAACATGAAAGATCAGCATCCAAAATAGAGTTGCTTTGTCCTCCACAGGTATTTAGCTGGAAAGTTTCAATTGAGAAGTAAAGGTGGAGACTCTCTCCTTCTGCAGTAGGACTGTCATGTGGGAGGTGAGAGAACTGAGGTGAGTAAAGACTCATTGGCTTGAATTAGTACACCACCCAAATGTTGCATTTGTGAATGTCAACATGAATTTTTGTTTGTTTGTTTAGCAAACAAACCTCTTTATGTTTACAAAAGTGTTAAACAGATCCAAAAACTATGGCAAGAAAAATAAGTGTGTTTCAATCAGGGAGAAAAACAGAGTGCTTACTCAAATACACAACTTCGCAGGCTTTGGTATTCTTATAAATCTGGTGGAATAATTAATTGAAAGGTGTTTTCTCTCCAGGCAGCTTTTGGTAGAACTCAGCATCTATCTCAACGTACGCAAATGTTCTGTTCCACAAGTTAAAGACAGAACATGAAGAAATCTGCATGTGATTTACACTGCCAAGAGAATTTGGAAGTTCAGTATATTTATTTCAAATTGGAATTTAGCCCAGACTCTGTTTTTGATAAAGGGAAAAAAGAAAAAAAACATTTTAATAAAATACAAGAACATTGATTAATTGGGGATATAACACACATTTTCCAAGTAAAATTTCTGTTCAATCTTGCATAAAGGGTCAAGTGTGGCTCTTGATATACCAGTTCACCTTTTATATTTAAATAACAAATTTCTTATCTTGATGAAAAAAGCCAAAGTCTAAAATATTTGAAAAGGTTTATTCTGAGTCAAATAAGAGTGACCATGGCCCACAGCCCAGCTTCAAGAGGTCTGGAGAACATGTGCCTCAACTGGTTGAATTACAGAGGTGGTAGGTTTACAGTGCTAACAGAAGTTACATGCAAATACATATGTCAGTTCATGAAAGGTATATATTGGTTCAGCTTAGAAAGTGGATCGTTGGGACATCTAAAGGCTGAAGGAGCTTACAAGTCGTTGGTGGATTCAAAGATTTTCTGATTGGCAATTGTTTGAAAGAGTGAAGTTTTGCCTAAGGAGTTGAAGTCAGTAGAAACAAATGCCTGAATTAAGATAAGGGAGTTGTGGAAGCCAGGGTTTTGTTATGTTGATGAAGCCTCAGGTAGTAGGCTTCAGAGAAAATCGATGGTAAATGTCTTTTCTTAGACCATAAAAGGTGTTAGATTCTCAGTTAAATCTCTCCTGGATTAGAAAAAGACCTAGAAAGGGAAGAAGATTCTCTACAATTTTCCTTACAAGAGATGACTTTGCAGAGCCATATCAAAATATGTAAAAGAAAATATATTTGGGGGTAAAATACTTTGAATTGCTTCAAAGATAGGATAGGATCTCCTATCTGTCCTGTGATGCTGTACCAGTCTGGTCAGACTTTGGTATCTTATTGCTACAAACAGTCTGCTTTGTTAGTCTTATGATCTATATTTTATTGTTAATGCTGGCCTGTTGTGCCTAAACTCCAAGTGGAGAGATTATAACAGGCATGTCCAACTGCCCCCCTTTTCCTGTCATAGCCTGAATTAGTTTTTTTCAGGTTTCTTTGGCATTCCTTTGGCCAAGGGGTGTCTATTCAATTGGTTGGGGGGCTTAGAATTTTATTTTTGGTTTATACTAAACTATTTGCTTTTCCAAAAGTCTGTTTGATAGACTCTGACTTCCAATCTGATTTTTTAGCCTCCCCACAAATCACAATTATAAATTCTGGACATGATGCAGCAGAAAACCAAAGCAGAACTCTGGAAAGTGGTAAGAAGATGAGCTGATTTTAGACCTCATGATTGGATGAACGGCACAGCAGCAGGGAGGCTTGCCTTCCCCCTGCCACCCACCCAACAGACAAATGCCACCCAGACCTATTGTTTTCTGACCAGCAAAATAGCAAACGAAGGAAGCCAAGGTAGGTTTTGTCTTCTCCTGCTTAGAATGGGAGTCCTTCTGACAACATCAGGTAAACAGATGCCACACTGGTAATGGTGATCAATTGAGAGCCTTGCCATAAACAGACAGCTAAGGGAAACATTAACCTTCCCTGCCTGTCCTGAGACTCCCTTTTTCCACTGAGAGGTACTGAGTAAGTCAACAGAGCTGGTAGAAGGAACCCAGCTATGGCTAGTGCCTGGTCAAGGAAGCCTCTTTGTCCCCATGAACTCAAGATTCCTCTCCCACCTACAGATACAAATACTTGCAGGGAAATGAAGAACTCAGTTTATAGCAAGTAGCTCTATATAGGAAGTCTTTTTGTGCCTGCAGCAGGAGAGTCTTCTCCCCTGGCCAGAGATAATAGAGAAGGCAGAAGGCACTGGTAGGGGAATCCCACCATGCCCCATTCCCATTCAGAGACACCCAGCAGTTGGCCTGAAGAAACCCTATTTTGTCCCGTAGGCAGCACCAGTAGAAACCAATGTGAACTCCAGAAGCACTAGATAAACAAGGTGGATGAAAATAATACCACAAAATCTCTGACAATCAAAATGCCATTATAACCACAACCTACAAAAATAAGCAAAGACCTGTATGCTAAAACTAAGCAGTGAGACAATCTTCTAAAATAAAAGATTAAAATAAGACTCAGTGTTTCCTGACAAAATAGGGGGGAAAGTCCAGAATGAAATTTAAAATAACCTTTCATAATAAGAACTAGAAAATCACAACTTGAATGAGAAAAAGAGTTGATATCAACACTGAGATAAATCAGATGTTGAAATTGTCTCACAAGGATTTTATAGTCATTGTCATAAAAATGCTTCAGATATCAATTATAAATTCTCTTGAAACAAATTATAAGTAGAAAATATCAGAAAAAAATAGGAGTTACTAAAAAGAGACAAATGGAAATTATAGAACTGAAAATACAATAAAAGAAATAATCTGATGGAAGGACTCATTGGTAGAGTGGAGATGACAAAGTATAGAATCAATGAATTTGAAGCAGAATAATCAAATTCACTCTTATAACAAGAACCATTGTGAACAATAGGAAGAAAACAGATTCTTTAAAATGTCAAAGCCTCAGGGACCTGTAAGATGATAACAAAAAAATCTATCATTCATGTCAGCAGAGTCCCAGAAGAAAAGGAGAAAAAGTGAGGCTGAAAGAGTGTTTGAAGAAATAATGGCTGACACAAGACACAAACCTATGGATCCAAGAAGCTGAGTGAATCCCAAACAGGATAAACTCAAAGAAACCTATGTCAAAATACCTAATTAAAGTTTTGAATAGTAAAAATGAGGAAAATGTCTTGAAACTAGCCAGAGAGAAATGATATATTATCTGTATGGGAACACTCACTTAAAGGATGATAGATTTCTCATCTGAAACCACAGAAGCCAGAAAGTGGCACAATATTTTCAAATGCTAAAAGAAAAAAAAAAATGTCAACCCAGAATTCTGGCAAAACTATCCTTCATAAATGGAAGGAAAATAAAAACATTCTCACATGAAAGAAAACTAAAAGCATTATCAGAGATATGGTGGTTAAAGGAAATGCTCAGGAAGAAAGAAAAGGATAAAAGAAGTAATCTTGCAGCATCAGGAAGGAAGAAGGAATAGCAGCGCATTTTTCTCATGAACTTTATAAACTGATTGAAATTAAAATTTATCACAGCGTCTTGTATCCAAGATGATAATATTTAAAGTTTGGAAAGGTAAAGGAACTCAAATGGAAGTGAGGCTTCTGTACCTCACTCGAAGTGGCAAAATGTTGATACCAGTAGGATGTTTTTATATATATATATATTTTATATATATATATATATAGAGAGAGAGAGAGAGAAAGATAGAGAATATACATATAAATATATATAGTATATATGTTATGTATGTGTATGTATACTATATATATATTATATATATATACACCTAGAGCAACCACAACAAATTATACAAAGATATACACTCAAAAACTCTAAAAATAAAATCAAGATAACATCTTAAAAATAGCTCTTCAAGTATCTCACAGGAAAGTAAGACAAAAGAAACACAGAAACAAAACCAAAAAAAACCAGTAGTAAGCAAATAATAAAATAGCAGACTTAAGTGCTTACGTATCAATAATTACTAAATGTAAATTATCTAATAGACCAATCAAAACAGATACATTGGCAAAGTGGATAGAAAGGCACAGTTCAATTGTAGTGATTACAAGAAACTTATTTTAAATTTAGCAACATGGGTAGAAAGGTAAAAGTGGGCAAAATCATGCAAATATTAACATTTTAAAAGCATGAATAGCTATATTAATATAGCAAAGAAAATTACTAGAGACAAAGAGCGATATTACATAATAATAAAGGAATTAACCCACTAGGAAGACATATCAAGCCTAAATGCATATGTGCCAACTAACGGAGTTTCAACACATATGAAACAAAAATTGATAGAACTGAAAGGAAAAATAACCACAAACATACTAGATTTCCATAGCCTCCCCTAGAAACTGACAGAACAATTAGGAAGAAAATTGGCAAGGACATAGGATATCCTAACAACACTGTCTATCAATAGGGTCGAAGTGACACATACAGGTTGAGTACCTTTTATCCAAAATGCTTGGGACAAGATCTGTTTCAGATTTTGATATTTCTGGATTTTTAAAATATCTGCATTATACTTACTGATTGAGCATCCCTAATAAAACAAAAAACAACAAAAAAAAAACCTGAAATTTAAAATATTTCAATGAGTATTTCTTCTGAGCATTATGTTGGTGCTCAAAAAGTTTTGGATTGCAGAGCATTTTGGATATGAGATCTTAGATTAGAAATATACAACCTATATAGAACACTGCACCTATCACAGCAGAATACAAAATTTTTTTTGAGTGCCCATGAAAATTCACCAAGATAAATTATATTCTGGGTTATAAAATAAACCTTGACAAATTTTAAATACTTGAAATTATAAGACTGTTCTCTAACAATAATGGAGTCACACTATATAAATCAGTAACAGAAAGAAAATCAGAAAAGTAAATACATGAAAATTAAACACACTTCAAAGTAATTAAATAATATATAAGTCAAAGAGGACATCTCCACTGGAAAAAAAAATACAGAGAGCTTATAAGAAGAACAAAACCCTGAACAAACTAAATAAAAATAATAAATATAAGAGAAAAAAATCAATAAAGTTAAAAATAGAAAAATAATAAAGAAAATCAATTAAATAACAAGATTGGTCTTCAAAAAATAAGTTGATAAATCTCTAGCCAGACTGACAAAAATAAGAGTGAGACACAATCACCAATATCAGGAATAAAGTAGATCCTGGAATCATCAAAGAAAAAAAGAAAAAGATAATATTAAAATATTTTTATGTTCACTTATTTTAAAACTTAGAATAAATGAACTGATTCCTTGACGACCGCAACTACCAAACTCAACCAAGATTAAACTGACTATCTAAATAGCCCTATGATGATACATGAAATATAACTTATAATTTAAAAGCTGCTAAGAGAGAGGTCTCCAGGCCCCGAGGGTTTCACTGATGAAATCTTCCAAATATTTAATAAAGGATAACCAACAATTTTACATGATCTCCTCCAGATAATAGAGATAAGGGAATGCTTCTCAAATCATTTGGTCTGAAATCGTTGATGATATCAAAACCAGACATAGCCAGTATAACCAAGGAAAACTAAAGACCAATATCTCTCATGAACTTAGACATAAAAATCCTCTACAAAATAGTAGCAAACAAAACACAACAATGTATATTAAAAATTAAGCCCCATGATGAAATGGGAATTATTCCAGGTATCAAGGCCGATTCATCATTTGAAAATCAATGTAATCCACCATATCAACAGAATACAAGAAGAAAATTTAAATGATTATATAAATCAATGTAGAAAAAACAATGGGCAATATTCAACACATATTTATGATAAAAACTCTCAGAATCATAGAAATAGAGGAAAATGTTCAACTTGACTAAATGTATCTCCAAAAAGCCTATAGCTAACGTCACACTCAATAGTGAAAGACAATGCTTTCCATCCAAGATCAGGAACAAATACTGATGTTGGCTCTCACTACTTTTATTCTACATACTCTAAGTTCTAGCTACTTCAATAAAAAACAGAAAAACACCTGAAAGAAAGAAAGAAAGAAAAAGAAAGAAAGAAAGAAAGAAAGAAAGAAAGAAAGAAAGAAAGAAAGGAACGAAAGATCTTTATTTGAAGATGACATGATAACTAATGTAGGAGATCTCAAGAAATCTACCAAGTAAACCTTCTAGAACTAATACATGAGTTGAGAAAAGGTACAAGATTGAAGATTAACATGCAAAAATTAACTACATTTCCATATACTAACAGTGAACATATAGAAACCTAAAATAACAACACAATACTACTTATAATCCATTCCACAGAAAAAAAAAATACTTAGATATATCTTTAGCAAATTATGTACAGGACCTGTATGCTGAAATTTATAAATTGATGATAAAAGAAATTAAAGAAGATCCAACAAAATGAAAAGGCACACTGTTTATAAACTGGAGGACTCAGAAAATATGTCAATTCTTCCCAGTCTAATCTAGAGTTTTAAGATAATCACTATTAAAACTTCACCTAAGTTTTTTTATAGATATACACCAGCTTATTCTAAAATTTATGTGAGAAGGCACAAACCCTAGAATATCTAAAGCAATACTGATAAAGGACAATAAAGTAGGAGGAAATACTCTACCCAACATTAAGACTTACCATCTAGCTATTACAATCAAAACAGTGGGCTATTGGCAGAATGATTAGACAATGGATCATGGAACAGAATAGTAAATCCAGAAATATACCCACACAAATATGCCCAATTAATTTTTAACAAAGATACAAAGCCATTTCAATGGAGGAAAACTAGCCTTTCAGTAAATGGTTCCAGAAAAAGTGAACATCCATGGGAAAAATTAAAAAGAAAAAATAACCTCAATATAAACCTCACAATTTAGACAATATTTAATTCAAAACGGATCATAGACTGAACTTATAAAACTATAAAACTTTTAGAAAAAAAACATAGAATACACTATTTGGATTAGACATAATTCTTAGATTGATACCAAAAATCACAATTCATAAAAGGAAAAATATCGATGAATTGGGCATCATCATAATTAAAAATTTGCTCTGTGAAACATGTGCAGAGGATGAAAAGTCAAGCTGCAGTAGGAGAAAATATTTGCAAACTACATATCTGACAAAGGACTAGTATCTAGAATACACAAAGAATTCTCAAAACTCAACAACAATCAATACAATCAGAAAACTGGCAAATGACATGAACAGATGTTACTGAAGAAGATATGGGATGATAAGCCCAAAAAAGATAGTCATCACCATTAGCAACTAGGGAAATGTACATTTAAATCACAATGTGATATCACTACGTACCTATCAGAAAGTCTAAAATAAAATACAGCGACAATACCAAATGCTGTGAGGACACAAAGAAGTTGAATCATTCGTGTTTTGATGGTGGTAAAAAGAAATGGTAAAACCACTCTGGAAAATAATTTGGTAGTTCCTTAAAAAAAAACTAAGCCTGCAACTACCATATGACCCAGTAATTGAACATTTCGGTACTTATCCCAGAGAAATAAAAACTTATGTTCCCACAAAAACTTTTACAAGAATGTACATAGTTGCTTTATTTGTAATTGCCAAAAATAAGAATCAGTTCAAATGTATTTCCATAGTTAGATGACTAAACAAACTGTAGTGTACATATGAGTGTGGATGGATGGATGGATGGATGGATGGATGGATGGATGGATGGATGGATGGAGATGGACACATAGACACATACACACACAACATGGAATAGTACTCAGCAATGAAATGGGATGAACTATTGATACATGCCACAAGTTGGATAAATCTAGGAATTATTTTGAGTGAAAAAAGTCAATTACAAAGGGTTACAGACTGTATCACCCAATTTATATAACATTGTTGAAATGACAAAATTTTAGAAATGGAGGACAGATTAGTGGTTGCCAGGGTTTGAAAGAAGGTGTGTGGTTTAGTCATAAAGGTCCACACAAGGTACCCTCGTCATGTTAGAAGTACACAGTATATTGACTGTGGTGGTGGATACACAAACCTACATGGATGATAAAATTGTATTGAACTAAATGAACTCACACTAATGAGTTCAAGTAAAACTATGGAAATCTGAGTATCATCGATGGATTGTATCAATGTCAATATCCTGGTTGCGACATCATACTACAGCAGAATGCTGACTGGCTCTGCCCCTGAGGGGCTTGGGCTCTATTGAGATTTACCCTGACCATCTATGTTTTGCTTGCTTTATCCCTTGGTATGAATTGAATTATAGCAAGCACGAGGTTGATGTCAGGAGTCTCCGCTGCTCTCACAATGAGACGTTCAAGGCACAAACAAGAGCTTAGGAGGGTGATGATAAACCATGAGGATGATAAAGAAACGATTGGAAAGGTGAGATTTTCCTTAAAGTCTCAAAAGAAGCACTTTTTGCTCCTTGAATTCTCAACCCACATACCAAGCATTTGAAACACATCCTCAATTATTTGAAATCAGTATATTAATCCTGGCTTTCAAAGAGAAATGAAAACTACTTAATTAGCATTCCTTTCCAAGTGACTTTTCCCATCTGTTATACTTTAACTTGGCTGGAATTTTGTGTGTTAAGACACAGAGTGAAGACAAGTTAATTATGAAATCGCTTGATGC
Organism: Macaca thibetana thibetana; assembly: GCF_024542745.1. Classification (NCBI taxonomy): domain Eukaryota; kingdom Metazoa; phylum Chordata; class Mammalia; order Primates; family Cercopithecidae; genus Macaca; species Macaca thibetana. The sequence goes on along the minus strand of NC_065581.1, from coordinate 117,720,941 downwards.
TACATTTAAAGATCTGTTGAGGTGTGAAATGATTCCCAGGCCTCAGATGCAAGGCTGAGTAATGGAGCACCCAGAATAATCATAATCTGTAAAGACTTAAAACCAAAGAAACCCAAGGAGGAAAAAAGTTTGATGTGGCAAATTAATTTACTTCAATTTCCAGCGAAATTAAATTTCATTACGTAAATTTTTTCATTAGCAAAACAGAAAATAAAAGTTGTTTGTATAAATCTGCAGGGATTCAATATCCTATCCTTAGTTCTCCTATATTCTTCCTTTTACTTTTCACCTTCTATCCATCTCCTCCTCACAATTGCTAGAAGACATACACCTGCTTATATCTCCAGGAAGGAAGGTCTGTTTACTCTGTTCTCTTTGAATACTTAATTAGACTGCACTCTATCAAGACTTAATTAGACTGCACTCTACCAATGAGTGTTGCCACTGGGTAGTTCTTCTAAGTCTATCTTGGTGTTATTTTGCTTCCCTTTAACACCCATTAATTTACCGATGAGCGCCTCCCTGTCTTCAGTCTGGCAGTGGACAGAGGCTTGCTGTCACATTTTCAGGAACTTCCCACTTCACTACTCAGCCTCATTTACCTGTGTCCCCGGAAGGCAGATGTGTGGAATGAATTCAGGGTTTCCACATTAAAGCATTCCCGTGATCCAGTCTCTTCTTCCCTTAAAAATGACAACAAAGAGCAACATGAGAAGGAAACAAGAATTAATAAATGGTAGCAATATATGCCTTAGATGGACAAAAAAATAGATTCCGTTTGTCATTTTAAATTATGATGCACAAAATGAAAAGGCTTACTTTACCTTGGAGTCCAAAATGAGAGAGGCATCTCTGCCAGGCAGCAGCAGGAGTATAGAAACAGAGCTAGTGCTAGACCCCCAAATCTATGGTCCCGTCAAATGAACATTTATTCAGATTTAGTCAAATTTACACATTTATTCAAATTCTCCCACTGGCAGTCATATATAGTACAGGAAAATCTATTGCAAAAGCTCAGCACGTCTTATAGCCTTAACTTTTTACAAAGTTAATACATGTTCATTTTTAAAACCTGAACAAGATAGATGATAAATTAAAGATAGATGATATATATTAATAGATAGATGATAGATAGAAATAATAGCTGCAAAGTATAGGCTATCTACTGTATCTGGCACTACTGTCATTGATTACTACATTTAATTATCACAATGACCCTGTGAAGTAGAATATTCCTCATGTTCAGATTTTTTTTAAGCAATTTTAAGGAGTAAGGTGTTATGTTGCTCAAAGTCTTATAGTTAACAAGTTACATAGCTGGGATATGATCCTTTGCATTGTGTCTCAAGATCCTGTAATGAGTGACAAGTATGCAACACAAACCTGGACATAATCACTATTAATAGGGTCATTTCAGATCAGCCCAGGCCTTTTTTTTTTTTTTTTTTTTTACAAAAGTGAGATCATACTTATATAATACTCAGCAACTTGCTCCTTCTCACTCAGCAATCATAGATCACCTTGCATGTCATTCTGCATGCATTTCCTTAATACATTCGTGCTTTGCTTAACAACTTTCCTGCTTAGCAACATACCTGAAACTGTGCCACTGTGTAAAATCATTCAATTGAAAACAATATTTGTATCAATTTTAGTGGGAAAAAATATAATTCCTTTCGATCCAACCTAAGACATCAAAACTATTTTCATGGAGAAAAATAGAATGACAATAAAACCAAGCTCATATAAACAATAAAATACAATTTGGAGGAAAATAAAGTCAGTTTTTCATAAATGAAATAAATGTAATAATGCAATGAAGGCTTAGTGGACTCACTAGGAAGGAAGAGAGTGTGAGTTGTGTGGTGAAGGAAAGGCACAAGGAGTCATGTATAGAAGGCGGAGGGAGTGCAGCAGTCAACTTTCAGCCAGGGGGCAGTATCTCATACCAAGGGGAGTGGGCTGCCATGAAGGATGGCAGAATTTTCATTCCTTTTCCCTCTTCAGTCCTCTTTTATCACAACCCGCTTTTATTTCATGCTTAAAGTTTTTCCTGCTTTTTTTTCTATAACATTTACTTTTTTACTGTTTGAGACACTTGGGGGCTTGGGATTATCTTTAATTCAATTCATACTTAAAGTTACAACACAGAAAGTTTAAGGCACAGAAGAGTAGGTTAAAACACTTGGACCTAGTGCATGTATATAAAATGCCAGGGTCATATAAATTGCTATATCTTTATCCCTCTTGGTCTTGGAAAATGTCTTGGGTTCATACAAATATGACGGCAATTCAAATCTGTCCCACATCTCTTCTCTGCACAGAAACTGCGTTGAGAAAATTTCTGACTGTGTTCTTGTCTAAAACAAAAAATATTTTTTTTAGATTATATTTATTTTGTATGTTTTCAGCATAAACAAGAAGAGTCATCCAAAAAGTGGTATAAATTACCCAAAAAAGTTATGGTGAAAAATTACTAACTGAAAAATCATTTTATGGTAAGTCTGTGATTTTGGTAGCTTATAGAATTACATACAGTGAATAAACTATAAACTGTTTAACCAATCCTTATTAATGGATCTTTAAATTAGCATGATTTTATACCATTGCAGGCGATGTTGAAATGTGTGCTTTCTTTTTTTTGAGATGGAGTTTCACTCTTGTCACCCAGGCTGGAGTGCAATGGTGTAATGTGATCTTGGCTCACTGCAACCTCTACCTCCCAGGTTCAAGTGATTCTCCTGCCTCAGCCTCCTGAGTAGCTGGAGGCGCCCGCCACTACACCGGCTTTTTGTATTTTTAGTAGAGACAGGATTTCACCATGTTGGCCAGGCTGGTCTCAAACTCCCGACCTCAGGTGATCCACCAACCTCGGCCTCCCAATGTGCTGCGATTACAGGCGTGAGACACCACACCCCACTGAAAAATGTGCTTTCTTAAACTCAGCTCCTTCTGTATGTGTGTAAGTATTTCTTTGTATGGATTCCTCAACATGGAATTGCTGAATTATAGGACATACATGGATAAAGTTTTAATATATTACATCAGATTACTTTCCACAAGGTAATTATATTTTACATTTCCTCCAATAGTATGTGCAACTGATATCTACTTTTCTATAACTTTGCTGGCTCTGAAAATTACCCATTTGAAAAATTCCTATAGTCCTGGTGGGTGAAACGTTTTACTGTTTACTGCTGAGGATAAACATCATTGTCAATTTCATTACCACCTGTATAAATATTCTGCAAATATATTTTCTCCATTTTTCTACAGGCTTATTTTTTTTGTTATCCATTTATTGGAGCTTATTTGTCCTTTAGGGATATTAATATTTTGTAACATATTTTGTAGTTAAATATGTCATTGTTCTCTTTATGGCAGATCAGTTTCTTTTCTTGCTTAAATAGGGTGCACTTACCATCATTAGTTTATCACAAAAAGTAGCCAATATTTTCTTCTACTGTGGTTACAGTATTCTAATGTATAGTTAGATTTATCTGAAACTTATTTTTATTAAGGTCTGTATCATAGAAAACACTAGTACCCACCAATATCTGATTCACCTGTCCTGCCTAGGCATCCAGAGATAATACTTCCTGATCTCTAGGCAGATTAAAAAAAGGGCTTTTTGGCTAGTTGTGGCAAATGGATGCGAATAGATGTGATGCATGTGAGACTTCCGTGATGGAGCAGAAAACAGCTCCTTTGTGATTTCAAATCCTTTGTGTATTAGTCCTGTCTCACACCGCTAATAAAGACATATCCAAGACTAGGTAATTTATAAAGGAAAGAGGTTCAATTGACTCACAGTTCAGCATGGCTGGGGAGGCCTCAGGAAACTTAACAATCATGGCAGAAGGAGAAGCAAGCACGTCCTTCTTCACATGGTGGCAGGAAGGAGAAAAACGAGTGCCCATCAAAGAGGGAAGCCCTTTACAAAACCATCAGATCTTGTGAGAACTCACAATCACAATAACAGCATGGGGAAAAGTGTTCCCATGATTCAATTATCTCCACTGGGTCCACCCCATGAAACATGGGGATTATAGGAACTACAATTCAAGATGAGATTTCGGTGGGGACCATGCCCCTAGCCACTCCCAAATCTCATATCCTCACAATTCAAAACACAATCATGCCCTTCCAACAGTCCCCCAAAGTCTTAACTCATTCCAGCATTGACTCAAAAGTCCAAGTTCAAAGTCTCATCAGCGGCAAGGCAAGTCCCTTCCGCCTATGAGCCTGTAAAATCAAAAGCAAGATAGTTACTTCCTAGTTACAGTGAAGGTACAGGCATTGGGTAAATACCAAAATTCCAAATGGGAGAAATTGGCCAAAACAAAGGGGCTACAGGCCCCATGCAAGTCTGAAATCCAATAGGGCAGTCATTAAACCTTGAGGTTCCAAAATGATTTCCTTTAACTCTGTGTCTTACATCCAGGGCACACTGATGCAAGAGGTGGGCTCCCACAGCCATGGGCCGCTCCACTTCTGTGGTTTTATAGGGTATGGCCCCTCATCCTGGCTTCCTTTTCAACCTGGCATTGAGTGTCTATGGCTTTTCTAGGTGCACAGTGTAAGCTGTCAATTGATCTACCATTCTGGGGTCTGGAAGACAGTGACCCTCTTCTCACAGCTCTACCAGGCAGTACCCCAGTGGGGACTCTGTGTGGGGACTCCAACCCCTGCAGCACATGTCTACCTAGACATGCAGGTGTTTCCATACACCCTCAGAAATCTAGGTGGAGGCTTCCAAACCTTAATTCTTGACTTCTGTGCAGCCACAGGCCCAACATCACATGTAAGCCACCAAGGCTTGGGGGCTGCACCCTCTGAAGCCACATCACAAGCTGTACTTTGTCCAATTTTAGCCACATCTGGAGCGTCTGGGATGCAGGGCACCAAGTCCCCAGGCTGCACATAGCAGGGGGGCCCTGGGCCTGACCCAGGAAACCATTTTTCCCTCCTAGGACTTTTGGCCTGTAAATGAAGGGGCTGCCATGAAGGTCTCTGGCATGCCCTGGAGACATTTTCCCCATTGTCCTGGCAATTAGCATTTGGCTTCATGTTACTTATGCAAATTTCTGCTGCTGGCTTGAATTTCTCCTCAGAAAATGGGTTTTTCTTTACTACTGCATTGTCAGCCTGCAAATTTTTCAAACTTTTATCCTCTGCTTCCTCTTAAATGCCTTGCTGCTTAGAAATTTCTTCTGCCAGATACCCTAAATCATCTCTCTCAGTTCAAAGTTCCATAGATTTCTAGGGCAGAAGCAAAATGCCGTCAGTCTCTTTGCTAAAGCATAACAAGAGTCACCTTTACTTCAGTTTTCAACAAGTTCCTCATCTCCATCCGAGACCACTTCAGCCTGGACTTTATTGTCCATACGACTATCAGCATTTTGGTCAGTCATTCAACAAGTCTCTAAGAAGTTCCAAACTTTGCTACATTTTCCTATCTTCCTCTGAGCCCTCCGAACTGTTCCAACCTCTGCCTGTTACCCAGTTCCCAAATCACCTCCATATTTTAGGGTACCTTTACAGCCGCACCCCACTATACTGGTGCCAATTTACTATATTTGTCCATTCTCATGCTGCTAATACAGACATATGCAAGACAGGGTAATTTATAAAGGAAAGAGATTCAAACCTCTCACAATTCAGCATGGCTAGGAGGCCTCCAGAAAGTTACAATCATGGTGGAAGGGAAAGCAAACATGTCCTTCTTCACATGGCAGCAGAAAGGAGAAGAATAAGTGCCCAGGGAACAGGGAAGCTCCTTATGAAACCATCAAATTTCATGAGAACTAACTCACCATCATGAAAACAACATGAGGGAAACCTCCCCTATGATTCAATTATCTCCACTGGTTCAATTATCCCCTCCCACAACACGTGGGGATTATGAGAACTACAATTCAAGATGATATGGTTTGGTGACACAGCCAAACCATATCACTTTGCTTCTCCATTGGGAGCAAATGTGGAGGCCACATATTGAAATGTCAGAACTGTGAGATCCAAGCAGTGTGGATCTCCAAATCACATTTGGAGGCCAATAACTATGAAGATTCAGCTGACCTACAAGGATTTTGTATAAATGGGAAATAAACAACTTGTGTTTATTCACTGAGATCTTCCAGGTGTTTTATTAACCTTTGTTATTAAGATAGGCTTCATGTATCCTGGCTAATTTAATAAAATGTGACTTCAAAATAAACAGTTGATTGATCGACAGACAGACAGATAGTTAGATAGCACTTTCTTCCGAGGATAATTGAATCCAAACCAAAAACATTAATATCATGAATTTAATGCTGAACAAAATGAAGACACTACAGAATGCATATTGGATGATTTCATTAATATAAAATTTGAAAACAAAACCATAGTGTTAGAAATTAGAATAGTAGTTACATTTAGGAATTAGAGTTTCTCAGGGAATAAGAGTAGAAATTAGAGATGATGGTATTAATATATTTTTGAGTTAAGTGATGATTATATGAGCTTTACCCATGTTTACCATAGTTTTATTTATTTATTTTTCAATCCCCCCCTACCATAGTTTTAAAACTAAATATATATGGTGTCCTTATTATATATCCTACAAAATCATTTTTTTCACTTAGACGTATGTTGTAGGAATGCTGATACGCAGAGATTTCATTAGATTTAGTTCATCCAAAATTTTAGTTTGCCAAATTTTTAAACTATATTATGACTTCTTTTTGACTTAGGTATTATACAACAAGGCAAGTAAAATTTGTTTTCCAAGATTTTCCTTCACTAAGCTCTTTCACATTCTAGGACAAATTGGCACTACTCTAGTATAAAACTATTCTCTTTTTCCTTAAAAACAGTAGCATAACCACACTTGTATTTCTCTGTCACTATTGCTCCTAATACAGTCCTTTATTGTAAATTTTAACCAAAATAACCGACTTTCATCTCTCAGAAAAAACTGCAGGGATGTATAATTGAAGACTGTTATATATCAGTATTTTAACAGACTAGCAAGGCTCATGAATACATACAGCTCAGCTTCTCCTGATTTGTTTAAATAATTTCCCTGCTCACTGCATTGTCTGGAATTCTACTCATTTCCTCTGGGCTGACGTTTTTCTTATATTAGTATTTAATAAGTACACCCTTCACTAATGATTTCAGTGAGAGTCCACAGCTGCAGGCTTTCTCAGACCTTTTATCACCCTTGAAGGACAGTTTGACCACAAAGGGAACTCTGGGGAGATGGTTGAATTCCTATGGCCTTTTGAGGATATTACTTCACTGACTTTTGCCATCCATTTTTGCTGATAAGACGCCTGATGTCAGTCTAATCTTGATTGTTTTGTATATAACATGATTTTTTTCTATCTCTGGCTGCTTTTAAGATATTACCTTCATCCTTGTTCTGCAGTTTCATTCCAATATGTATAGGTGTGAGAGAGCATTTCTGTTTATCCTGATCAGCACTCAGTATGTGCTTTTAATCTAAGAAATTAGATCTCTGTTTGCTTCTGGAAATTTCTCAGCTGATACCTCTTCAAATAGTGATTTCTTAGGCATTCTCTCAAGTGTCTAGTGTCTGAATTTCTGAGATACACGTTGGAGCCCCTTTTTCTATTCACCGTGATTGTTAACATCTGCTTCATATATATTTGATTTATCTTTCCATGCCAAGTTCTAAGTAAATTACTCATTACTACTTCACCAAATTGTTCTTCAGTTATGTCTAGTTGAAGTTTATCCTCCCTTGAGGATATTTTCTTGACCATCGTTTCAAAATATTTACGACTTACAATTAGTTCTTTTCTATATGCACCTATTATTATTATTGTCTTTCTATTAATTTCACAATTTCATATTTTAATTTAATTCTTTCTTGTTCTTGTTTATAACTTCTTGATCTTATTGCATATGTTATTTCTGCACTCACAGTGACAAGTTGTGAGCCCCAGAGTTAGTTCCCTAACTTCTCTGCCCTGTATCCCCATTTGTGAGATGAAGGTAATAGTAGCTACTTTATGGTGTTATTGCTTTTATCAAATGATATGATACATGTAAAGTTCTTAAAACAATGTTTATATATTAAACACAATTATTAATAGTATTGTTATTACTTGAGACAGAGTCTCGCTCTGTTGCCCAGACTGGAGTGCAGTGGTGCAATCTCGGCTCACTGCAACCTCTGCCTCCCAGGTTCAAGTGATTCTCCTGTCTCAACCTCCTGAGTAGCTAGGATTACAGGCGTGCACCACCACGCCCAGCTAATTTTTATATTTTTAGTAGAGACAGGGTTTCACAAGATTGGCCAGGGTGATCTTGAACTCCTGACCTCAGGTGATCTGCCTGCCTCGGCCTCCCAAAGTGTTGGGATTACAGGCATGAACCACTGTGCCTGGCCCACAATTATGTTTTAGTATTATTCAGAGTGTTCTATTACTTGTATCTCATTGACAATAAATGGTTGGGTTTCCATGTTGATTTTGTTGGATGACTTTCTTAGCAATATTTTTCCTTAATAGCAGTAGAACTTTCGTTTGCAGGCTTACCTTGAATGTAAATACTTTCCCCCTCTTTCTGCCTTCACTCTTCCCTGTGTGGCATGACAGTTTTACAGTTTCCTTCTAACTGGCCCCAGGTCTTATCCTGTCAGCATAGTATTCCTATCCAGAAATTGTATCAGAGAGATCAGAGGTCTGTGCTTAGAGGGGGCAAGTGACTTGTCCTAGGTACTGGTTGTACCACATTCTTCCTCCATACCTTATAGCTTCCACAAGTCATAGCCCTTGACAGTGAGCAGGCTCCTGTCTCTGCCTGATGTCGGGTGAAGGCATCTTTTATAGGAGGAAGAATTCCACCCTAGCCTCCAACTTGGCTCAATGACTTTAGCTTATATTCCCTACTTTCTGCAGGGTATGTTTGGTCTCCATCATGCCACAGAACTCAAATGCTTGCTTCTGTTCCTCTAAGCCAATATGTCCACAGATTCCACTGTAGTTTCTACTGTGCATTTCTGTTCCATTTCTTTCAAAGAAAATATAAATTTTGAGTGGGCAACATTCTTTTTATTTTAAAAAACTTCTTATCCATTTATCTATCATTTCTAATTACTTGGTGATCGGGAGGAAATGGTAGTGGGGATGTGTGGGAGTGCAGTAGAATTTAGCTTAATGCAGCTAAAAAGTAAATGCTAAACACCATCTTGACTAAAAAATACTCAGAAACTTGTGACTAAGGACTTTTCTCTGTGCGGGGAAAAAAAAAATCACACCAAGAAAAGAAATGTTTCATTTCATGAAGCTAAAAATCCTGACATCATTCCAGAACTATGAACCAGAGTTATGCTAACAACGTTAGATGCAAATGTGCATGACTTACACACTTGTTTCTTGTCATGTTAATGATTTTCCCCTTTCAGTTTTTTATAGGCCTTGGTTACCTGAGACAGTTAAGATGATCCTTTACTGAAGATTATTGAGTCTTCCTTTTACAAACAAAAACCTGCTGATAGGCATAAGGTTCTACAATGAATCTGTAGGTCATTTGAAATGGCTTGTATATTAGAGTTTTTGTTCCTCCTATGTTTTACATGTACTTGAAGTTTTAGATCACAAATTTAAAAAAATGCTGTTCTTTACTGAACGCTAAAACAACTTAAGAAAATAGATAAGAATTAGACAAATGGGGCTCATAAGAGCAGTTTATTAGAGAGAGGACTGAATTGAAAAGCATGGATTGATCTATATCCACAATCAGGTTACATAAAACATCCAACTCCCACTGAGCTTTCCAACTGCAAATCTCAGGCCTTCCCCTTGAAAGGGCAGAGTGTAGCTTAGTAATCATGCTAAGATGAGCAGAGCATGGGGCTTCCTGAAGACAGGATACACATTGAATCTGAATGTACTTCTCTCTGAAAAAACACAGCCCAACCTCAGCTGAGTCACGCACTCCAATGCAAACTCCTCCAAAAATTGCCAGTCAATTCAATCCATCCTCCCCCAGTGAAGAAAGTGTGAGGGGGGGGAAGAGGGATGATGACTCAGGTTGGGTTTCCTCAGAAACAGACTCAGACAGAATTTTGGAACAAATGATTGATGAGGGAGATGATTCCAGGAAGCACTGGCAGGAGAGTGGGAAGAAAGGCACAGCAGGGAAGAAAGTCAATGAAGGCATCTACTGGCAAGTTACTACTGTGGACAATTGGGGCTCCATCTTGCTGGGACCCCTGCATTACTGTGTGGAGCATGTCTTAACATTGTCCCACACACTAGCAAAGGCAGCTGAAGAACTTTTCTGCCAACCCTTTCCTTTGCTGGAGGAAAGCTGCTCCTGGAAGCTGTAACTCACCAGAACTGCTGGGGTGTCCCATTCAGTTGAGCAGGCTCCTGTGGCCAGAGGAAGCTCCCAGGTGGAGAATCACAGTTGTTTGCAGAAAGAAGCAGGAGTACTGAGCAGAATAGGAAGTACTGTGGGGTATCAGTGGGGCATGGGCAGCTTCCACCAGGCACAGGCAGCTAGCTCTCCCTGGTGCTTCTCAAAAGGTGAAGCTCCTATATTATGGGTGAATATAGAACATCAAGATCTTAACTATGACCTCTCCTGTATCTCAATTTCTGTGAGTCAGGAATTTTGGAATAACTTAACTGAGTGGTTGTAGCTTGGGATCTCATGAGGTTGTGGTGAAGACATTGGCAGGGGCTACAGTCATCTCTGAAAGTTTGACTGGGGCTGGACAATCCATTCTCAAGGTGGCTCACTCAGAAGCTATTTCCAGGAGCCTTGGTTCCTTACCATAGGAACCTTCCCAGACGGTTGACTGTCCTCAAGACATGGCATCTGGCTTCTCCTGGAACAAATGATCTAAAATAGAAAAAGAGAGAAACCAAGAAGTCAAAAGGCCTTTTACCAGCTAATTTTAGAAGTCTCATACATAATTTCCTTTATATTCTGTTTGCTAAAAGCAATTTACCAACATCAGTCTATACTCAAAGTTAAGGGAATTAGACTCTACTTCTTAAAGGGAGGAGTATAAAAGAATTATAGAAATATTTTTAAATTACAGTAGGTGCCAAGCACCCTTGATATTCTAAAGTGAGGTGCTAGACCTCATTTGCAACTTGTATGAGAAATAAGGTAGAAAGGTCTGGAGAACGTATCTGAAGTTAGTTTTTGTGTTGTCTGAATCCTCACAACACAGGGAAAGGGATTAGTGCATTTGCCCCCACCCCGCTGCTTAAGCCCATGTGAGAGGGGTTTGAAGGAAACTCTTGAGAGAGTCTGGCCTGTATGTTCTGGTATATGGAGAACATATGGACTAAATTGTGAGAGATATCTGAAAAGTCAAAAGGCGAGAGGTCATGTGCACAAGCCCCACATAGCAGAATGAGAGGCATTAAAGAGCAAGGTTCTTCTCACCTCAACAGGGAAAAAGACTGAGATTTTCAGAAGTGTGAACACAATGAGGAGTTGACTTGACACAATCTGGAAAAAAGACTCACTCATGGGAAATGCCTGGAGCCACAATATGACCCTGTCTTAGTCAGCTTGGGCGGCTATAACAAAATACCACATAGACTGTGTGGCTTGAACCACAGAAATTTATTTCTCCCAGTTCTAGATGCTGAGAAATCAAGATGATAGAGGTGCCAGCAGATCAGACGTCTGGTGAGGACCTGCTTTCTGGTTTTCAGATGGCCATCTTTTCATTGCATCCTCACACAGTGGAGAGCAGAGAGGGACAGCAAGGAGGCAAACTCTCTTGTGTCTACTTCTTTTACCTCTCTATTCATTTAACTTCATTCACATTTTATTTTTTCCAGCTTTACTGAGTTATCATTGGCAAACACTGTATATATTTAAAGTGTACAACGTGATGTTTTGATATACATGTACATTGCCAAGTGTATTAGTCCATTCTCTCATTGCTATAAAGAAATAACTGAGACTGGGTAATTTACATAAAAAAAGAAGTTTAATTGACTCATGATTCTGCAGGCTGTACAGGAAGCATGGCGGCTTTTGCTGCTGGGGAAGCCTCAGGAAACTTCCAGTCATGATGGAAGGCAAAGGGGGAGCAAGGCACCTCACATGGCAGGAGCAGGAGCAAGAGAGAGATGGGGGTGGGAAGTGCTGCACACTTTTAAACAACCAGATCTCATGACAACTCATTCACGTCTGATATGGTTTGGCTGTGTCTCCACTCAAATATCACCTTGAATTGTAATAATCCCCACATATCAAGAGTGGGGCTGGGTAGACTAATTGAATCATGGGGGCAGTTTCCCCCATACTATTCTCATGATGATGAATAAATCTCATAAGATCAGATGGTTTTATAAATGAAAGTTTCCCAGGACAAGCTCTCTGGCCTACTGCCATGTAAGACGTGACTTTGCTCTTCCCTCATCATCTTCTTCCATCATTGTGAGACCTCCCCAGCCATGTGGAACTGTGGGTCCATTAAACCTCTTTCCTTTATAAATTACCCAGTCTCTGAAATGTCTTTATTAGCAGCATGAGAACGAACTAATACATCACCACAAGAACAGCACCAAGGGGATGGTGCTAAATCATTCATGAGAATCTGCCCCCATGATCCAATTACCTCCCATCAGGCTCTACCTCCAACATTGGGGACTACAATTCGACATGAGGTTTGGTGGGGACACATATCCAAACCACATCACCAAGTGATTGTCACAATGAAGTGAATTAACATGTCCATCACCTCTCTTGGTTACCTTTTTAAAATTTGTGATGAAAATACTTAAGATCTATTCTCCTAGAAAATTTCAATTTTACCTTAACTATAGTCACCATGGTATATATTAGGCCTCTAGAACTTATTCATCTTATAACTGAAAAAATTTGTAGTCATTAACAGACATCTTCCCATTTCCTTCAGACCCCCAGCATTCCTGGTAACCACCTTCTGCTTTGTGTTTCTGTGAGTTTGACTTTTTTAGATTTAATGTATGAACAACACCATAGAGTTTTTCTCTTTCTGTATCTTTTACTTAACATACGAGAGAGAGAGAGAGAGAGAGAGAGAGAGGGAGCATGCACATTTTCTTCAGTGATTCATTCATCCATCTCTTTTATAAGGGCACTAATCCCATTCACGAGGACTCTACCTTCATGACCTAATTCCTTCCCAAAAGCCCTACCTGCAAATACCATCATACTGGGGAGACTTAGGCTTCCATATATGATTCTGGGGGAACATAGACATGTAGTTCACAGCAGCTGCTAAGAGATGGGTGGAGTACTGTGAGTCCAATGGCTGAGCTGGGCGTCACACCCAACTGCCAGATGACAGGCAATACACCTTTCCCACTTCCAAGGAGCTGCTGGTCAAGGACCACCAAAGATTCACAACTAACATCCCATAGGAGAGCTTTGACCATCTAGCTGGCTAGAGGGCACCAGTACTGGATGACATGTGTACCAGCCTCTAACCCTTCACTCTTTCTCCAGATTCATCTGTCACTCTGGACCTAATTCAAGAGGAATTTTTAAAAAGTAACCAGCAAGTTAGGAAAGATGTGTAACCAGGAAGTAGGGAGAAAGCTAACTGTGCTTTCAACATCCCCTGGGTCTCTTGGGCCTGGTTAGGCCAATGCTAGAGGAAGGAAGATGCTTCGCATCATATGAGCATTCATAATTTGTATTATAACAATGGAGGAATTATGTAATAATTAGGCTGAACCAAGCTAGTAATTTTTGGCAAATTAAAGGACATGTGTGAGTATCACCAGAAGTCTCCTGCCTCCCCCAGGGTAGAAAAATAACTCTCCCAGAACTTTGGCTTTTAGCTGACAACTCCAAAGCAGTAAGCAAACCAGCTGCATTTGAAATATTAGCTAGGGAGAGATTTGAATCTTTAGAATTATAAAGCAAACCTTTGTGTAGTGGGCAATAAGATACATTTCTTTGTGCCAGCTTTGGAGAGAAACTCTGTTACTAATTCTATTTTGAATATGGAGACTCTAACAATAAAGAAAGAAACCATATTAGTTGTTTGTGAAAACTGATGAGCTGAAACCCTGGAGATACAATTCCTTGAGAGCCAACCTAGTCCTACCCTGTGACTGATTTTTCTTCTGGGCATGACTTAACCACTTGGCTTCAGCCATATCCTGGCCCAGATGGTTGCCGCCTCTCACTGTATGAATCTTATACCAATTTGCAAACTCATTGAATTTGCATTCTGTCTGTGATGGTTAATATTTGAGTGTCAACTTGATTGGACTGAAGGATGCAAAGTTCCTGGGTGTGTCTGTAAGGGTGTTGCCAAAGGAAATTAACATTTGAGTCAGTGCACTGGGAGAGGCTGACCCACCCTCAATCTGGTGGGCACTGTCAAATGAGCTGCCAGGGCAGTTAGGATAAAAGTAGACAGAGGAACATGGAAGGACTTGACTTACTGAGTCTTCCGGCCTTCATCTTTCTCCCATGCTGGATGCTTTCTGCCCTCGAACATCAGACTCCAGGTTCTTCAGCTTTTGGACTGTTGGACTTATACCAGTGGTTTGCCAGGGGCTCTCAGGCCTTCAGCCACAGACTGAAGGCTATACTGTCAGCTTCCCTACTTTTGAGGTTTGGGGACTTGGACTGGCTTCCTTGTTCCTCAGCTTGCAGATGGCCTATTGTGGGACTTCATCTTGTGATCATGTGAGTCAATACTCCTTAATAAACTCCCTTTCATATATACATCTATCCTATTATTCCTGTCCCTCTAGAGAACCCTGACTAATACACTGTCCTTAATTTTTCTGTTGGTTCCCTTCTTGCTTACACTTATTTTAGAAGCCAGTCCCTTCCCGTATACTTGGAGAAACAGAAACTTTTCAGAAAAAGTCTGAGAAAGATATTATTTCTGGTCTCAAAGAGTTCATCTTCTAGTTAGGGTGAGAGACTGGACTTGTCTAGACTTCTCACATATGTATTCTTGTTCCTGAGCCTCTTCGGTGGGTTTGTGTCCTACCTTCTCCAAGTACATGGCAACTTGGTCTCTGCCTCGGTCACCCCAGGGCACTCTGAGTTCCATATGCTCTGTGTGCACAGCAGGGGCCTCTGTGGGCCTGACTCCCTGAAACACAGGCAACACTGCCATCCTCTTCTTAGTCAGTTACATGAGTTCAACTACTTCCTCACTGTCTGCCTCCTCCCTGTCCTGCTGCCTTCCAAAGGGAGAATTTTACCAGACCAATTCCAACAATAAACACAGGTCCCTTTGAGGTCTTTTCCTATCAATGTTAGATACTAGCCCATCCCCTTCAGCCTATCCACTGAGTGGTCCACCTCTAGTTTGGTGACTGCTATTATTATGTGGCTCACTTTTAGTTAGTAATTAATTATCACAATTTTTTCCATATTTGTCATAAATGATAATTCATCTGTTTTTGCCCTTCCCAGTCTTCATTCACTCATTTATCTATTCACTCACTCATGCATTCATTGAACATTAATGAACTCCTACTTTGTTTAAGGTCACACCCTACAAGCTGGGGAGACAGAGATGCAGGCAGTGGTTCTCAATCTTGGCTGACGATTTTAGTCATCTGAGAATCTTAAAAAAAACAAAAAAAACAAAAAAAACAGATGCAGTGCCCTGGCCCCATCTCCAGAGATTCCAAATGAATGAATCTGGGGCAGTGCCTGAGCATCGGTGATTTTTATTTAATTTTATTTATTTATTTATTTATTCATTTATTCATTTATTTATTTTTGAGACAAGGCTCGCTCTTGTTCCCCAGGCTGGAGTGCAATGGTGTGATCTTGGCTCACTGCAACTTCTGCCTCCCAGGTCGAAGTGATTCTCTTGCCTCAGTCTCCTGAGTAACTGAGATTACAGGCGCCTGCCACCACGCTCGGCTAATTTTTGTATTTTTAGTAGAGACAGCGTTTCACCACATTGGCCAGGCTGGTCTCAAACTCCTGACCCCAGGTGATCCACTTGCCTCGACCTCCCAAAGTGCTGGGATTACAAGCGTGAGCCACCACGCCCAGCCAGCATCCGTGATTTTTAAAAGCTCCTTGGGTGATTCAAAAGTGCAGCTGAGATTGAGAACCATGAGAAGATGAGGTTTAAAGGCATGGCTTTCCTGAACACTTCAGAGGGACTGCTCTTACGCGAGCCTCCCAACAGGCCTGATCCCTTGGCCTGCACAGGACTGACAGCCTTTCCATCTCTGCTCATCCCCATTGACCACAAACTTAGCCGCTGCTCAGGCGAGAGATGTGGCACATCTGACTCAAACTGAGCAAAGAGAAGACGGTAGCATGACTAACTTTCTCTCAGCTGAACAAGAATGGTTCCACCTTTGTCTAGGGAGCATGCATGGTGGTTTGAGAAACTGTGAGGCTGCTGCCCACCCCAGCTCAGGAGTCCTAACGCTTGGGCAGAGAAGATTTTGAGGCAGGTCTGAATATCTCTAAAATTTGTATGGCAAGGTGAGGGTAACAGCTTACACTTCAAGAGAGGCCGATGCAATTTTAGAGATGTGACAGGCAGTTTGCTGGGATGTTTAATTAGTAAGTAGAAAAGAAGGAAATTTAGGACATCCCAGCCTTCTCCGGGTCTTTCTGCTTCTGTGACAGGATGTAGAGTTAAAAGCATGAGAAGACTGCAAGTCCTGCCCCTTCACATTCCTCCACGCACTGAGAAATCCTATCTGGTCCCTTCTCTGCCTGGTCAGACTGAGGCCTGGCCTCTCCCTCCAGCAGGTGTACGACTGGAGCCCGTGTGAACAAACTGCTGAGAATCAGCCCTTCCTTCCATGGAAATCATATATTGGCTGGGGCTCCAGGGTATGCTTTGTGCTCCGATGGTAAGGTTCCTTTCTTTTCCTTCTCTGTAGAAAATTTCCCTCTCATGGTGGCACAGGGAGAAAATAACGTCCTAAAAGTGGAGACAGCCTGGGGCAAGGAGATGGCTGCGAAGGCGCCATTTCTCTGTGTGTCCAGCAGGGGGCGCCGATGACAAGCGCGCGAGCTGCGAGGCCGCACAGACTCTTATGCAATGATGAGGGCGCAGGCTCCGGGGCCAGGGATGCTGACGCAGGCCTGAGTCCGGAAAAGACCCGCACATCTGGGGCCCAAGTGGCCCATTTCCCTAAAGGGGAGCACAGACTCTCAGGAATCGTCATCCTTCCCATGAAATCCTGGAAACTGCTTAGTTGAGTTTCTGGTTGACTTGCCGCTGCGTGCGCTGGCAGCTGCCTGTGAACCCAGTGACTCTGGTTCAGTGCTCCTATTTGTTTTCCAAAAGGGGTTGCCCTGATTTTTGGTGTTGTTTTTTAAGACTAAATAATAATAGGCATCATAGGCACCCTTTCCTGAACAGCCCCTCTATGTCTTCCCAGTGCTACGGGTTTGATGCTCATTGTGTCTGTTCCCCTGCTGTGCGTTTCATCCTCTCATCCTGCAGCAGGGAGCCCCACCAGTGCCTCCCATCAGACCTCCCTGCTGTGCTCAGTGCAACTTGCTTTTAAAAGGGAGCCAGGGAGAAAGGGACGGAAGGAGGGAAGAGGAGAGGACACCAATCCTTTCCCAGATTCATTGTCCCTATCAAAGCGAGAGAAAGCGTGTGTTTAGAGAATGAACAGGAAACGATGTTATTTGATTGTCTTAAATCAGTTTCAGCTTGCTGTTATTTTACTGTTTAAGGCTTCTGTTTGTTGTGTTTTGTTTTGTTTTCAATTTCCCTCAAATGCATCAGTGATCTCTAGAATATTTCTGTATTCTAGAGAAGATGTGTGCTTAACAGGGAGAGAAAAGGTACAATGGGATTCTTTCTGGTAGGAAAATAAGGCTGCTTTTTAAATGCCTTTGCTTTCTTAATTTTGTATAACAAAATTATACAAGAAAAATTATGAAATTATTTTTAAAAGAATTATAAGAATTCAAAACGAGGCTCCCTTCACTGAAGACATATTTACTCAAAAATCTGGAAAATATAGATCTAGAAGAAAAAGCATAAACATTTACAATCTCTAAGCCAAGCAATAATTATCATTTAATTTAGTATATCAAGTAAGGATCTTTTTCTAACATGCTATATGCTATACTAGAAAGTGTTATAGTATTATACATAGATTAACAATCTATTGTTTTCTTAAAATATTTTGATAATTTTAAATATTTGCATGGTATTTATTATATGTCACATAAATGTAACAAAATATATTCAGTTAATTTAATAAGGATGGATATTAAAGCTATTTTCACTTTTTTTTCTATTTTTCTATTGTAAACATCACTAGGATAACTTTTACATACATTTCTATTTCCTTGGGAAAAATCCCTAGAAGAAAAATTGAAGATCAATAGATATTTAAAGCTACTCAGCATGTATTTGCAAATGTTCTTCCAGAAGCACTGAGCCAATTTGCGTTTTCACCAATGGTTAGGAGCCAATACCAATAGAGTTCCTTTTCATGTGCTTTGACAATGTTATAGGTTGCAAATAGTATTTTACTGTTGTTCTAATTTGTATTCCTGTGTCTTTTTCTCTTGAATTTTTCAGACTCCTTTAAGGATCTTTTCAAAGGTCTCCAATTTTGATACAAGCAACAAAGAATACAAGTAACAGCTAAAGAAACCAGGGAACTGTAGCAGCAGAGTGTAGCATTGAAAATATTTAAGACTTGATAAAACAATGTCCCTTGCATAGACCGATGATTTTATAGGCACTCCCATCCTGCAATGGACTGTTTGTGTTCTCCGAAAATCCATACGCTGAAATCTAATCTCCAATGTGATGGTATCAGGAGGTAAGGCTGGGAAGTAATTAGATCACAAGAGTGGAGCCCCCATGCATGGGATTAGTGCCTTCTAAAAGAGGCCCCCCAGTGCTCCCTTGCCAGCTACTGGCTGAGGACACAGTGAGAAGACAGCTGTCTATGAACCAGGAAGTGAGCCCTCACCTGACATCAATTCTGCCAGCACCTTCATTTTAAACTTCCCAGCCTCCAGATCCGTGAGAAATAACTTTCTGTTGTTTATAAGCCACCCAATGTATGCTTTTTTTGTTTTTGCTTTTGTTTTTTTAATAGCAGCCTGAATAGACTTACAACCAAGAAAATTAGAGAGGAGATCCAAGTTGGATTAGTCTTCAATTTGATTACTCAATTATGATGACTAAAAGACCTACCATGCTCTGAAAGTCTGAGCACCAGAATTCTGGTGATATTTTTTTCCCAAGGTAGCCTAACATAAGGCAAGATTGTAGCATGAAGGAAGGGGATGACTTTTGAGAAGGCTTTCTTTACCTTGGACAGAAACCCAGGAAGGGGGTTGTGGATACAGGTGCGCACATGTCACCTTGTGGTGTGCATATGTGTGTGCTCTTGGGAATGTCATCCCTCTTTATTTTAACTGCATGTGAAAGCAGCAGGAACCTGTGCTAGAAATCAGGGACAATTAGAAGATAGCTGTGCTTTGGGGAAGCAAGTCAATTGACTGAAAAACAATTTGTCAAATTTCTAATTTGTGAAATGGTAAGGGTATTTAGAAGGTTTTCTTTTCATCTTCACCCTATACTTTCCCTGTCCTTGTCTCTGAAGTTGGCCCCGACTATTTTGTTACAGGGGCAGGGTCATGTTCAGAAGCAGGGGTAAGAATTAAACTAAAACATAAGCAAAAACCCTCAATGAGTCAGTAAATTGGTCATTCATCAAGTTAATTTTAACAAATTGGCCTTCAACAAATTGGCCTGGAGCCCTACTTTTGGCACCTTCTTCTGGAAATGTCTTCTTTTGCTTTTTCAGTCCTTTTCTGTTCAACGTTGTACTTCATCTAGACCTTGAGATTGTACCATTCACAATTATAATCTCAACATTCATCACTTGCCTTGGGAGGTACAGACTTCACTGTTGGCTGGCTAAACGTTTATGTGGAATCTTAGTGGACTTGTAACACTATTTAATGAAACACTCAAAACATTCAAAGTCTAAAAGGGAACAGAGATTTGGAAATAACTTCCATTACCTGTTCCTACCTGCCCTCCAGCTTCATTCACGGTCATAGGGCCTTAGTTTTTGGACAGAGAGCACCACCATTTTTGGCCATGAATTCTCTTTTTCCACAGCCCATTTATACCCATCTGGTCACCACCTGCCAAGAAAAGTAAATAACAATCACTGCTTCCTCCACTGGCTTCTGTCCCTGGGGTGAATGGCCAGGAGTTTGAGCCACTGCTGGACAAGAGCCGTTGATTGCTTGAAGGCTGGCAAGAACAGCGGAACCCTCATAGTGACCTGGCCTCTGTGGGAGAGACAAAGGGCTGAGCAGACGTGTCGCACTCAGGTTAACTTCCTGCCAATTTCTCATGAATTTTCCTAAAATAAAAGTGCATTTTCTTCTCAGCCTGATTACATTTCACTAGCACAGCTTTGGTAGATGCTGGACTCTAGAGAGGATTAAAGGTGATGGGAATGGTAAGGATGGTGAATCTAGGATTAAAATTGCCCTGCCACACATTGGGTCAGAGCAAATATTTGTGAAGCTTGAGTTATTTGCACTGTGTCATTATGGTTTCTGTATGGGAAATGCCAAGTTGTACTTCGATGTGCAGGGAGATAAAAATATATTTACAAACACAGGGTGTTACGTGTTAAATGGTAAGGTGCCAGAAAACTAAAACTTGACCAGTACAAGGATGTTGTCCGAGGTGGTGTGGGAAGTAAAATTGTGAATCAGGTGCTGAAATGATTAAAGAAGAGGGAAGACTGAGCTAACGACAGTGTGCATTAATTAATGGAAATGTATGGCCTGAAATGGAAAAGAGGAGATGTAGTTGAGTAACAAGTGCAACATCCTTTCATCTATCACACTGGAAATCCAGCAAAATCTGAGACCAAGTGACTATTTAAAGTCAACTCTATAGAACTCCAGAGCTGGGGATGATTTGTCTGCAGGAACAAACCAGCTTTGCTCTGAGCTAAGAGTGAAAACATATTAAATATGTAGTCTTTTAAAGAATCATATTGCTGTATCATCTATACATATATATATACACACACACACTATTCATATATGTAATTATGAAAGCAGATCATAACATAATAAATAAATATCAAATTATTCATGTTCCTCTTTTGAGTCTTATCCTGCAGAAGGAACATTTTCACGCTTTAAAAAAGGCAGCATCATCTCTGATCTATGAACCATTCTATTTCAAATACATCTTAGTTACAATTTGGCCTATTGCTTGGTGGGAAAGGCCTTTCCATATTTCACTCACTGCAGAGCTATCCAGCTTTCCTGTAATACTCATGTGATGTTTATATCCATCTTTTGAAATGTAGGGGCTATTAGATCAGAAATATTCCACGAAGAAGGGAGCAAAGATTCATGTCACTGACAACTGGAGAAGAAACAGAGAAAGGGTAATAATATCATGGGACAGAATGGAGTCCCTTCCAGATCTTCGGAGGGCTAGCACCATATCCTTCCCAATCATTTATAGCAAGGCTAACTAAGGTCCTGAAGAGTGGGCACCTTCAGTCTAAGGCCATGAGATACTACCCTGATATAGACCAAACTGGGCTTAGTTTCCCTCTGGAATCACCAGAATAGCTGCACTGGTTATACTGTGTCATTTCAGAATGCTCACCTCAACCCTCAGCCCATTTGTTTGCTGACATAATAATTCTTTTTCTTTTTTTCTTTTCTTTTTTTTTTTTTTTTAGAAAAATAAATCTTTGTACTGCAGTTAGAAATAAAGCTTAAAGAAAAATCACTGGGATTGGTGATATGTTGCTTTAAGTTAAAAAATGGCTCTGCAAGGTGGGTATCCAAACCTTTGCAGCTGTTCTCCATGCCAGAAGAACAATTCAAGAGCAGCACATCATGGGCAGCTCCCAGGAAAGGGAGGAGAGAGGCTTGAGGCACCAAACCCATCCAAGCACTCAGCACTTGCAAAGGCCCTGGCCTCCTTTACTATCCAAACACCTTATACTTTCTAGGAATTCGATTCACATGGATTAAAGCCCAATTTACTAAAACTAGTTATTTAGCATTAATAATTTGAGTCTTTAAGTTTTAGCTGGTGAAGGACTATATTAGTTTTTACTTGAAAATCAAGTTTTCTTTTTCTTTCAAATCAAGTACTCATGATGTGTGAAAAATGGCATGCCTCCTGCAAGAGTTACGAGTTATGTGCCTAAACTGGAAGGATCACCTCATTGCAGAATTAGGGGATCATCCAGTGGGAAGGGAGTTTCAAGGTCATTTAGTTCAGCCTCCCAGTGATACAGAAATTCTCTTTGCAACATCCCTGTCAGGCGGCCGTCAAGCTTCTACTAGTGTATTCATTCACACCTGGTCTGTCTAAAACCTTGAGAACAGCCCGTTGTACAGTTCCATAGCTCCAATTGAAGAAAAAGTGTTTTTATTTTCAGTAAACATATACTGTTGTATAACTTTGGTTGATTGGTTCTCATGTAGCAACCCAGAAAACACTGAGCTCCCTCTGACACCCATGCCCTTTGACTGAAAGTCAGCCATAAAATAGAGCACCGGAATAACTTTCCAGAGTCTCAGATTTGCCCCTTCGCTCCACTGCAAGTCAAATGTGTCACTTGTGTTTCAATTCAATCAGCCTTTTCCTAAGGGTTTCACTGTTTCTGTTCCTGTGAGTTTCTTTTTTAAAGATCTGCATTTGTATATTTCAAGTGGAATTTTTTTTTTTTTTGGCAAACTACAACATTTTATTTTAAATTGAGAGATCTGGTTTTATTTTTATTTTTATTTCGGAACATTTCAAACACACAAGAGTAGATATAATATAGTAATGAATGCCTTAGTATTTATCACCCAGTGTAAATATATCAAATTGTGGTCAATCTTATTTCATCATTACCCTCACCCCGTCTTTCTCCTCCCTGGATTGTTTCGAAGCAAATCCCAGATACCATATAATGTCAGCTATACCTTCTCATATGAACCTGGGAGCAAATTCTCCAAACAACAGAATCGACGGAAGACATTTGGGGGACCTAGCCCTTATAGTGGGTGCTAGAGTTATAAAAGTGAATAAAATTGTGTCACCTTTTGGTCTTTTTGGAAAACACTACCCCTCATGTGTCTGTAAAAATTGACTCTTGTTTTTGCACTGACACTTCCTTTTTTGGCGAAAATCTTTCTAAAAATAGACAACAAGCCCCCTCCTGCTGCCCATTTCTTAAACTGTCCTCTTATGAAGGTGAGCTAGGATTGTACAATTAGAATGCTTTGAGAATTTCGTCCCTTTTGAGCTATCTGTACTTTTCAAAGCCTCTACTCATGCTATTGGACCTATCTTTTCCTCTAACAATTAAAAAAAGTCTCTATATTGTGTTATTCTCTGTCTTTTCATCCCAGTTTGCTATGATTAACGTGGTTACCATATTCCCAGGTTCTTCCCATTCATTTACCTTTAGCATTTCATTTCATCTTGGCATTTCTTCCCAGTTGCTCAGACTTCACTTCACAATAGTAATTTTCTTTTTCTTTTTTTGTACCTTCTGAAAGGGGTGTCTAATGACAAAGTCAGTCGATAATTGCCCAGAAGACCTGCATTCACCAGAAAGAGTCTTTCTGCTGCTATTCAGAAGATCAAATTTTAAGCTCAGCATGAACCATGATCCAGTTACACTGTCTACACACACACGAGCAGAGAAAAACCACCATAGTGTGCATGAGGGAAAGATCAGACCATACAATCATTATGTGATAATGTATTAATAATAGATGGTATAATGAACCAAAAATGAGCTTGGCAACACTCCCAGGTACTTTTTACAAAATAATTTCCATAACCTGCTTTGCCTATGAAGAAGGGAACACATTATCCCACAATTACCTGGGGGTGGAATGATTAGCGTGGGTCCAGGACGCAGCCCGGGGACTCTGTGCTTGGCCCTACACCTTTCCAGACAACGTCCTTGGCCTCTCCCCTACCACAGCATGTGTAGCTGTGTGTGGGATGGAGGCTAAAAGCCTGGTTATGCTCCACAGAATGAATTCTTATGTCCATGAGCTCTTCCCAGAAAACATGCAGGGAGTCTCTGCCAGCTGCAGAAGTTCAACTCCTGGGAAGAGGGGATGCATTTCTGTGTTTTATTTAAATGGTGTAGCATGAGTGTGCAGAGCCAACAGTATGAGAACTGGTGGTCCTGACGTATGTCTTGGCTTCATCATCCTGTGATATGGTCCTGAGGCTGACCAGGGGATGGAGCTGACTTTCAGAGCCCCAAATTTGGCATGAGGCACAGCCAATATATGGGACAAAGGTCAAAATGTATGTGACCTTGGTCACAAAAGATAACCTGGGACTTGTCTGTCACTGCAGATCCTGCACGCTACAACATAGCAGTGTTTAGTGCCTGTTTAGGTTGTAGGGGTCATCAGGTCTTCAGGTCTTCTAAGGAGTCACAGCATATATAGCTACATTTTCTGAATATAAATATATGTAGTAAATGGAATGACATAGCACAGGTCATGGAGAGCATAAAAGAACTGTGTTTGAAGATTCTTGAGTATTCTGGTCTGGGTATCAGAAACTTGATACAGTTTGCAACACACCCAGGAGGAAGGATCATTCAGGCATTTGGATTAAGTTGCATTGCTGACATGAAAAGCACAGTTAAAATGAAATGGATCTATTCAATGAGAAGTTCAAAACTTTAGTTGGTTTGCAGAGTGTTTTTGTCTAGCTACATGTATCATCGATTTAATATTTCAATGTTTCAAGTTCATTTCCATGAATGAGATTTCATTTACCCCCACATACTCACTTAACTTACTGAGTGGTTCTAAGTTATGAACAAACACAGCCACCAAACAGGTGATTATTTAAGAAAGAACAGAGAAAACCTATCAGTTACATCTTTAGTTATCTTAGACTTTTAGGCAGAGTCTCTAGAAAGTGCTGAGCAGAGGCTTAACATGGGAGTGAAGAAAACCAACTTGTTTATCCACCTCTAAGTCACAAAGGCCATTCTGCACACAGCACTCAACTTCTGGGAATAGAAAAGCCACTTTGCAAGTTAGCAGGTGAGGTCAGAGTAGACGCATATTCTCTGGGCACATAAATTAGCCAAGGAAGAGATGACACCCCAAATCATCTTCATGGGGCCTAAACCATAGAGCAGAAAAAGCAAATGCACGTTTAGATGTAACATACTTGCCAAAATGATTGGACTTTTATTACATTTCCCCTGTGACCTTAATTACCTTGTATATATTTATCTTCTAACTGGACAACATGATATTCGTGGATACATGCTACTCACACATAGGTGTCTGTTAACACTCAAACTGAACCACTCTAAAGGGGTGTCATTTGTGAAGTCCAGGGAAAACCGTCATAAAGGCAGCTGTTAACTCCTAGGTCACAGGCAGGCTTATCTGCACGAAAGAAATGCTCATGTTACAAAGGGGTCCTTTCTGTCATTTTTGTTTGAAAAGTCTCCTCTAAAATATGCCAATATCTGTGGAAAAGGAGCAAGAATTCCCCTCCAGAGGCTGCTCTCTGGAGAGTCACAGAGATCCTCGTATTTCTCCCATTGTATTCTTCCCAGACTGCCCATTTCAACGCAGCATTGACCAACACATTTCAAGTCCACGAGCACCTCCAAATATTGAATTAGAGAATCTCACAATAAATCCACAGATTAATCGAACTAATAATATTCATAGGCAGCCAGGATGGGTCACGTTTTTCAGCTTGTAGTTTAAATAAAATCACATCTCTTTCTCTTGTATGCCTCCCCTCTCAATTAATTTTTCAGTTCCCACAGTTTGGTTTTTAGAAAAATATCCAGTATAACCTTATTCAGGTTCCTTCTTACTGCCTTGTCCAAGAACACTATGGACTTATTCATTCCAAAGGGTTCATTCTGTACAAGAACACTAGGCAGCCGGTTGGAGAGAGAAAAAACTTGAAAATCTGGTAAATGTACTAGTTACTGATGCTGACACCAGACTCTACTGCTAGAAACTGGATCTGCAGAATCTGAACCAGCCCTCCCTGGCTAACACTCAAAGGCTTTTGGTTGCACCAAAGTCACCAGGGCAATTGACCCCATTCCTTCTTGTAGGTTTCTCCTTGGGAGACTTGGTTTCCATTCTTGCCAAGAGATCTTTAAGTCATCCAGATATAAACTATCCTAACTTCAAACACAAAGTTCAGTCCTCAGTTCCTTGCTTCCTGGAAACCCCAAGGATTCCACACCAATTTTTTTTTTTTTTTTTTTTTTTTTTTTTTTTTTTTTTTTTTTTTTTTTCTGGGCACAAAGAGGGAAGCCTTCAAGTAGCAGAAGGTGCCGGTCTACTCTTTTCCCAGAACAGTTAAGTGTCTCTTCAACCTACCTAGGTATCACCAAGCTTTGGATCACCCTATGCAGAATCAAGAATCCCCACTCCAGAAAGCCTCATCATAGAAGACAGCACACTTGGAAAGGATCCTGCTCCACTCAATGCCCAGTGACACCTGGCATTCTTTTGCTTTGCACACATTTCTTACAGTGAAGGGTGGAAATATCTCTGGATCATGTCTTCGCTCTAGTCTCTGTTCCTATGTTGTGACCTGAGTAAAATTCTTTATTTTCTCCATTAAGAGTAGACTAGGAATTTTCTAACTTAACAGTTTAATAGATCAGAAGTTTTTAAAGATTTTCTTTAGCCTAGGAATCCTTTTTATTCCCTAAGTTTTACAAGTATGAACTTTTACTGTCATATTCTCGGGTGTTCCTGAGCCATAACCTTACTTTCTAAAATCAAATTTTATTTATTTTTTAAATTTTATTTTAGGTTCAGGGGTACATATGCAGGTTTGTTATATAGGTAAACTGTGTCACAGAGGTTTATTGTACAGATTATTTTGTCACCCACATACTAAACCCAGTACACAACAGTTATTTTTTTCTGATCTTCTCCCTCCACCCATCCCCCATCCTCACATAGGCCCCAGTGTCTGTTGTTCCCCTCTTTGTGTCCCTGTGTTCTCACCATTTAGCTCCCACTTAGAAGTGAGAACATGCAGTATTTAGTTTTCTGTTCCTGCATCAGTTTGCTAAGGACTATGGCCTTCAGCTCCATTCGTGTTCCTGTAAAGCACATAATCTCATTCTTCCTGAAGCCAAATTTTAACATATGACACACAACACCCAATTTTTCTTAGTAGAGAACTTAATCCAATCAATCCCATTTAAATCTTATAAAATTTGTTGATGTCTCTATCACACCAGGTTGAAAAATCAAGCACACTGAAGGCTACTTACCATTTTCTACTTCCTCATTGTGAGAGGAATTTTGTAAAATTAGAGGGAGTATCTTAGAGGGGAGGTACGATGCCTTATGATTTTATATTTGTATCCCTATTCTAGCAAATGTTCTGGAGTTCGTTTATAGAACCAGCTTCCCCTCTGCACACACCTGTCTAGTTCCCATCTCATCTGTTGCGACTTTGAATGCTTCTTCTAGAAGACCAATTGCCCAGGCCTGTAGCCCCCATTGGCCCAAGGGTAAACAGATATGGGCCTGCCCCACTCACTGTCTGTATGGCTTTGGCAATTCATCTAATCTCTCTGAGTTTTGGTTTCCTCACTAGTAAAATAAAGAAATAAAATGGTCTCAAATCTTCTCCCACTTTTGGAATTATACATCTGATTAATTATGAACACTCAGATTCTTGGATTCTTCCGAGTCCTTTAAAGCAACCTCTATTACTCCCTGCAAGTAAATATTAGACAATCTCAACCGCTATCATTTCTGCAATTTACATGCAGTTCAAGTAGCCCTAGTATACTGGGCTTGCTATCACTTATTGTAATCTGTTGCAGTGATCTTTGGACATAAAAGTTTTGTCTGTTTCATTCTAAAATCAACCACATGAGGTATTGCAGAGCCACAGGGTAAGAACCTGGATATGAGAATGGAACAGCACTGGAAGTCAGCCAAGCACGATTTGTATACTCATTCCAGCTCTGAAATGGACTAAACACCCCGGTTTCATCACTCCCAACTCCTGTGCCTCATTCTGATCACCTGCAAAGTGGACATAACAGTGCATTCACTACATCCCTCAGAAGATGGTTGTGAAGTACTTAATTCCAGACCAGTCACCAGGTGCCACAGCCAGAAGGTCACCCCCATTCCAGAAAACTCTTCATTCCTGGTAGGGAGTTCTGACATCACAGAAGACTTTGAAATCCTTTTTTCTTTACCACAGCTTACTTTGTGGCTTAATCCCTTGCCTACCTTACAACACATTCTCTAGCATCTAGTTGATATAAATATATATTTACATTTGCATATATATTGTATGCATATATTTTACCTAGCACTTATCTATGCTTTGCCAATTTGATCTGATGCATACATATTTTACCCAGCACATAGTATAAAATGTAAGTCTGTTATTTTTATTATTACTGAAATTACTTTTAGCATCTTTACACTTTTGTTTATGCCATCGGCTCCTCCTTGAGGTCCTTTATCTTCAATGCATAATTATTCAGCAAAAATCCACACATCTTTTGTGGAAAAAAGTAAAAGCGTTTGAGCTCCTGTGTTCACATAACTCTTGTAGCAGTTTTCACATTTACTTTTATTGTGGCTATTTTCTCATGTATTATTTTTCTTATTATACCTATGCCCCGGTGGATCAGCACACTGTATATGTTTATACAGTCCCAAAGCAACTAGCATGTAACATTTCCCATATGGAACTCAATAAATACTCAATACATTATTGATAAAGACTTAATGAAAACAGACCCAAGAGCCCAGAAATTATTTCTTGGCTGTGTAGCTTGCTTGATTTGAACTTGCCATGTGGTTTAGACAGGGCAGAGGGTATTTTCCGATCTGCCCAAAGTGGGCTTCATTATGTACCTGATGTCATTAAATCCATAGCCTCTCTGCCCGAGAGTCCTTTCCATTTCTGAGTGTGTCTGTTAGGCTGAAAGCAAAAGTCTTGATAATAGGATTAGACATTTTAATAGCCCCTAGAGAAATAAAAGCACTTCATGAAGGTTATTTCTTTCTGAATAAAAGCAGCCTATCCATATAACAGCAAGAACATGTATAGTAATTAGAAAATATTCTGTTTCCCTGAAATCATAGTACTGATAAATGACATTTATTGAGTTTCTATCTTATGCCACATATCAGATGTGTTATCTTGTTTAAGCTTCACTACTGTGTGGTAGGAATCATTATTATTTGCATTTTACAGATGAGAAACTGTAATTGAAAGGTGCCAAGTAAGTTGCTCAAGGTTCACAACTAGCAAGTGATAAAAAAATTTGGCCATCACCAGAGCTCTCTATCTAGAAAAACATGTTTGGAAAATTTCAGATCAAGATGGCTTCCCTATTCTGGGACTCTCCACCTTTGTTCTCTAGGATTTCTGAATACAAATAGCCAGGAGTTTTCATAGTCACTGTGCAACCTCTGCTGAGTTTTGTTTTGTTTTTGAGATGGGGTCTGACTCTGTTGACCAGGCTGGAGTTCAGTTGCATGATCATGGCTCACTGCACTGAACCTCCTAGGCTCAAGTGATCCTTCCACCTCAACCTCCCAAGTAGCTGGGACCACAGGTGTGTGCCAACATGCCCAGCTACTTTTGAATTTGTGGAGATGTGGTCTCACTATGTTATCCAGGCTGGTCGCAAACTCCTGGGCTCAAGCAATCCTCCTGCTTCAGCCTCCCAGAGTGCTGGGATTATAGGTGTGAGCCATCACACTCTCTGCTCAGTTCTTAAATCTTGATATCTTTTCTCTCTCTTCTCGTCTCTCCTCTTTTCTTTTCTCTTTTCTCTCTCTGCGTCCCTCTCTCTCTCTCTCTTTGAAAAAAAATAATAAACTTGGCTCCCAACAATTGTCATCAGTGGTTG
The DNA here is from genome assembly GCF_024542745.1 of Macaca thibetana thibetana. NCBI lineage: Eukaryota > Metazoa > Chordata > Mammalia > Primates > Cercopithecidae > Macaca > Macaca thibetana. The sequence goes on along the minus strand of NC_065581.1, from coordinate 117,691,047 downwards.
CTAGAGAGGCTTTCCCAATACTCAGAAAAAACCCATCCCTGTGGCTTTTTGTCAGGGACTTTCTATGCATGACTCAGGCCTCATCAGCAGTAAAAATTCAAGCAGTAAGGGTGTCTGCTGCCAAGCTGTACTGCCCCTTGGAGGATCAGGGGCTGGGCTTGCTGTTCTGCCCTTCTCAGTGCTTGAGGTTTCGCTGTCCTTCATGACAACAAAATTATGTCACTTTCACCTGCCAGGACAGGCACCAAAAAACCCATTGGTAAAACCCCTTCCCAACAAGAGAAGCCAAGGGGCAGCAGCTAGTCAAGCCAGGTGCAGGAGAGCAGAGAATGAGAGGGGGGTGCATTGGAGTGGGGTGCATTGGAGGGGGATACACTGGAGGGGGATGCATTGGAGGGGGATACATTGGAGGGGGGTGCACTGGAGGGGCTTACATTGGAGGAGGATGCATTGGAGGGGGATGCATTGAAGGGGGATACATTGGAGGGGGATGCATTGGAGGAGGTGGCACCTGGGTAGGTGTTGCAGGGAACAAGCCCCTTCTTCCAATCATGGGGAATTTCCCTTTTTGTGAAAGGGAAGTTCAGAATAGGAATTCCTATCAATGACAAGGCCATGTAAGCGGCACAGAAAACATAAGTAGTTGTTGAGCCACTTACATGGCCCAACACGTGACTGAGTAACTCTTTTTTTGAGATGGAGTCTCACTCTGTTGCCCAGGCTGGAGCACAGTGGCACAATCTCGGCTCACTGCAACCACTGCCTCCCAGATTTAAGCAATTCTCCTGCCTCAGTCTCCTGAGTAGCTGGGATTACAGGCACGCACCACCTTGCCCAGCTAATTTTTGTATTTTGGGTAGAGATGGGGTTTCACTCTCTTGGTCAGGCTGGTCTCAAACTCCTGACCTCAAGTTATCCAGCCAGCTTGGCTTCCCAAAGTGCCAGGATTACAGTTGTGAGCCACTGCACCCTGCCGACTGAGTGACTCTTAAACTATTGCAGCAGGAAAAGCTGCCCCTTCTCCTTCTATCACCTACCCTTGCCCTGAGCAGCTGAGGGTTGAATGCAGTGTGTCTACTCTCCAAGTCTCTCCAACGTAGATTACTTGTATTACAATTTTTTTTTTACTATTACATAACAGCTTCATCTGTTATAAACCGTAACAGATGCAAATTTTTGTATATTTTATGCATTTTATGGACATTGGCAGCAATGGGCATTTTCTTGTTTACGCCACTCTCAATCAGTTATTGTTTTCTGGGTTTTCTCCCCCTTACTCTAGTTCCAAGACAGATACTCCTTTCTTCTGAGAACACAGGCAAAGCACACAATATTGATCTGATTGCAGCACAGAATCCTCCCGAAATCCTGAAAGCCAATTACCTCATACTGCACAGTACAGTAAATTCTAGGATAGCCTTAGAAAGGGAGTCAGTCAAGTGGTTTATAAGAAAAGAAACTATAAAAAGAGTGTTCTTCAGATTCTTCCCCTGCTATAATCCAGTCAGGTCATATTTTATCGGTACTCATTATCCAGGCAGACAGTGATAACTGTGGAAACCATGGAAACATATTATGGCCAAATTGATGCTGCTTCGAAACGCCAGTGACTCACGCTGTGGAACACTAACCATGATCCATTAAGGCGCTTCCTGGACTTTTGTCAAGAGGGCCTTCCACGTGTGCATTCTAGGTGCAAGTGCAGCCACACCTCACTTGGAGAGTGATGGGGCTCTCCAAAATAAAAGGCAACTCATCAGACTTTTCCCAGAATGAATAAGAAGATATCACAAATTGCACATCATCCTGGATCAGTTTTAATCCAATGATTCCATTAGGTTATAAGGCATATTTGAATACTCCTAAGTATTTAAGACACAGTGTGCACTCCCTAGCACACTCTCTCTCTCCTCTTCTTTAAACCTAATTATTTGCCTCCACATTTTAAAACTTCAAATAAGAATATGCATTGTCATTGTAATTATGCTCATGAAAATGTCAGATTTCCATACACTACATCTGATAAAAATAAATACATCAGAGTGGATCATTACATTTTGTTAAAGTTCCAAAGCTATGAACACTTAAGGCCACATCCCACTTCAGAGAATGCCACAAAGACAGGTTAGATTAAGGATGCCTCTTTTATTTATAATCTTGAACACAAATCCTTTACTAACATATGAGATTAAAGTATATAGCATTGAAGAGATAGAAATTTTCATAACGTAAACATTAATGATAGTTTTAACTTTTTTCTTTTTTCAGAATAAATTATGTAATGTGTTCAGTAATATAAGTGGAGTGGAAATTTTTTAAATTATCAAAGTTTATCAAAAATTATCAAGTATTTATCAGCCATGTACAAGGTGTTTCTTATTCATGTTTTGCCATCTCAGTTGATGGCAAGGCTAGAATTGTGAAGTCTTGGCTAATGTACCAGTCCCTCTGAATATTTTGATCCTATTTTGTCTTGTCATCTTCTAAAACTTAGCAATCATTTATGATTGCAGCAAATCAATAATCAGAAGACTGAATTTTCTGACGTTAGCCCTGATATGAGGCAGAAGTTTCAATCATGCTTGTATAAGCATAGTTGAAATGGAATAAACTGTAATTTTTTATTTTTGTATTTTAATAGCATCTTTTTAAAATAGTTACAAAAGGAATGTATGTTCAGTGCAGATAATTTTTAAAACAGAAAAACTACAAAAGAAGCAAGGGTTACCTATGATCCAGCACTAATGCATAATCATCATTTATATTTTGCTATGTGCCCTTCTACTATTTTTGTTTGTTGGTTTTTGGTTTATTTGTACACTGTTTTAAAGAAATAGTATTGTACTCTCACAACTTGCATTTTATTATTTGGCTCTATATTGCGAATATTGTCTCTTATCAGTATGTAAGTATTTTCTGTATCACTTTCAGTGACTAGATCTGATGCTGTAGTAGATACGTAAGAACTTTTATAATCACACTTAGATTCCTTTGAATTGTCCCTTTTATAGGCTATGCTGAAAGGAGCATCCTTTTATGTTGAACTTTGGCCCCATCTTTATTTACTTAGAATACATCCCTACAACTGCTTTATACAGGAATATAAGGCCTAGGAACATCTGTTTTCAAATTTTCCTTTACAAGTTTAATTTACTCAGCACCGTATGAAAGTTCTCAATGGCCAAGTGTAGTATCTCATACCTGTGATCCCAGCATGAGGTCCGGAATTGGAGACCAGCCTGGTCAACATGATGAAATCCCATCTCTATTATCTCCACTAAAAGTATAAAAGTTAGCCAGGCATGGTGGCATGTGCCTAGATACTTGGGAGGCTGAGACAGGAGAATCACTTGAACCTGCGAGGTGGTGGTTGCAGTGAGCAGAGATCCTGCCACTGCACTCCAGTCTGGGCAACAGAGCAAGACTCCATCTCACAAAAAATTAAAAAAAGAAAGTTCTCAATATCTCACTCCAGCCAACCTGGGGAATTATGAATCATTTTAGCTCTATCAATTTGATACATGGTAAGAGAATCTCACTGTTTTAATTTGCATGTATTTGTTATTAATGATCTTTAACATTTTTCATAAGATAGTTTAAAAAATCATCTGTATTAATTGCCTGTTCATTGCCTTTCCTTTTTCAAAATATGTACGTGTCTACTTTTCCCTGTTGATTTGTAGAATCCTTCCACTCATTTGACACTTTGCCTGACACATTTTCCCCAGTTTGTGACTTGTCCTTTAGTTCTGAGAATCTTGTGTTATTGAGGTTCAGAAACACTCATTTTAGCTCACCAAATCTCTTTTGTTTACCTTTATAATTTCTATTTTTCATTTTATTTTCCCAAAGCCTTCCTGGACCCAAGATATTTGTTCCTATTTTCTCAAAGTTTTCTTATTGTTTTATTTGCATTTAATTTTTAAATCAATTTCTAATTAATTTTAGTGTATAGTAAAAGACTACTCCCTAGCATATTTTCCGTCACAGTGCACATAGAAAAATACACGTTTTCATGGCACTCTGGGGTAAACAAATGAGGCTGTTCACAGCCAGGGTTTATCAGTCACCTGGGCAACTGAGATGATCACATCCTAGCTCATCTGTAACCAAGTCCCAGCAAGCCACTGTGCTGTGGCACTTGCAGTATGAGGCAAGTGAAGACGTGACCTTTTGAAATATAAGTAACCAACCATCTAAGTTATTGAACACTTTTATTGCTTCCCTCACTTATTTGAAATGTAATTTTATTCATGTAATTAAAACTTCTATACATGGGTATTTTCCTAGTATTTCTACCCTGTTTCATTGATCCGAATGTCCATCCTGACACTAATACCACACTGTTTCATGTTTTATAGATTTTTAACATGTTCTTATCTTTGATAATGCAAGTGTCATCTTACTTTTGTTCAAAAACTTTAATTCCTACCAGTTTATTCTTTCAGATAAATTTTAGAAAATTTCTCAAAAATTCAAATGTTTGAAGATTTGAGATTGCATTAAACGTAAACATCACTTTAACATCAACAGAATATTGACATCAACAGAATATTTTTGTTTTTCCACTTGGAATGCACTTATTCAAATCATCCATGTGCCTCTCAATGAAGTTTAGTAGTTTCCTCCATACAGGTAAATACTTCTTTTCAGGTAATTCCTACATATTTGTCATATTTGTTGCTATTTTTAATGCTATATTTTTCCTATTATATTTTCTATATGATTATTATTTACAATTTTCTATATGATTATTGGCTTAAAAACTATAAATATTTCATTTTTATGAAATATTTCATTTCCAGACAGCTATCAGACCATAAAATTTGTTTGTCATATTCTGTCTGTAAAGACACTAACTATGGATGAAAATATTGCTCTGTTACTGTCTTGGAATGTGCAGTATAAACAGAAAGAATAATTCCTAATTATTTGAGTGGCTCCTTATTTTTAAAAAATATATTTGTATAAGGGAATACTTTTGGAAGAGTCACAGAACATTCTCTGAATTTTCTCAATTTGATTTTAGCTGTCACATCTAAAAAGTTTACTAAGATGCATTCTTTGAAAACAAAGGTATATTCAGCATACTTTCTAATTTACGGGCATTTTGGTTTTTAATAAACCTCTGTCAAATTTCCCCTAGTTACTTCCACATTCAATCATAATTTTACCAATGATGTTTGCGATGGCAGTGAAGAGATACGATTAGTCAAATGAATGGCTCTCGTAAGCAAATCTTTTCCTACAGTAGTACCAAAGTTTAAAAAAATGAAAGACTTTAATGGAACATTTTAAAGCATAAAACCAAATCCTCAAATTGGAACACAAATGAGAAGAAATATTATTTTTTCTCCCAAAAGTGTACCTAAAGAGAGAGGCAGTGATAAGAAGGTAGTGAAATGCTTTCACCATCTTGCAGAGCACTGAATACTTTCCATGTCTGCAGACAGTATGTTTTGGAGAAGGGGGGATAAATCAGCAGATCTCTGATTTTTGGGGGGACTAAACTAAGCAGATATTTAAACCCGTAACACTCAGCTATTTCAGATGCATGAAAACTGCTCTTTGGCTTTATTGAATTGCTGGTTAATACATAGGAACTAAATTAGGTCTATAATTTCAGATGCCCTTTGTTAATGACTCATTTTTCTGTCAATAAAATTGACAACGGAGACCAGCACAGTTGCTTTGTCCAACTCTGATCTGCCCTGTTGAGTCATGTGACACAGCCAAGTCTGCCAGATAGAGGCTGTCACTCTCCCCTGGAGTTTTCATGGAAATAAGGTTAGAGAAATGTGGCCTGTGCAAGCCCAGGGAGGTTTTTAACAGACATGAGGGATGGCATCAATCATTTCAGAAGGTCTTCCATATGGCACTTTTATTGATAGTGAAGACTTTATTTGTGTATTCAAAGATAAAGTAAGTCCTTTTTTCCGGTAAAAGTCATCTCCTTTGGCATGAGGCTTTCTCTGCTGACCTCAGAGCCCCCTAAATGATTTAGATAGCTTATCTCACCCCCAATCCTGTGAATAGAGAAGAATTTCTAAAATGAAATAGGGAAGCTAGGTTTGACCACAAATTTAAGTCACGGAAAGAATTTGCAAAACGCAGAATGTGTTCATCACAAGGGAAAATTTTTAATAATTCTTTTCAAAGGAAAAAAATGAATAAGCCTCACCTTTATTCTTTATTCATTTTCCCTCACTGATGTCAATCTAGTCATTTATTGGCAAATGTGCCCAAAATGTACTCAAGAATATTTGGACATTTAATGACACTAACAAGGACAGATACATAAGCTTGCCAAAGGAATCATGTAAGTGATATGCTGAATAAAAGCCACGTTGGTGATAGTCCACTTCACACACACACATGCGCACGTGCACACACACACACACACGCATTCCTCCACTTTTAGATAAGAAAAATGAGGAGGCTCAAAGGAAACTACAGGAGGTCAAATGTTAATGTGTCAACTGTCACTAAGATAGAAATTATTAGTATATTTTAAAGCATTGTTTAAAATTTTTAATTAATTTAATTACTCACTAAATTTAAAATAAAATGAGATACTTTGAAAACTGATTCTGGCTGTTCGATGAAACAAATATCAGTGACCCTTAAACATGATAAAATGTTCATTCTCATTCAAAGTAAAAGAGAGAAAAAGTAAAACATTGAGATAACATTACACATGGATAAAAATGGCAATGACTTTTTAAAAAGTTAACACGTTTATTGATCAGGGTTTGGAAAAACTGTCACTCCTATCCCCTGTTGCTGGAATATAAGCTGGCAGAAGCTCTACAGAGAGCGATTGGCCATATCCGTCAAAATTACAGATGCACCCTACCATTAACCCACCAAGTTTCCTTTTTAGGAATTGATTCTATTGATGTACTCACACTCATGCAAAATGTGTTTGAGCAAAGATATTAATTGAAGCACTTCTGGTAATATAAAGAAAAGCCCTAATGTGTTCCAGCAGAAGGCTCTTAAATCTATGTCTTTAACTTATAAATATGTACAATAATATACTCAGTATTTAAGAATGGTAAGGCAGATAAACATGTGAAAGTTCATATGGTACAAGCTTAATTATAAAACCACATTCAGAATAATGTGCAAAATATAATTCTATTTACACATGTATGTTTATCGGTGCATAGAATAACCCGAAAGGGATACATAAGAAACCAACAAAAGTGGCTAATATAGGGATAAAAATAGGAAAACTTTTCCATTTATAACATGTGCAGATGTTATCTAGACTAAAAAAAAAATAATTAAATAATTCAAAAAAGAAAAAATTCTAGAAAAAGAATAAAAAAACATAAAACAATTTCCTGTGTACAGTCAATTCAACACCACGAGTAAAGCACTTACCATATAAAAGGCAGTAGTAGGCCTTTATTAGTAATTATTTTCTCCATCTTTATAGGAATTTAGGACTCAATTCCAAAACTCGGACCCATGCTGGCTGCTTGTTAACTATGGAAAAGTCATTGTATCCTTTTAAACTTTTTTATCTTTCCATTGTATGGTGACTTAAGACTTCTATCTTCTTTACAAATCAAATGTAATACTGAAAGATAAATCACAGAATTGTACTTTCTGTTTTTTAGCAAACATGTTTCATAATCCTAAAAATTGTTTCTTTATTTGGGAGCCTTAGAAACAGAGTAGAATATCTTAATGTCAATCATCTTAATTCAAAGAACTAATTTTGTAAATCTTTTCTTTCTCTTGTATTTTCTCTGATTTAAGTCAATATACAATATTTTAGCTACTTCTCTTCTTTGAGTTTTTGTTGACAAGCTGCACAAACAGCATTTATTTAGCTGTTAATGCAGTGAGTTATTTAACTTTGACCTTTACTGATCAAATCCGTGTAACTATGGGTGTGCAACAGCCACTCCCTGGGTTACCCTGGGCACACTGTCCTCGTATGGTACCAATGTATTTTGCTTTCAGATTCCCACAAAACCAGGTTCTTACTCACACTGTATTAGTTTTGCTGAGGCTAGGAGCTGCTGTCAGCTCTGATTAGATTCTATTTCTTACTACAAGCATATTATGGAATGTGCTTCCATAATAAAATTTAGTCTGAAATAGACTGTGTGCTAAAGGTCAAACTATCACAGCCTTTGGCTTCTCTCTAGATTCTAAATTTATGTTCCAGTTCATGAATCTTCTCTTCTATATTTGTTGGCAGGGTGGAATAATCTTAATGGAAAAAAGTTCTGATAATCCACCAATCTGGCTCCATTGTCTTTTGGTGGTGTTACTTGGGACAGGTTAGATTCTGGGAATCTGAAATGCTTGCTACTCTAAAATTAAGTAATCAAGGTTACTGTATCTCCTCGTCAGCGCCTCCTCTGAGATTGGTCTCTTTCTTGGATATGCTGTTTTCCTTCCCCTTATTACATTTCCATAACTCTAATACCACAAGAGAATGGGGAAGCTGTTTACAGCATTGATTTACAAGAGATAACCAAGACCCCACTGAGCTCCCCAAGATTTTAGAATTGACTCTCAATTAATAGGCCTTTATTAAGTACCTATTCTTTAGCCTCAAATCGTATGTAATGCAGTTGAGGAGATGAGAAGTAGACATGTGCATAGGTAATAGAAAGCAGTAAAGAGTGATGCTAAATAAATGATACATGAATTAAAATGCCATGTGAGAGCATAATCAGATAGCATTCACTTCCCCCTGAGATAAGGATGAAAGACTTCTTGGACAGTTTCAATTGTGTTTTAAGGGTAGGTAGGATTGGGGCAATTAAAGTGAGGGAAGAAACACTACCAATGGTGGAAAAGGCATATACCAGAGAATAAAAGCAGTAGCAAAATACAAAAATGGGTTTGGGGTGCAGTGAGTACATGCATTGGCTGGGATGGAGGTGTTTGGGATATGTAGGTCATAGGGCTGCCAAACTTAGAGACCTCTCCTTGCTAAAGCTGTCTAGCCCACAGCCTCTCCTAAAGAAAGAATCCCCAGCCCAGCCATTTTTTTGGTGGGGATGGGGAGTGGGGTGGGGACAGAGAGATAAATGATCCAGAAGGAACCCAAACTAATTAAGACTAAGGTTATGCTGTCCAGTCATGACAGTCTCTGCCCAGACGAGGTGAGAGCAGTTAGGCAAATTATTTATACCAACTACCTTTGGAATTTGAGGACTGGTCATGTGGCAGTCCAGGTCTCACTAATATAGGCCTTCATAACAACTCTCTCAGCACTGATTGAGTGGGTAAGTTAAATATTAAAAGTGGAAAGAGCCAGTACCCTTCTACAAAGGCTGGAATGTAACAAAAGCCCACCAAGAGTTTTGCCTAGGCCTTTCCTGGGCATGACAAGATAACGCAGGAATTCTTAAAAGGACCGATTCAGGACAAACAAGTTTATTGGGGCTCTGAAGAAACTCCCCAAACCTCCATGATTTAGCCCAAGACAAGATAAGGGTAATCATCCCAGCACTTGGACCCATTTAGATTAAGTAAACTGACTGAGACTCCAGAGGAAGGTCTTCAGGACTCAGATTTTAGTTAAAGAAGAAGTTAATCACTTATGTCTATGAATGAATGCATACTTACATGTAGACATAAAGCTTAGAAGGTATATAAGGCTCTGGAAATCTTTGTAATTTTGTGTTGGTCTGGTAATAATTTCCAGGCGTTCTCCCTGTACCAAGTTGTAGAAATAAACTCCCTTCTTCCCAGTTCATCTGCATCTTGTTATTGGGCCAGGAGAATAAGCAACCTGGCCCTCAGTTTGGTCTGAGAACAGCCATGTGACAGCAAAGGGAAGCAGAGATAACTTGATAGAATGCCACATAGGACATGGCCCCTTATCCAGCCCCATTGCATCTTGAGTCTTTCTTATTTGCATCCACAAGAAGCCAGCAGTCCCAGGGGTTCACATATGAGATGGGGAGGTTAAAGGTTTGGGGACACAGCCCTTGACATCTTTTCTTCCTGAAGATTCTATATAAGCACAGTGAGTTCTGTACAATACACAGATTGTTCTTCCAGCTCTGGTCCTTACAGACTTATGTAACAGTCATTTTTCATGATTAATATATGATCTGATGGCAAAAGAGTTCTGTTCAAGTATCCTGCTCATTTGCGTATTTAAAAAAAAAAAGACTAGAATAGTTTTTTCTTTCTAAGACACTGAGCAGCAGAGAGGGTAAACTATGGGTGGGTAAACCTTTGGTGGAAAGTAGGATCCCCATGGAAGGACAGCAGTTCCAGGCAGGTACAGCAACCCTGTTCTCCTCCTCCATATAAAAATGCATTTGACTGTGCCACACAGCACATTTGGGTTGAGGGAGAACGTTGCAAGGAATGCAATTTTTTCTTTGTAAGGAAAGCTCAAGAGCTAGCAATGCAGGGATTACATCAGCGATAAATTTTTGGATTGACTTGTTATTTGAAATTCTCTAAAATAAAACAACAACAAAGAAATAACAGCAGCAATACCTAAAATACATGCCTCAGCAAGCTGACAATCACTGCCACTACTGTGGCACCGATTCCCTTCCAACCCACAATGGCAGGCCACAAACAGGCACCCAGAGCCCCCGCAGCTCGGAGATGGAGAAAAGATGTTTCCACAAGTCTGGGAAGAAGGAGAAAAACTGGAGAGTAGACATCAGTGATCAGCTGTTTTCCAAAGGTGACTGAGAGTGACAAGTGCTTACAAGAACACCAGCTTTTAATGCTAATCTGATTTCCAGTCTCACCTAACACCCTTCAGGCTGTAATAGAACTGTCTTTCTTTCCAAGTAGTGTTTCCTCTCTCACATTCTTTCCCCAGTGGGAATCTTCTCTGATTTTAGGTCATTTTAGCCTTCTTTGGTTCCCACATGGTGAACACCTAGCAAAGCTTTCCTTCTCAGGCACATGACCCAGTGGAATGCTCCCAAAATAGCCATTGTCTTTCTCTTAACATCACAACCAAGGCAAGGTCTTTATTTCCCTGAATCTGCTCTATCTTAAACGCCTCCTTCCTCTTCTGGTTTCAGTTGCTCACAATCTATTCAAAACACTTGAAAGCATCACTTTGTCATGTTATTTCCTTTCTTAGGATCCTACAGTTACTCTTCATTGCTTCTTAAATACAACTAAAATCCAAGACCATGGGCTTTATTGCTTTCCAGCTACTGGATTTCCTATCCTCCCACCTTTGTTCAGACCCAACTGCCCTATCTCCTATTAATTTACCATTCTGATGCAATCAGGAAGTTTTGTTATCCTTTCTGTCTTATCACACATACTACATTTTCCATCTGAACGCATGTGCCCTGATCCTAGCCTGTATCAATTAAAATCTTCAGCATTATGACTTTCACTCAAGATTTACCTACAATGAGTTTTTCCAAACAGTAAATCATTTTTCTTCCTTCTCAATCCCTTAGAACTCCACAGTTATAAACATAGAGGAGGAGGAGAAGGAGGAGGAGAACTTGGACGAACACATTAATAAGAACAGCTTATATTCGGGCAGAAGTTTACAATTTGTATGGCAATTTTACATGCACGTGCACACACACACACTACCTTATATTACTTTTATCATTTACTTAGAAGAAACTGTGTCCTAAACTCTTTTCTTCCCCACATCTTTCTATATGCCACATAATGCTTTGTACACATGGAATGAAAAATTGATTGATAAACTCAGTTTTTGATACATGATTTTAGAAAACAATTTCCCAATGAGTGCTTCTGTTTTCTTGCCTTACAAGCTGTGAAGATAACTAATTTACCATTCACTGACCTCTACCGGGAGAGCTTTGAGGATTAATGATAGAATTATAAAAAGCCTCATTTTACAAGGTCACAAAGAGAGTAGTAGAATTTTGGAGAATCATGACCCCCAGAGACAGCCAAAGGGAAGCACATTCCTTCATCTTTTCTCTATTTCCATTTCACCTTTAAAGATGTGAAGTAGGCACAGCAAGAGAAAAAATATCCCAGAACCCTAGAGTGTTTATCCTAAAAATCGATAGGCACTGGCCACCAGTGAAACTGACCAGCAGCTTTGGCAGAAATATCTTTCCATGGTATATTATCAGCTGTGCACATAATTCAGACCCCTGGGGCAACTTCCAAATAAATGCTTATCATTTCCACAGGCATTAAAACCTATTACCTTGGGGGCAAATGTTCTAAGAAAAGAAAATCATGGTGTTTCATTACTAAATCAGCACTCTGAAATAAATGTCTGTTCTATGACCATATTTATTAAGAAATTAATATTCTAGGCATTGTTTTCTCCAAGCTACTAATTTCTTCCTCTTAATTCTACAAAATATCTAATATGTCACACTATGGGGTGCTCCTTGGAGAACAGGACAACCTCACAGCACTGCCAATTATTGCCTCTCCTGGCATTTCTATAACACTCTGCCCTTTTGGTGCTTTGTTTTTTTCAGAGTCTACTCTTTTTGAGGGCAATGTAACTATACCCAAGGTATATTTAAATAACCATTAATGAGTGCTTATCATGATAGAGGAAAAGTGAAAAAGTCTAGCACAGGAAAAATGAAGGAAGAGGAAGAGGTAATCAACATGCAACTAACACAGACCTTCGACTGATGTGATGCTAGATATTTTACTTACAAATTGAAATAATAATGCAATAAAAATTTACATACTCTTCACCTATATTCACTCATTATTACTATGCTGCTTCTTGGCTTTCTCTCTATATAAAAATAGATAGTATATTTTAAAGTAAGTTGTAAACATCATGATACATCACCTATAAATACTTCAGTATCTATCTCTTAGAAACAAGGATGCTCTTCCCCAAAAATCTGTGTACCATCATCAGTCTCATTATTGATGTTTAAGTTTGATCACTCAGATAAGGTAGTATCTGCCTAATCTCTCAATTGGAAGAACATATTTTCTCTTATAATTCGAAAGTAATATGGGGAGTGTTACTTTGAGATTATTCCTTTCTTCAACAACATTTTACCTAACTATTTTGACATCCATTGGTGACCCTGAATCAATTATTACATTGGCAGTTACAAAAATATTATTCCTATTTTGCTGATAAGGAAACTTAGGCTCCAATTTGTACCTTGCCCATATTAATTAGCTAGAGCATGGCTGAGTCTGGCTTCAAAACTGGTCAGGGTCTCAGACTGATCATCAGCTGCCATTTGGGATCATGCTGGGACAGTCAGGTGGGAAGGGCTCCCTGGCAGAGCCTCCAACTGACCTGTGCACTGGGAGGGGTGCATACTGGGGTGGAGCCACAGAAGTTCCTGCCTTTTGCAATGGGGAGGAGCCTGGCCCCTCCTCTTCCTGGGTGGAACTTGGAATTCAAGCTGCAAGGCAGGAAGTCTATACTAGAAGGATTCTCACTCTGTAGAGAGGCCTTATTTCCCCCTTTTTCTCCTTCTTGCCAAATAAATTCCATTAATCTCACCCTTCAAATTGTCTGCGAGACTAATTTTTTGTGGTGGTGAGCAAGGACCTCATCTTTAGCTGAACTAAGGAGAGATGAGAGACAATACTGCCCTGTTAAGCTCATGGTAAGATGGGCCCTCATTCCTATAACAAACCCAGAGAGAATCCATTGGCTTTCTTAAGATTTCTGTAACATCTCCAGGATTACATTTTCATAGATCCTCATGGCTCCACCTTCCTGGCCCTGATGAATGAGTGTTTCCTGTTCTGCACTAACCCAGATGCTTAGCTTGGGGTTTTTCTTTGATTTTTCTATACATAAAAGAGCCTCTATGTGGGCAGAAGACTTCACTGAAGGCTTGTAGTGATGTTAAAGGAAAGAAAAACCTTACGGTGCCTCTTCACCAAAAATTTAGAATTGAGTGTTAGCCATTTTTGTTGTTAAAAGTCATGCGTCTTGCCCCATGTTTCCAGACTCTCACTCATCCCAGCTCCTCCATATTCATGCTTTCATGAACAAAAAGATTAACTTCTGTGTATATTTTTATAGCAATAAATTCAACACTCCCCAGCCCTTACACATAACTCAGCTGTGCCTTCCTATGTGTCTTCCAGACTCAGCCAATGTTCTAAAATTATACATGGTAAAGGTTTGGTGAGGCCTTTAGTTTCCAATTCCTTCCAAGCCCTTCTGAGGAGGACTGGGGAGGAAATTCTTATATAACATATTAGATCAGACCCAGAAAAATCAATGAGTTTGCCTAAGACCCTACAATAAGTTCAGAGCTAGGTTTATCTGCCTTTGAGTTTTCATGGAGGTAAAACATTAACTGGAATTGCTCATCACGGGTGATGAGAGGCTGACCGTCTCAGTAAGGATGATGGAAGTGTTGCATTTGAGATTTACAGTCATTAGTTTGGGACTATATGTGGAGTTATTCCTTTTAATAGAAAAAGTGACCTTTGCATGTCTAAAGAGAATAAGAGAAAGGGCAACTTTTCATAGAGATACTTAAGAGTAAAGATAGATATTTGGGAAGCAGTATCAAACTAAATGAATTATTTTCTACCATGGTAAGAATCAATATAGGTTCTTGTAAGAAGAGAGGGATAACAAACACTCCCAAACCAGACCAAAACCTGATTTAACATAAGAGAAAATAGAGTCATTTTAAAAAATAGAAGAATTTGTAATAGCTGCCTTGATATTATAAATATTTTTAAAATGGTTTATAAGATTGGTTATTTTTTGAGCAGATTTTTTTCTTTATCACAAAGACTATAATTCAGAAAAAATAGCAGAACTTTGGGCAATATCTATGCACGTCTTAAAATTTGTATGCTCATCTAAGGTAATGTTTGTGGGTGTTAAATATTAGATCCATTTTATTCAAGTGATATTGCCAAAATGTTCCCCTAACAGGAGCTGTTCTCCCAACAACCAACTTTCCCAAAGCAGCCACTTACTTCAGCTTTCTCCTTTATACTGTCTGGACCTTGGACATCAGACTATGGGCCATCCATTTCATTTCACACACAACCTTTCACTGCTTTGAAATTGAGAACCACAATGCCAATCTCTATATTCTGCTTCAAAATGTAAGAAAGCATGGAAGATTTTCCAGTAGGCTACTGTTGTAGGACTTTCTCCTTTGTTCAGCTAAAAACTGGGTCCTTGTCACACTACTCTATCCCCTTGTCACAAAAGAGCAAAACTCCAGAAAAGGAATAAGGTCCCTGGTTTTGGCTGCACAAACCTGAAAGATGCTACACCAAGATGACCTCATCATTGCTACCTGCAGCCTGTCCATACCTCCTGCTCACCTCTCCTCCTTGCTACTTCTCATATGGCTATTTTCTTCAACACTGACTGCTTTCTGGCTGTGAAAGAGTTCCCTGCCCTGTGAACAGGCTGGTGCCAGGGTTAATAAAAGTTTCTCTACTGCTCAGCCTCTCTGTTGACACTGTCTCAAGAGAAACAACTCCAGCAATGACTGTTCCTCAGAGGATAAGAAGAGCCAAGGAGAAACAAAAGAAATGTAAGTGCTGTTCTTGTGAGGATCTTCTGTTTTCTGCCAGGATCAAAATGAACCATCTCTCCCCTCCATGTCCCTCTACTTCTCTTCACTGTGAGAATCTCTTGTGGACAGACGTATTCCATTTTTGCCTATCTCTATCTTTCAGAAATTACGTGGACAATAAGGAAATGGCAGAAAAAGAGTGGTGACAAAGTCCCAGTGGAGCCAGAGGGATGACCGAAAAATTGGAGGAAAGACATAGAGAAATGTTGGTGGTTTTTCAGAGGAATTTCAGAAAAAGAATAGACAGATGTAGCACAAAGCTGGAGATATACTGGTTTGCTGTTAGTAACAAAATTCAAATGGTTCTAGGAAACCTTGGACAAGCTATTTTTTGTTCTTAATAAAGGTTATATTTTCTTTACTTTCTTTGTAAAAGTAGAAACTAAAAGAAATTTTAAATATTTTTCCAAAAAATCTCAAAGGAATTCATTAGCCTGATGAAAAGATACAACTTCTTTTAATACATTTAATTATCAAACTGTGATTCCTATGAAATAATGAGTGATTGCTTACAACTTTGTTATGAATGAGGCATTACTAAAGCATTTCACTTGGATCACCCCCATTTTATAGATGAGGAAACTAATACTTAGAGACAAAACAATTTGCCCAAATTTCCAAATTTACATAGTAATTAGTGGAACCATGCAAATCTGCACAGCCTACAGGAAAATGCCAAAAGAAATATTTAGACCCAAAAGGGATCAAGAGTTAAATCAGATCCTCCAAAATTAATTTCTGGTTAATTTCATCAGTACTACTTTTAGGGGGACTGTTACCAGAAAAAGGTCTTGATCCGGATCCCAAGAGAGGGTTCTTGAGTCTCATGTAAGAAAGAATTCTGGGTGAGTTCATAAAGTGAAAGCAAGTTTATTAAGAAAGTAAAGGAATAAAAGAATGGCTATACCATAGGAAGAGCAGCCCCAAGGGCTGCTGGTTGCCTATTTTTATGGTTATTTCTTGATTATATGCTAAACATGGGGCAGATTATTCATAAGTTTCCCAGGAAAGGGGTGGACTATCCCCAGAATTGAGGATTCCTCCCCTTTTTAGACCATATAGCTAACTTCCTGACGTTGCCATGGCATCTGTAAACTGTCATGGTGCTGGTGGGAGTGTCTTTTAGCATGCAAATGCATTATAATTACAATATAATGAGCAGTGAGGACTACCAGAGGTCACTTTCACTTTTGTCGCCATGTTGGTTTTAGTGGATTTTGGCCAGTTTCTTTACCACAACCTGTTTTATCGGAAGGTCTTTGTGACCTGTATTTTGTGCTGACCTCGTATCTCATTCTGTGACTTGTAATACCTAAGTTCCTAGGAATGCAGCCCTGTAGGTCTCAGCCTTATTTTACCCAGCCCCCATTCAAAATGGAGTTGCTATGGTTCGAACGCCTCTGACAGAACCAAGTAATAATGTCAAAATGATTGCCAAAAAAATGGGTAGTGGAGTTTTTCTGGACCTAGGACATTAAAAAGCTAGCCAGTGATTCTCCCCAGCAATGAATACATTTGACCAAAAGAAATTCACAAAGATCAGGGAAAGAATGACTAAAATTTGTTTGCCTGGGAGAGAGAGCATTGTAAACCTGCCTGTTTGCGCAAATGCTCACTTTGAGAAGGTCCCATTATAACTGCTGCAGAAAGAGAACACAGAACTCTAAGAAAAGCAAAGCTGCCTCCTCCCCCAGAGAGAAGGACCTGAGGCACTCCTTGGTGCTATTGCAGGTAGCAAAGAGTCTGACATTATAATTGCAGTATTAAAGTGGAAATGCTTATGGGTTCTTAATTGCTTGGAAATCTCTGCTTCATTTAAGCCTTGCAGAGTAAGTGACTCGCAGGGTAAGTGACAACAGTTTCCAATCAAACTGGCAAATATTTTATCTTTCTGTGGCTTACAGTCAACAGAAAGTTGTCATTGTGTCTTCAATATTTCAGCTGCATCAGTGTTCAGAAATGGGACCCAGGAGAATCAAGGCCCTTCACCTTGTGCATTAATTCCTTTGCCTGCCCAATAGCAGAAATAACAATGCACACTCTAGGGCCTACTGAATAAATTAGCTAATGTCTATAAAGAATAATGAAGATTAAAATGGTGCATGTAGAATTGTCATGAGGAATGAACACACTGACCATACAGTACTTCCTTACTCCAAACATATGTATTAAAGCTTAAGACCATGAAACCTGTGACATTGTACTACATATTGATTCAATTTAAAAGGTAGTCCTTTCGGAAAATGGTCTACTAGCCTTAAATAGGATTTTAAGATAATTTTAATATTTTAAACTCTGAACTGTTTATTTAGGCTTCCTTTTTACATAGTCACTCATGGCCTGCCAGGGTCATTCTGAGTATTCTACAAAAGGGTTTCAAACAAAATCAGTTTTTTGTTTTTTTTTTTTCCAATCCAGCTAGTAATGACCCTTTCTTCTTGAATCAGATTTCAAAAAATTGGGAATATTAAAAAATAAACTTTAAAATCTGATTTATGGAGCTCTAACTACTCATTAGACGTCTTAAGTCCTCCCGCAGCTGCCATTTACCCCAGCCACCAGTGTGTTCCACCTGGTATGCTTCTCTCAGCTCAGCCTTCTGGTCGGCTAGCCCCCACTTCACCACCCTGACACACCCCACTGCAAATATCTGTATCCATGATGAATCATTTAAATTTTGATGTCTAATTTATGTGACCCATCGACTAATCTATGTGACTGGATTCTAGAGTTCCTACACCCAGGCCACATCATCACATTTTTACCAGGGACCTCCTAACAGCATTGTGTCTGTGGACATAACAGATTTTAGGCACTGTAACTGTCTTCCTGGTCTCTCCAGACTGTGGCTCCCTCAGCTCTCATCACCCCAGAGCCTACTTTATGCTCATCTCCAAACCCTCCCTTTGGGCTTCTTCAGTCCTTTATTTATTGTGGAACCTGTAACTCTGCCGTGATTGTTCCTTGGCATTTTCACTGGATGAGCTTCTTCATGTTGAGGCTGCTAGTTGGGAATTTTATCATTCCGAGAGACAGTCACAAAGGAGAAAGCGAGTGAGAAAGAGAAGCTCCAGTGACTCACTTCTGAACAAAATCCTGAAATAAGCAAGCTTTCCAAATGTGCATAAAATTTCTGCTGCATCTGTATGGCCAGCATGCAGCAGTGAGTTGTGTGTTCTGCTCATCTCTGATAAAATGCAGCATATTAAAGTTGGCTCTAGAGGTTCCTTCCCCACTCCACTAATATTCACAATGCCAGTGCAGTGTGGCAGGGTAGGCATCCTTGTGGAGAAGGACACAGAAGGCCTATGGAGAGGAAACTGGAGGATCTACCCCTTGGACACCACTGCTAGGCATTTGCAAATGCAGGGCTAAACTCGGGGCAAGGAAAACAAAGCTTGACTATTACTTACATTTCATTCATGGAGGAGAAAAAACTTTCCCAAAGAAAATCTCTAGATGGAAAGGATAATCTTGGAAAGATGCTTCTTCTTCCTTAATGGTAAATGACTATTCTTAAAACAGAAATTCTTAATCTCAACTCCATGGGACCTCTGAGGGTTCATGGACAGAGTCCAAGGCAGATAATTCTACAATTGGAAGCAGAATCACATCGAATATGTACGTGTGAGTGTATGTGTGCATGTACACACACATATCTGTATTAGGTGAAGAAAATATTTCAGAAATAAGATTCTTAAATGTCATCAGAGTCTCAAAGTATAGTTTATAACCTCAATACATTTATAAACTTGAATAAAAATTGTAATCTTACAGAGACCCAAAGAGGGACATTCTGAATTACAATACGGAAGTAGTTTACCTAGGTATTGTCTTACAGAGGTATGGTAATTGACGGCCAAAGTAAATGAAAGAGACTGTTTATTTTTTCTTACTTGCTGTTATTTATGCCTTCCTTTCTCATCCATAATCCCAGTGAAACTGGGGTACCACGTGGTAGGCAAGGTGCTGGGATCCCAGGGAGTCATGACAACCTTTTAGCCTCTTTCTTCAACTCTACAAAAGGATTAGGTCTGATGATACTTCAGGTGACCTTTCAACTGTAAACATCTGTGGCAGGGTCTTTTTCCATACTATGACATAAATATTTGTCCTCAAATATACATTCAATACAAAAAAAATTAAAAATAACAAAAAACAAAAGAAAAAAAAACACCAATTTTTTTGCATTCCTCTGAAACCTCTTCAAAAATTAAGACCTTGATGTCAAGAAACACATTAGCATAACTACAGAATTTGGCACTAATTGCTTATGATTTAGTGACAGTCATTGACAAGAGACTCGAAGTTTTTAGAATTGCCTGTTTCTTGATAACTAAATACTAGCAGCAATTCTTAAACTTCAGTCTGCACCAGAGTCACCTGGAGGACTTGTTAAAATACAGGTTACTGGGCCCCACCGCCAGAATTTCTGGCTCGGTGGGTTGGTGTAGAGCCTGAGAACTTGCAACTCTACCAAGGTCCCCGGTGATGCTGATGTTCCTAGGTCACACAGTACACTGCACTGAGTCCATACTGGAGGGTCGTCTGAGCTCAGGAATAACCTATTTGACTGTCACAGAAAAGGCTTAGATCTATTTGTTTATCTCTGAAAGCAGATAAATAGCACTCAGACATTCACGAAAACCTTGCTTCCTACACGTAGGCATAGACTCATTCCCTGCTAACTCATCCATTCCATTGACTTATTCCACCCTCTGGGTGGCAGCAGCTCTAATCTCTCCCATTTCCCCAAAGAGCAGAAAAGGGCCATGTAAATGTTTTTGTTTTGTTTTGTTTTGTTTTGTTTTTGTTTTTGTTTTTAAAGCGTTCTCACAGAGCTCTAGGTCTTGACCAGACAAAAACAGAAGGCCAGCATTCCGTGTCATGGCTTAGGAGGCATGAAATGAATGCCGCCTGGGGAATACCAAGTGACAGAACAGCACATGCTTGGTGTCATAAATTTGCCACCTACTCATTACAACTCATTCAAAATAAATTGGGATTTGGGGGGGTTGTTGCCCTGGGCGTGAACCTAATATTTGCACAGTCTGTGTTATTTAGTTCCACATGAGATGCTACTGCTTCTGAGGAGTCAAGAGTGGTACCAGATGGTGCACTGAGTGTGGGGGACTGCAGACCCAGATGGAGCTCAGGTCCTTGCTATGTGGCTTTTCTGAGTTTCCAGTTCCTTGTTGGTTAAGTAATAACTACTTTGACTGACATGAGCCCTTGAGGAAAATTTTCAATTTCCTTTCCTTCCAATTCCCTATAGCTTGATCTTCACTCACCATGGGCCCTCTGACCCCTTTTAAGGGTTCCATACAGATTAGAACAGCTTGGACAATATTTAAGCATAAATGTGTCAACTTTCAGAGATTATATAAATTCTATTTTCTTTCCTATTCTAAAATGAAAATCATCATATTTATGTTCTTCAACACACTGCTGAAAGTCTTAATAAAACACCTTCTAAATTTTCAGTCAAAATGTCTGGCTCTTTGACCTACCCGATTATCCAGTATTTGTTGGGCCTGCTATGTTTAAGGTGTTTTGCTAGATGATATAGGGCAGGGGTTCTCTGACCAGTAGCATCAGCAATCCAGGAAACTGCTGGAAATGTACATTCTTGGGACTCGGCCCAGAACTACCAAATGAGAAACTCTGGAGTTGCAGTAAGTTGCAGCTGCAAGTTGCAGGTGTATGAGTATGACAGAGCCTGGGAGTTCCCTGGAGGGACAGAGTTGGTGGCGTTGGACTATTAGTAGGGGATTCATGGAGGGAATGTGTCAGACCGAGGACAAAAGGGTCTTAACATACAGAGAGATGAAGAAAGGTGAACAAATTTCAGGAACAGCCTGAGCCAAGCTTTGGCAGAGAAGGTAAGTGTTGATTCAGAGAAGCTCTGGGTGATGAACCAGGACAGTGAGAAAGGTGCTCCATCATGGAGAATTTAGAACACTGTGCTAGAAATCTACTCCCAAGGAGTGTGGAGCCAGTGTAAGTTTTTGAGGAGGAATGTTACTCAAGCTGACCTGTGTTTTAAAAAATAACTCTAGCAGCAAGATGAGGGATTTGATGTAGGAGCGTTTGGAGGGAGATGATGATGTTACAGCCCCTTCTATGAGTGACTATGAGTTCTAATTTAAGATCCCCAATATTGTTTTAAAACTGCCTCATTAATATAAGGATTACATGTTACAATTAAATGAGAAATGTTAGCACTCTGATTGCATTCTGACATACCTCTAAACCACTAGATTAAACTAACACATGTTTATTGGAATTTGGGGTTTTTTTCTTATGTTACAAAACAAAATAAATTTTGATGGAATGGTATTTCTCTTCCTAAACTTTAAGCAAAAGTATGCTTTCAAGTTAGCGGTCTTATGCTTATGAGTCAGCCTAACATCCTCTTTTCTGGTAGAATGACCCAGCCTTCCTGTTTATCATCCCATCTGGCTTGTTGGTCAGTTCCTTCCACCCTTCGTGAGGTGGGTCTGGTTTGGAGCTTCCCTAGTGTTTGTAGCCTACATGCATCTCCAGGCAGCCCATTCCACACACCGCAGGCAGATTGCCCAAGCCCCTGTGTCTGCTTTGCTAAATACCAACCCATCCCAACCCCCAAAAGTCATTCATCAGGTGGGAAAGTGATGCAGCCTGAAGGATCTGTCACTTCAGTGGGATCTGAAGGATAAGTAGGACTCAGGAGGCAGAGAGGGTGGAACATAGTATCTGAAAAATGTTGACAATCGCATTTGGAAGTTTTTAAACTACTTCCTGTGAGTAGAACTGCTCAGTGTTCAGCCTGTTTTAAAATCTCAGCCCAACGACTTATTGTGATGTTTGGTTTCTCATGTTCTCTCAGTTCACTCATCAAAATGGGGATAATAATGTCTACTCCTTGTGGAGAGACAAGACTAAGATGGTTAGCCCAGGAACTATTATCATTTCTGAATTACTACAAGCAAACTGAAGCCCATTAGCTTAAAAAGAAGTATCAATCTTGCCATTAAGTTAATTAATAATGGTGAAGATACTCATGAGTTTCTTTTATAATTCAGTGATATGTATTTTATTCCATGTATTTAAAAGAATGGGGTGTAGTTTGTTTAGTAAATGAGAAAAACCTCAACTCTAGCCAAGGAGTTGGAGTGCAAGAATTCTTCTTAAATAGCACTATTAACTCACTTTAATTTTTATGTTTCAAATGAAAGGAATATATCAAATTACACAGAAAGTAGATTTTATGATTTATTCTTATAAAATGAATGCGAGTCATAATTTGGTTCTAACAATACAATTTTTAAATTCCTTTCAAGTTAAATTTTACTCTAGAGTCAGAAGACTTTAATCAACATTTCTGACTGCAGTAATAACTATTCCACTTCACACTGAAGAAGCTACAGTATCTAACTTTGAGATATACTCAGAAAGAGAAGGAAGTCACTTAAGATCACATATCCCATGAGTGGGATCTCAAGCAAGAATTAAAACTGAGTCTGTGTTTCCTTAGGATAAAGTTGAGGCTGATTGGACCAAACAAGATCCGCAAGGATGGAACAGGGGCTTCAAGGAAACTTAAAGTAGACAAAGAAAAAGAGCAGAAAATTCAGTAAGAAGTCAAAGACCATTGAAGTGACCAAAGTGGGATTGTAGAACTATTTGTTGATATGTAAGAATATGAATATTAACACTAATTGATAAGTTCCATCATAGCACATGCACAATGGCTCACATAATTTCTGACACATTATAAAATAAGCAGTAGATGAGAACTACAGAGAAGAGGTCACTGTGAAATTGAAAATGAGAAACATGTAATTACAAATCAATCGAATATATAAAACCACAAATCAGTCCATAATAGATTATAGCAGATGTATAAAAGTCAGCTTAAAGACCTAGAGTGATTCCCAGGCCCTCGACACTAGACAACAACCTGATCTGAACTCATACTAGACCTTCAAAACGCTCTGTGAGAAGTAGGGATGACCTTTCATGGAATCAGAGAAAAGGGAATACGCATTTGGGACAACACTGAAAAGACAAGACTGGGGTTGGAGACCACAGAATCTGAATGGCATAAATACACTGGGTTGTTTACTATTCACCAGAATCATCAGTTGTGAGAGGTAGAAGCAGAGAAGCTCTACAGCTACATTGATTGGGGATTAGCTGGGCAGGTGAAATGAGAAGACAGGCAGGCAAGAACACTGAAAGAGAATGACTGAAGTGCTTGAGGTACCTACCATAGGTATCATGGGATCTAACCCCATAAGAAAGAGGAAGGAGGGGTTTGATGTACAGAGAGTTGGAGGACTAGTGGAGGGACTGAACTTTGTGACAAGGTGGATGAATGCAATCTGTGGACTCGATAGACTGAAAAAGCTAAGAATGCAGGACCCTGTAATCAGAGAAGGGCCTTGGTGAGGGCAGGACCATGAGAATGAGCTGAAGCAGGGAAAGGTCAAGGTTATTGGGGCCAAGAAGATCATAAATTCAAGCAGCCAGGATGTTGCATGGGTGATCCATGTGAACAGAAAAGTGGACCAGGTTAGAGATGAGGAGATGAGGTGTCGGGAGGAGAATAAGGCTACACAGGCTTGTTGTTTCCAAAGCATGAGGAGGAGATCTAGGAATCTGGTAAGGGAGTGAGACATGGAGAGATGGTGGTTTAGTGAGCTATCCCAAGCCTCAAAAGAGAAAGGATTTTTGCTTCCGTGAGGAGGACTCGTGGCCTGGAAGCACCTTTGAGGATGAAAAGTGTGCTGAGCTAAATTACTGGAGCTGAGGAATTGGGCCACCTCCACGTGGGGGAAACAATGTTGTCAGAGTGAGAGAACCATCAGCTAAAGCAAGAATGTGGAAGGAATGTTCAGTGAGGCAGCTGAGAGCATAGGAGACTTATAGGATAGGAAAGGGCATAGAAGAAACGTGTTCTGAGTGAAGGAGTGAAAAGTTGGGCAATAGGAGAAAAAGCAAAGAAGTGTTTGCAAAGAAAGGATGGAAGAGGACAGAGGAGGAAGAACCTATTTTTGGACTGTCACCAAAGTTGGAGGGACAGGAGGCATTGGTTTCATGGGGAAGTGAATGAAAGTGAATGGGGAAGGAATGTTGTCCGGGAGCAATGGATAAAACTCCTGTGAAAGGGGACCGGGCACGGTGGCTCACATCTGTAATCCCAGCACTTCGGGAGGCAGAGGCAGGTGGAACACCTGAAGTCAGAAGTTCGAGACCAGCCCGACCAACATGTAGAAACCCTGTTTCTGCTAAAAATACAAAATTAGCCAGGCATGGTGGTGCATGCCTATAATCCCAGCTACTTGGGAGGCTGAGTCAGGAGAAAGAGTCACTTGAACCCGGGAAGCGGAGGTTGCTGTGAGCCGAGATCATGCCATTGCACTCCAGCCTGGGCAACAAGAGTGAAACTCTGTCTCAAAAATAATAATAATAAAAATAAAAAGGCTCCTATGAAAGGAATTACTTATGACCTGTATTGATGGTACTGTGAAGGGAATTGGGGAGGTGGTGTTAGATTTATCTGAGGAGAAGAGACATAAAGAGGAGAAAAGAAAGTTGGACTGGGGCAAGATACCTACCTTATATATGGTCTGACCTCGAATAACCTTTAGCCCAAAGGCATGTTGAGTTCCATTGTAAGAGAAAGTTTAGCTCCCCTCTTCCCTCCTGAGGTTCACTCAACTCAGAACATTTCCTCACACGAGTACTGTAAGCAAATTGCATGTGAAAGAAAATACATCAAAGAGCCATGCAAGAAGTAAAGAAAAGTAGGAAGCTCACAAGGTGTCCATAATGCTGTAAATATTTTAAAGGGCAGCTTCCAGGGTATTTGTGTTTTGAATCTGGGGGAAAAACACAGTGTGTTGTCACAGTGCCCCATGGAAGTGCAAAGCAGCACGTCTTCATAGATTCTGTTTAAGCGTGCCTTCAAAAAGGAGTAGTTCTTGCATCTGCTGCAGTTCCTGTCGCCTCTCTGCTTAAAACAATATCTTGCAAACAGCAGAGTTTCTTTGAAAAGATAAGAGCACTTGGGATTCTCCAAATGCAGCCGGTATAGACTCAGGTCTTATCTGTTCATATTCTCCTTGGCTTCATTAACTATTAAATGCTAACCTTTCCTATTTAACAAGAGGAGACTCTAATTTCCACAGCCTGATGAGAAAGATGTGGAGGTCTATCAAGGCCATGCCTTTCACATTTCTGTCTTCTTCAAGGTACCAGAAAAAAAAAAAAAAAAAAAGCTCATTAAACATTTCTAAGCACTGTTCTGACTACATTTGCCCTTCTCTTAACCTGAAGCTGGTTGGCTGAATTTGATGTTCTTTGTATCTGCGGCACCTGTGTCTGCAGGTGCTTATGTGAAATGTTGGAAATAGCCCTTGTAGCAGCTCTGGCTATACAGGGCTGGTAAAGTCTTCCAAGGGATAGTTTGTCTTCGGGGGTGTCAGGGAGTTCCTGAGCTATGGCTCAGTCAATTGTCCTTGGTATTTCACTTATTTTACACATGCATGCTTTCCTTTGATTAGTGAATGGTTAAGACAGTCTGAGCCTGGTCATGGAACAGTATAATTCTTGAGGCAAAATGGGGCAAAATCATCTTAGAGTTAGATCTTTTTAGTGGAAGTATTTCTTTACTTTCCAATATTCTGGTTATAATTTTAATTCTTGCAAATTAAGTCTTAAAACCTAGGGCTCACCTAAACAAGACAGCATGTTAATAATTTGTTGTCTCTTCAAACTAACGTTTTAAAAATATTTGCTCAGCATGCATTAAGGAGAGAGGTTGTATGTTCTGTAGGGTGTGGCAGAAAAGAAGAGCTGCTCTTGGCTGTGCTGAACTGTTCTGAGCAATTTAGTAAGGATCTCAGATGTGCCTAACACTCTGCAAAATATGCCTACCCTTTCCAGACCCACCATCCTCAGAATCAGGTAGGACATTCCTCACAGTCACCTGAGCCCGAGTCCGGGAAGTCTTGTTTGTAGTGTCTTATCAAACTAATTCTTCCAACCACTTTTCCCTAGAGGAATTCTGGTAAATATGATTTCTTATACTTGTTATATTCCCATTGATGTCTTTGTAATCAGTGACATTTAGTTCCCTTCACAGATTGATGCCAAAGGCTGTCTAACCTTTGATTCAGCTCTACCAATCACTAAGGTCCCAAAATATATATAAATGGCCAATTTTGATACTGTGTCAGGGATTAAAAATACAAGGCAACAATTTTACATGTAACACAGGTACAGCCAAGATTGGAAACAAAACTAATCGATATCCTGATAAATTCAAAATGTTCTTATTCATTTAATTTGTTAATGCTTAATTCCAACTTGAGGAATTCTGATAAATTTACCAGCTAACTGAGAGGAAAGTTTTTGAAATCATGTATTTTGATCTAAGGAAAACACTGGGTAAATTTTCTGCCAGAGTGTGAGATGAGATGGCTAAGGCTAAGTATACGCAAGAAGATAATGCTTAGGTATTTCTTTCTTTACTTTTTATTTTGGAAAATGTCAAGCCTATATAAAAATAGACAGGACAGTAGAAACGACCCCTATGGACCTGTCATTTAATTTCAACCATTCTCTTCACATGACTTGTTTTGTTTCAGCAGCACTGTCACCTCCTTCCACTCCCATCAAGATTCAGAAACATCTAGAAAGGCCAGGAAGGTATACTGATACTAACAAGATGACATGCCATCAGCATAAATAGAAAAGTCTCCTTTTGAACATTTTTAAATGTATGCCTTTTACATTAAATTTGGTTGATTTTAAGGACAGAGAACTGGCTTTAAAAGAATTTGTGAGGAAAAGACCTTGAGCGAATGAGCTCAATATAGACCAGTTCTGGGAGAGAATTGATAAACAAGTGGACCCTATCTAAGACAGCATGAAAAGTGGGTTTCAGATAAAGGAAGGCACCATGAACTCCGGCCTCATGAGCCCCTATCTGAGATAAAACCTTTAACCCTGGACACCACATGATAAGAAAAATGATGTCCACAGACTACTTTGTGGGAGAGAGAGACAGAAAAGGTGAGGATCCTAAAAATCACCTCACTCACCGAAGCTACATATGAGGCATACTACAAACCATCTCCCAAATGCTTCCTGTTTTCAACGGATAAACAGATGAAATCTAGATTCAAAAATTACAGCCGATGGTGT
Source organism: Macaca thibetana thibetana (assembly GCF_024542745.1). Taxonomy (NCBI): domain Eukaryota; kingdom Metazoa; phylum Chordata; class Mammalia; order Primates; family Cercopithecidae; genus Macaca; species Macaca thibetana. The sequence continues at coordinate 117,663,337 of NC_065581.1, read as the reverse complement.
GGATATGAAAAAATTTAAACACTCCTAGTCACTGATGTCATATGATTTTGCTAATGTTGTAAGAGAATTATCCTTAATGAAAAAGAAAAGAACTAGATCCCGGGCACATTGTTCCACAACTTGAACTTTCCAGAAGAGGGGGTAGGTTATCAAGGGAAAAAGAAGAGAAGCATTGCTTATAACAACCGTGTAACTTCCAGAGCCAGGCATCAAGCGTGGTGGATGTAGATGCTTCATAAATGCCAGCTGAACTGACAAGACACTACCTCAGGGACTTGTCTCAGGGACAAACACTGGGAACATTCCTAAAACCCAAAGTGTTTTATTCCCACCTTTTCCAGTGTCTGGAAGTTTAACCTTGGAACCCATTCCATTACCTTTTGAGCATTGCTCATGATGAAAATGCAAACAGTTCTAGGACAGTTCATCCCCAGGCACGAAGTGGTCACACAGTGTATACAAAAATGGGTTCAGTGTCTATCAGATTTGGGTTTAATTTCCAGCTCTGCTATTTTGTAGTTGTGTATGTGACATTGGACAAATGTCTTCATCTCTCTGCATCTCTTTCATGTGTGTTGAATGTAGGATTTTTATAAGCTCAAACAATAGGAAGTATTGAAGTATCACACATACAGAAGTAATGGTAGCTATGACTGGTGTTATTTCTTATCTGAACATTTTGAGAAAGGTAGAAACGAAAGGATCTGAGGAAAGCAGATCCCAGGGAGCGGGCCGGAAGGCATGCCATCTAGGAGGGTAGGGAGAAGAAGCTACTTCAACTTGGTGCTTAGACCGACAGTAGCCTTTTTGGAGCTCCTAGCTCTGTGACAGCTCATCTTCCCCGTCCCTTGCCCCTTCCTTGTCACCCGTCATTTTCCCTGTATCATCATGGGCCCTTCCCCACCCATCCCACACCTGTCAAACATCTTCCCTTTGATCACCACCTCTTCATAGAAACCATTTGGCTATAACTATGCTCATGAGAGATCTTTCATGCTGAAATTCTAAATAGCCCTTTAAAAGAGTAGTGATTCTTTAACTAATAATGGCTTCATTTATAAGAGATAGAAGGGGCCAGGTGCAGTGCCTATAATCCTAGCACTTTGGGAGGCTATGGCGGGTGGATAACCTGAGGTCAGGAGTTCGAGACCAGCCTGACCAACATGGTGAAATCCCATCTCTACTAAAAATACAAAAATTAGCTGGGCGTGGTGGTGGGCACCTGTAATCCCAGCTACTCAGGAGGCTGAGGCAGGAAAATCACTTGAACCTGGGAGGCACAGGTTTCAGTGAGCCCAGATCACATCAATGCACTCCAGCCTGGGCAACAAGAGTGAAACTCCATCACAAAAAAAAAAAAAAAAAAAAAAAAAAAAAAAGAAGAGAGAGAGAGAGAGACAATGGAGCCAATGAGAAAAAAACAGGACACATTTAACATCACTTTCTTTGTTTTTTGGGGGGGAGACAGAGTCTCAGTCTTTGTTGCCCAGGCTGGAGTGCAGTGGTGCAATCTCAGCTCACAGCAACCACTGCCTCCCAGGTTCAGGCGATTCTCCTGCTTCAGCCTCCCACGTAGCTGGGATTACAGGCACCCCCCCACCCCCACCCCACCCACCACATCCAGCTAATTTTTTGTATTTTTAGTAGAGATGGGGTTTCACCATGTTGGTCAGGCTGGTCTTGAACTCCTGACCTCAGGTGATCCACCCACCTCAGTCTCTCAAAGTGCTGGAATTACAGGCATGAGCCACCATGCCTGGTCAACTTCCATCAGTTTTTAAAACAGAGAACACAAAATGTGATTTCTAGACTTTGACATGAGTTGCACCAACCTAATCTTTGGTGAATGAATAGAAGTGTAATAGCGATAGGTGCAATCAGATTCTTTAGCACAACTTAATGATTTTCAAGTAGTTGATGCATTAACTTCAGAAACTATAACTACTCCTTAGCTTTTGAAAATAGGAGAAAAGGGGGCGGAGCAAGATGGCCGAATAGGAGCAGCTCCAGTCTCCAACTCCCAGCGCCAGCGACACAGAAGACCGGTGATTTCTGCATTTTCAACTGAGGTACTGGGTTCATCTCACTGGGGAGTGCCGGACGATCGGAGCTGGTCAGCTGCTGCAGCCCGACCAGCGAGAGCTGAAGCAGGGCGAGGCATTGCCTCACCTGGGAAGCGCAAAGGGGAAGGGAGTCCCTTTTCCTAGCCAGGGGAACTGAGACACACAACACCTGGAAAATCGGGTAACTCCCACCCCAATACTGCGCTTTAGGAAACAGGCACACCAGGAGATCATATCCCACACCTGGCCGGGAGGGTCCCACACCCACGGAGCCTCCCTCGTTGTAGCGCAGCAGTCTGTGATCTACCGGCAAGGCAGCAGCGAGGCTGGGGGAGGGGCGCCCGCCATTGCTGAGGCTTAAGTAGGTAAACAAAGCTGCTGGGAAGCTCGAACTGGGTGGAGCTCACAGCAGCTCAAGGAAACCTGCCTGTCTCTGTAGACTCCACCTCTGGGGACAGGGCACAGTAAACTAAGACACACAGACACCTCTGCACAGACGCAAACGACTCTGTCTGACAGCTTTGAAGAGAGCAGTGGATCTCCCAACACGGAGGTTGAGATCTGAGAAGGGACAGACTCCCTGCTCAAGCGGGTCCCTGACCCCTGAGTAGCCTAACTGGGAGACATCCCCCACTAGGGGCAGTCTGACACCCCACACCTCACAGGGAGGAGTACACCCCTGAGAGGAAGCTTCCAAAGCAAGAATCAGACAGGTACACTCGCTGTTCAGAAATATTCTATCTTCTGCAGCCTCTGCTGCTGATACCCAGGCAAACAGGGTCTGGAGTGGACCTCAAGCAATCTCCAACAGACCTACAGCTGAGGGTCCTGACTGTTAGAAGGAAAACTATCAAACAGGAAGGACACCTACACCAAAACCCCATCAGTACATCACCATCATCAAAGACCAGAGGCAGATAAAACCACAAAGATGGGGAAAAAGCAGGGCAGAAAAGCTGGAAATTCAAAAAATAAGAGCGCATCTCCCCCGGCAAAGGAGCGCAGCTCATCGCCAGCAACGGATCAAAGCTGGACGGAGAATGACTTTGACGAGATGAGAGAAGAAGGCTTCAGTCCATCAAATTTCTCAGAGCTAAAGGAGGAATTACGTACCCAGCGCAAAGAAACTAAAAATCTTGAAAAAAAAGTGGAAGAATTGATGGCTAGAGTAATTAATGCAGAGAAGGTCCTAAACGAAATGAAAGAGATGAAAACCATGACACGAGAAATACGTGACAAATGCACAAGCTTCAGTAACCGACTCGATCAACTGGAAGAAAGAGTATCAGCGATTGAGGATCAAATGAATGAAATGAAGCGAGAAGAGAAACCAAAAGAAAAAAGAAGAAAAAGAAATGAACAAAGCCTGCAAGAAGTATGGGATTATGTAAAAAGACCAAATCTACGTCTGATTGGGGTGCCTGAAAGTGAGGGGGAAAATGGAACCAAGTTGGAAAACACTCTTCAGGATATCATCCAGGAGAACTTCCCCAACCTAGTAGGGCAGGCCAACATTCAAATCCAGGAAATACAGAGAACGCCACGAAGATACTCCTCGAGGAGAGCAACTCCAAGACACATAATTGCCAGATTCACCAAAGTTGAAATGAAGGAAAAAATCTTAAGGGCAGCCAGAGAGAAAGGTCGGGTTACCCACAAAGGGAAGCCCATCAGACTAACAGCAGATCTCTCAGCAGAAACTCTACAAGCCAGAAGAGAGTGGGGGCCAATATTCAACGTTCTTAAAGAAAAGAATTTTAAACCCAGAATTTCATATCCAGCCAAACTAAGTTTCATAAGTGAAGGAGAAATAAAATCCTTTACAGATAAGCAAATTCTTAGAGATTTTGTCACCACTAGGCCTGCCTTACAAGAGATCCTGAAGGAAGCACTAAACATGGAAAGGAACAACCGGTACCAGCCATTGCAAAAACATGCCAAAATGTAAAGACCATTGAGGCTAGGAAGAAACTGCATCAACTAATGAGCAAAATAACCAGTTAATATCATAATGGCAGGATCAAGTTCACACATAACAATATTAACCTTAAATGTAAATGGACTAAATGCTCCAATTAAAAGACACAGACTGGCAAACTGGATAAAGAGTCAAGACCCATCAGTCTGCTGTATTCAGGAGACCCATCTCACACGCAGAGACATACATAGGCTCAAAATAAAGGGATGGAGGAAGATTTACCAAGCAAATGGAGAACAAAAAAAAGCAGGGGTTGCAATACTAGTCTCTGATAAAACAGACTTTAAACCATCAAAGATCAAAAGAGACAAAGAAGGCCATTACATAATGGTAAAGGGATCAATTCAACAGGAAGAGCTAACTATCCTAAATATATATGCACCCAATACAGGAGCACCCAGATTCATAAAGCAAGTCCTTAGAGACTTACAAAGAGACTTAGACTCCCATACAATAATAATGGGAGACTTCAACACTCCACTGTCAACATTAGACAGATCAACGAGACAGAAAGTTAACAAGGATATCCAGGAATTGAACTCATCTCTGCAGCAAGCAGACCTAATAGACATCTATAGAACTCTCCACCCCAAATCAACAGAATATACATTCTTCTCAGCACCACATCATACTTACTCCAAAATTGACCACGTAATTGGAAGTAAAGCACTCCTCAGCAAATGTACAAGAACAGAAATTATAACAAACTGTCTCTCAGACCACAGTGCAATCAAACTAGAACTCAGGACTAAGAAACTCAATCAAAACCGCTCAACTACATGGAAACTGAACAACCTGCTCCTGAATGACTACTGGGTACATAACGAAATGAAGGCAGAAATAAAGATGTTCTTTGAAACCAATGAGAACAAAGATACAACATACCAGAATCTCTGGGACACATTTAAAGCAGTGTGTAGAGGGAAATTTATAGCACTAAATGCCCACAAGAGAAAGCAGGAAAGATCTAAAATTGACACTCTAACATTGCAATTAAAAGAACTAGAGAAGCAAGAGCAAACACATTCAAAAGCTAGCAGAAGGCAAGAAATAACTAAGATCAGAGCAGAACTGAAGGAGATAGAGACACAAAAAACCCTCCAAAAAATCAATGAATCCAGGAGTTGGTTTTTTGAAAAGATCAACAAAATTGACAGACCACTAGCCAGACTAATAAAGAAGAAAAGAGAGAAGAATCAAATCGACGCAATTAAAAATGATCAAGGGGATATCACCACCGACCCCACAGAAATACAAACTACCATCAGAGAATACTATAAACACCTCTACGCAAATAAACTGGAAAATCTAGAAGAAATGGATAATTTCCTGGACACTTACACTCTTCCAAGACTAAACCAGGAAGAAGTTGAATCCCTGAATAGACCAATAGCAGGCTCTGAAATTGAGGCAACAATTAATAGCCTACCAACCAAAAAAAGTCCAGGACCAGATGGATTCACAGCTGAATTCTACCAGAGATACAAAGAGGAGTTGGTACCATTCCTTCTGAAACTATTCCAATCAATAGGAAAAGAGGGAATCCTCCCTAACTCATTTTATGAGGCCAACATCATCCTGATACCAAAGCCTGGCAGAGACACAACAAAAAAAGAGAATTTTAGACCAATATCCCTGATGAACATCGATGCAAAAATCCTCAATAAAATACTGGCAAACCGGATTCAGCAACACATCAAAAAGCTTATCCACCATGATCAAGTGGGCTTCATCCCTGGGATGCAAGGCTGGTTCAACATTCGCAAATCAATAAACATAATCCAGCATATAAACAGAACCAAAGACAAGAACCACATGATTATCTCAATTGATGCAGAAAAGGCTTTTGACAAAATTCAACAGCCCTTCATGCTAAAAACGCTCAATAAATTCGGTATTGATGGAACGTACCTCAAAATAATAAGAGCTATTTATGACAAACCCACAGCCAATATCATACTGAATGGGCAAAAACTGGAAAAATTCCCTTTGAAAACTGGCACAAGACAGGGATGCCCTCTCTCACCACTCCTATTCAACATAGTGTTGGAAGTTCTGGCTAGGGCAATCAGGCAAGAGAAAGAAATCAAGGGTATTCAGTTAGGAAAAGAAGAAGTCAAATTGTCCCTGTTTGCAGATGACATGATTGTATATTTAGAAAACCCCATTGTCTCAGCCCAAAATCTCCTTAAGCTGATAAGCAACTTCAGCAAAGTCTCAGGATACAAAATTAATGTGCAAAAATCACAAGCATTCGTATACACCAGTAACAGACAAACAGAGAGCCAAATCATGAATGAACTTCCATTCACAATTGCTTCAAAGAGAATCAAATACCTAGGAATCCAACTTACAAGGGATGTAAAGGACCTCTTCAAGGAGAACTACAAACCACTGCTCAGTGAAATCAAAGAGGACACAAACAAATGGAAGAACATACCATGCTCATGGATAGGAAGAATCAATATTGTGAAAATGGCCATACTGCCCAAGGTAATTTATAGATTCAATGCCATCCCCATCAAGCTACCAATGAGTTTCTTCACAGAATTGGAAAAAAAAAACTGCTTTAAAGTTCATATGGAACCAAAAAAGAGCCCGCATCTCCAAGACAATCCTAAGTCAAAAGAACAAAGCTGGAGGCATCACGCTACCTGACTTCAAACTATACTACAAGGCTACAGTAACCAAAACAGCATGGTACTGGTACCAAAACAGAGATATAGACCAATGGAACAGAACAGAGTCCTCAGAAATAATACCACACATCTACAGCCATCTGATCTTTGACAAACCTGAGAGAAACAAGAAATGGGGAAAGGATTCCCTATTTAATAAATGGTGCTGGGAAAATTGGCTAGCCATAAGTAGAAAGCTGAAACTGGATCCTTTCCTTACTCCTTATACGAAAATTAATTCAAGATGGATTAGAGACTTAAATGTTAGACCTAATACCATAAAAATCCTAGAGGAAAACCTAGGTAGTACCATTCAGGACATAGGCATGGGCAAAGATTTCATGTCTAAAACACCAAAAGCAACGGCAGCAAAAGCCAAAATTGACAAATGGGATCTCATTAAACTAAAGAGCTTCTGCACAGCAAAAGACACTACCATCAGAGTGAACAGGCAACCTACAGAATGGGAGAAAATTTTTGCAATCTACTCATCTGACAAAGGGCTAATATCCAGAACCTACAAAGAACTCAAACAAATTTACAAGAAAAAAACAAACAACCCCATCAAAAAGTGGGCAAAGGACATGAACAGACATTTCTCAAAAGAAGACATTCATACAGCCAACAGACACATGAAAAAATGCTCATCATCACTGGCCATCAGAGAAATGCAAATCAAAACCACAATGAGATACCATCTCACACCAGTTAGAATGGCAATCATTAAAAAGTCAGGAAACAACAGGTGCTGGAGAGGATGTGGAGAAATAGGAACACTTTTACACTGTTGGTGGGATTGTAAACTAGTTCAACCATTATGGAAAACAGTATGGCGACTCCTCAAGGATCTAGAACTAGATGTACCATATGACCCAGCCATCCCATTACTGGGTATATACCCAAAGGATTTATAAATTATGCTGCTATAAAGACACATGCACACGTATGTTTATTGCAGCACTATTCACAATAGCAAAGACTTGGAATCAACCCAAATGTCCATCAGTGACAGATTGGATTAAGAAAATGTGGCACATATACACCATGGAATACTATGCAGCCATAAAAAAGGATGAGTTTGAGTCCTTTGTAGGGACTTGGATGCAGCTGGAATCCATCATTCTTAGCAAACTATCACAAGAACAGAAAACCAAACACCGCATGTTCTCACTCATAGGTGGGAACTGAACAATGAGATCACTCGGACTCAGGAAGGGGAACATCACACACCGGGGCTATCATGGGGAGGGGGGAGGGGAGAGGGATTGCATTGGGAGTTATACCTGATGTAAATGACGAGTTGATGGGTGCAGCACAGCAACATGGCACAAGTATACATATGTAACAAACCTGCACGTTATGCACATGTACCCTACAACTTAAAGTATAATAATAATAAATAAATTAAAAAAAAAAAAATCAAAGATAAATAGCTGGGACCTAATTAAACTAAGGAGCTTTTGCACGGCAAAAGGAATAGTCAGCAGAGTAAACAGACAATCCACAGAGTGGGAGACTATCTTCACAATCTATACATATGACAAAGGACTAATATCCAGAATCTGCAGTGAACTCAAACAAATCACCAAGAAATAAACAAACAATTCCATCAAAAAATGGGTTAAGGACGTGAATAGACAATTCTCAAAAGAAGATATACAAATGGCCAACAAACATATCATTCACTTTTAAAAACTGAACTATCAGGGAAGTAATAATCAAATAATCAAAGCTGAATGAATACATTTTAAAATCACCCCTATTTTTTCTGATCGCATGTTGACCCAGATAGTGGAAATGATTCTTCTGATTTTCAGACAATAATCAGCAGACAAATTTCTTAACTCTCAAGCCAGGACTCTCTGCTGCACCACAAGGCAATTCATCAATACCCATTTTTCATTCCGTTTTTTAAGTATCTATAAACGTAACATGTAGATATAAGATAATTTTTAGGACTTCATTTGTACTTGGCAAATGTGATTTCTCTTAATCAGAAAGAGGTTTTTGGCCGGGCATCAGGGCTCATGCCTCGCAGTTCCAGCATTTTGGGAGGCCAAGCCTGGAGGACCACTTGTGGTCAGGAGTTCCAGACCATCCTGGGAAACGTGGTGAAACCCCATATCTACTAAAAATACAAAAGCAAAAATTAGCTGGGCATGGTGGTGCATGCCTGTAATCTCAGCCACTTGGGAGACTGAGGCAAGAGAATCACTTGAACTGGGGAGGCAGAGGTTGCGGTGGGCAGAGATCGTACCACTGCACTCCAGCTTGGACAACAGATCAAGATGCTGTCTCAAAAAATAAATTAATAAATTAATTTAATTTAAAAAATACAAAAAAAAAAAAAAAAAAAGAAAATAGGAGAAAAAATTATAAAGCCTAATTTATTAAAATATGGTAAATCAAAAGAGATTCCACACTGAAATTCTATATCTGGACTTACGAAAAGAACATAGTCTGTAGGGAAAACACCAACTGTTCTTTATAAAAAAAAATTCTAAAAATTCTAGGTACGTCCAGATCTGCCCCTAACAACATCCTTTCCTCCTGAGCCCACTACACCTCCTCATACTCCAACCTCTGAGCGATCCATTTGCTCAGTCCCTCAGCTACAAGGCTTAGTGTACAAAAATATCAAGGCCAGGGGCCAAGTTAACTTCACCACTGACCAGGTTGGGCACATTGTTCAGTCCCCTGGTGTGCTTGTTATATGCACTTGTGAACATTTGGTTAAAGTGATTTTTCTTCTCTATAAAGTGGGATTTAAATCAGATTCTCCCTCACTGTGGTGAAGAGGTTATAATGAGACTAAACGTGGAGAAGAACCTGTCCCAGTGCCTGGTGCATGGATTGCTGCTTCTTGACATGCCAGGCATAGGCCTGCCACGGGCTCTTTGCTCCACTGATCCTTCTGCCTGAAGTGCTTCTGCCCAACATATTTCCAAAGCTTGCTCTCTTACCTCCTCCAAGGCTTGACTCCAGTTTCCCTTTCTCTGTGAGGCCTTCCCTTGCCACCTTATCTAAAATTACAACATTCTCTCTAACCAAGAGCCTCTCCCCACTACCTATTTATTTTTCTCCTTAATTATTGTCATCCTACAACAAATAGTATATTTATTTATTGTATTTCCCTACTAGAACGTAAGTCCTTCGAGAGCAGGGAGTTTTATCCATTCTTGCCAGTTTGATCTCTTGCATTATCCCTAGTGTGGGTACCACATAAGCACTCCATAATATTAAGTTGGTAATTGTGGTTTTCGCCATTAAAAGTAACCGTGGTTACTTTTGTACCAACCTAATATTTGGGGAATGAATACATGCAAGGATACATGTAAGCTACTTGTACTAGTAATGCCCTTTCTTACTCAGTTTCAGAAACTCAGACATTGTTACCTTTTCCAATCCTATTTGTGTAATAGCTATTAACACACTTCCTACCCCTATGCTGAGTAATGAGCTTCTATTAATGAATTGTGTTCATGTAATATTTAGCAGGACTCAGTTTTCCCACAGACTCTCACCACCCCCTGGGATATGAACCTCTATCCTTGATGATGTTTGCACTAGGAAGAAGTAAATTCTCCTTCTTGTCCGTATCTACACATAACAGAGTATGAGCAGGCATTTGTACATATGTGCACCTCAGGCAACTGAGCCAATAGTGCATTACTATAGCCTCTAGGACTGTATGTGTAGAAAGGCTAGTAGATTGGGATGCCAATTTATTGAATTGAAGTAAAAACACATGCCTTGGATTCAACTGAGCTTTTGTGCATGGACAGTCAGAGTGTGAACAATGTGATGGAATGACATTGTCGGGAGTAGCAGCTGTAATGGCATCAACTGGTCACAGCCTTAAAACACAGTGAGTCGCTGAGTCTGTTGTCATATTTCTTATAAATTTGTAACAACTTTTGAGACCTTTGCCAGAGCTGGGGTCAGTAATGAATTCATTTTCTGATTCACCGAAACACCCACTCCCATGAACGCAGTTCATTCCTTAAAGCACGTCCTGGCACAAAGGAACAAGACAGCATTCATGTAGACGACACTTATTGTTATTTACACGAAAAATCTAGAAAGGCAGGAAGAAAATATTTACTCCGAGGAATATTGGTTAGTCATTTAAAAAATGTCTGAAGTACTGACAATTTGGAAAATTTACTGGTAGGTCTCCTCTCCACGAGATGGCACTCATTGTCTTCCTCCCTTTTTATTTAAAGTTTCAATGCATTCATATTTAAGAGTATGAATATACCTACATGCATATACATATGCACATGTGTGCATAGTATATCAATGTAAATGTGTATATATACATACACATGCATATACATGTGTATGTATATCTTAGGCTTTACAATTTACCTAGATCATTCATATTCTTTTAATCATTCAATTGCATTTTTGACAAAATTATCATTTACTTGGAGCCCTTGGGGACATTGGGACAGACAGTATGTAGGTTGCTGTGCTGGTAGGTGTAGGGGGAGAGTCGCCATCTTCATCTTCTTCACTCCCACCCCTTGCTCTGCTTTGCCAAAAGACAAAAATACAAAGTTGCCTTGGAGCCTGGGCATCTACCCACAATAGGCAAGAATAAAGCCAGTAACCACATAAACAGAGAATAAACAGGAATGTAATAGGATGAGCTATTTATAGAAAGGCTATCTATCTAGGTTGTTAAGGGACTGAGCGGCCTACTTATTTGAAAAGCTGGTAACATTTTTTAAAAAACATTGAGGTTCACTCCCCTCAGGAGGAATCTTGCTCCTGTTAGCATCCAAGGCCTGAGAATAACTCTTTTCTTTTGTTAGTAAGGTCTAATTTTAATTAAAACAAGATCTCCTTTTCTTGAGGTTCTCCCACCATGCATTCCAGTCTTGTGCTCTGGTTAGAATGCTCCACCAACAACAGACTTCAGTGTGGATTTGGAGGTCAGAGACACAATTACAGTAACTGGAGAATCAATTAGGGCTTTGGATCATTATGCAACAATTGCACTTTTATTACATTAGCACTAAAGTGGAGGAAAGTTCAGGAACTCAGACTCTATAGAAAGGTATATCAACTCATCTATAGAGGAAATGCAAGTTTCTCAGCAACAACAACATCAACACACACTAGCAGGCTGGAAATTCAACTCAAATTGACCACGTAGGCATTCAAAACAAGTGAGCACTTGGAAGACGGAGATGAAAAAGGCCCTTAGAGGACTCGCTTACTCAACATGGGTTAGACAATAGCAGCCAGTCCCTCCTGCCTTTGCAGGGGTGCCTTCCTCTTGAGGCCTCTTCCTCTCAAGAAGGAAGCGCTGCGCTTCCTACTTGCATGCATTAGTTTCCCTCTATGTAAATCCCCATAGCTCATATTTATAAAGTCCTTTGTTAGTTTCGAACAGGTGATGTCTAAGAATCTTCTTTGTTCTTCTCAACCACAATGGGGAGGAGGTTGACATGCTCATCCTAATTTTACAGGTGAGTTCTGAATAGGGGTTAATGATTTGTCCAAGGCCACAAACTATGTAGAATCAGCGCCTAAAACAGAGAACTGGTCCCCAGACCTGTAGCCCACACTGCCTTTTACCTGATCACACAAAAAGCCCAAGATTGAAACACCATAGGAAACAAAGGCTTTGTTTTCTTCTCTAGCATATGCAGGAGTATTGTAAGTCAAAGTTCTGTTCCCAGTGGATATTTTACACGTGACACTTTCTACCCCTAAATATTGTTTGCTATAGCCTTCTTGAGGATGGAGTCATGATTTCAGAGAAAAGGCACAGTATATTCCATTTCTCCTAGTCCCCAGACTGGATTTTCATTACGGCTAGTGCCGGGTTCTTTTTTAGTACTGACTCAGGCATATGAGAAAGAGCTTATTTTCATGACTAGCAAGGGCATCATTCAAAAGACAATTTGAACGTGGCCTTTTATGTATTTTTTTGCAAAGCTACTATTTGGATAACCTTCAGGAAAATCTTCAAAACACTGAAAATGAAAACCATTAACAATGTGGTAGACACACATATACAGAACAACTGATAATGTTGAGTGCATGTGTATATTTCTGTATATGTGTATGTGTCTCTGTGTGTGTGTGTGTGTGTGTGTGTGTGTGTGTGTGTTGAGAGATTTGTTCTCTGGGAAATAGCTGATCCAGAAACTGTCATTAATTCATAGGCCAAAAAGCCAGCCTCCTATTTTGCAGCCCTTTCCCCATGGACTTAAGGAGTCTGAGGATTGAAAAAAAAAAAAAAAGTCTGAGGTATAAATACTATCATAAACATTCAAATTTGCTTTCTTCAAAGACTTTGTTCTGAGCTACCCACGACTGTCTGAGACATGTCAGATCTTCAAGAAGTGGCTAGCTCTACTCTGAGCAGCTTTCTGTTTCTGCTTGCTACCCAGGCAACCAAAATGTCAGTGTGCACATGTGCATGTGTGCATATAAATACATACACATCTCTCACCATCTTATTCTTCATATGCTACCTGTCTGTGTATATGTGTTTATATACATGTATGTGTGTATCTGTGTCACATGTACATTGAGAGATGTTTTTGCTATTTGAATTTTCGCTTATTTTTATTTTTGAAGACCAACCAAGGGAAAAGTGAAGACAGCAGATTGTATTAAAAAATCGGTTTCACTGACTGGCTCTCAGATACTGTGTATACGTAATTACATGTATGCACACACAAACCTCTTCTACACCATCTGATTAATAGCTGCTTCCTCTTAGGTCTTTTAAAAGAGGCATTCTTAGGCACATTTTTCTGCAAAAATGTAGTGGATTCCTCTTTGAAGCTGTGACCCTGTTGATTTTGTCCACTGCCAAATTTCACATCATGAAAAAAACAGCTTAATATTGGAGTGATTAACTTCCATGGAGAGCTGACAGAATGGAGTTCTTCAAAATCTAAACTCTGCCAATTTTGATGTCCCTAATTTATTCCAACAACCATTTAAGTCTAAATGCCTCCATTTTAATCACATTAACAGTATATTACAAAGAGACTGAACACCCAGAGGACTCCAGTTGCAAAATGAATTTGGCTCTTCCTTGTCCTCTTTATGTTTGGAATGATCAAATAGCTGCTGGAAAAAATGTTCAGCTAGAGCCAGCCCTCTGGTAATTTCCCATTTACTCCCTCTGCTTCCTTAGCCAGAGGCCTGAAACTTGGCACTTGCCCAGACATCACAGAGGAAATAAACATACCTATTATCCAAGCAACCACAAAGGTGCCTATCTGATCATTGCTGGCATTAGGTTTACCTGGACAGCTGCATTTGACTGGGGCTAAAGAGAAGTAGCTTTGTGAAACTAATCCACATCAATTCCTATCAACCTGGAGGCCTGAATGGCACCACGATCTAACCAGGGAGACTGCAGCAATGGCCCTGGGGAAACTGTATGTTCCTGGTACCCCTTTTGGGTCTCACCAGTTGATGAAGTATCAGTCCTTCAATGGGGCCAGTGCAGAGATTTGTTTATACCAAGCCTTCCACTGCCAGTTTGCCCATTCCTCTGGTACTGTACTCACATAAAGCTGCAGGAAAGCTGAATATTTAATGCAGGTATTTTATTTGAAACCAAGTGCTCCTGTTCTCCAGGGTCTACTTTCTGCCACCAGCCTACATCCTAGGAAATAGAATAAACAATTTTCTGGCCTGCACAAGCCAAGCTATTTTCATATTTAGTTTCTGAACAGCCATCAACTGCGTATGTGCACAGACTCTGAAAACTCAAATACCTCCTTACTGTTTTGGCAATGTTGCATGGTGGCTATAAGCTACGGTGTTTCTGTCAGAGAGACTGTGCTAACCTCTCAGCTCTGTTACTCATGGTATAACTTGCAGCAAGTCATTTCTGCTCTATGAGATTGTTTTCTCAACTATTAATATGGGTAAAAGAATTGTATCTACTTCACACAGCACTGCTTTGAGAAACAAGTGAGACAATGCACAAAGTTAAGAATCTGGCCTATAGTAAGTGCTAAATTATGCACTTCATATATGTGCATTTTATATATATAAGTGTTTAACCAGTGTTATTGATACATGAATATTACAAATATTTTCCACTTTTTAATTGCTTGAATTCAACACTGCTACTCAGATACAACACAGAAAAAGAGATGAGGTTACAACTTATTCTGAGCTTGAGGCAGGACTTTTTTAGAGGTTTTTGTTATTACCATTGAGCTCTATTGGATTAGAAGATGCTAGCTTCCAGAATTTCTATTATGCTATGGGCTCAGGGACTGCAATATGCTGGAAGAAAAGCTGGGGATTGTCTTTAAGTTGCATTTGCATACTAAGCCCACTCATTTTCCTTAGATTATGTGATCATTTAAGGTAGCTTGGTGATGACAGGCACTGATGGAGAAACAAGGATGCCATCTCTTGGTATCTTCACATTTACATCCTTCCTATTCTACCCCTGGGTGTTCCATGTCATCCTCATTCTGGCAATTTCATCTCCTCTGGCCATGAACAATTAAGGATATTTTTAAAAACTTATTTTACAAAGTCCTATATTTCCACTTAAAAATCTTTGAAATAAATACATTATGAAGACAGAATTAAACACTTAAACACAGGTTATTTTTTCTCCTCTTTGTTAACCCAAGGCAGCATCTTCTAAAGCCAGGGTTCTGTTGATAACTTTGGTTGGTTTCATGACAACTTCTATAGCTAGAATCCCATGTTGAAAGATGAACTGAATGAGACAAATATGAGGTAATTATCCTCAATCAGACAATAAAAGTGATGGGAAAACAATGTGTTTTTTAAAGTTTAATTTTTATTTATCAACACATACTTTTTTTTTTTTTTCTTTTGAGACAGAGTCTTGCTCTGTCACCGAGGCTGGAGTGCAATGGCACAATCTCGGCTCACTGCAACTTCCACCTCCCGGGTTCAAGTGATTCTCCTGCCTCAGCCTCCCAAGTAGCTGAGACTACAGGCATGTGCCACCACGCCCAGCTAATTTTTTTGTATTTTCAGTAGAGATGAGGTTTCATCATGTTAGCCAGGATGGTCTCAATCTCCTGACCTCGTGATCTGCCCACCTCAGCCTCCCAAAGTGCTGGGATTACCGGCGTGGGCCACCAATGCCTGGCCAATCAACACATACTTTTGAGTGATACAGAGGTGACTTTGGCATTGTGAAAGGTGAAATAGAACATTTTCGGTACTTTAAAGTAGAGGAAGTATTCACATTTCTATTCTAGCAGAAAATCTACTTTCCCTGTAGAAACCAGTAATATTCCCTAATATAGTTGTTTTTATAAGGACTAATGTTCTCATTCAATGACTGGAGCTAGAATGGGTTCTTTTCACCCATAGACAATTGGACCTCTACAGAGAGACTCAGACTCAAAGAGAATGGATGAAACATAAGCAAATATTATAGCCAACCGTCAGCCTCCTGAAAGGGAAGAATCCTTAACCAAAGAAGAGAGTGAAGTGTTTGAGTCTCTCACCTCTTCAAGGAAGATTCTGAGGTTTACATATGAGAAGGGAAAGTAGAATTTTTTGGATACTCATGAGTCTTTGAGAAAGCAAAGTCCATTTTTGTCTGTCTGGAGAAGGGACAACACTTTTGTTGGAATTCAGTAGTGCTAAGCGCTGTAGCCAGTCATTGGATGTGAATCCTGTTGTCTTCGGCTGCACTGGAATTACAGACACTGGACTTCCTTTCTTTTGGGGCCAAAGAGGTATATCCTGAGTGTATTAAGTGTAACCAGGCAATCAGAGAACAATCTCCCAGTCATTTGAAGGGTAACCAGATATCTGGGTCAGGTTGCGAAAAACATCAATGTTGTTGGGGTATTTCACTGCTGGGGCTCCCTGGGGAAAATATTACTCAATGTTCATCTTTGAAATATAGCTAAAAGCCAATCATACTTACATCACAAATAGAGCGTTGCCTGTATATTATTTGTAAATGCAACGTCAGTCAGCTATGTAGCTAAGGCCTATGGGAAATAGTCTGATAACAGAAAGAAAACATTCAGGTAGTATTTTCTTGGAAGGTCTTAGGGCCCCAGGGACTGGAAGCCTAATACATAAGGGAAAATAAAATGTGCCATATGAATAGTGTAAACTACAAACCTCTTTATCAAATTTGAGATTCTGAGCACTAACTTTATGATTTTTTTATAGCAATCTCTTTTAGGAAGCTGAGGATATTTGGAGGATTCTGTTTCCTGCAGAGTAGTTCAATTACGCGCAAGTAATTTCAGTCTATGCACAAGAGGACGTGAGTAGTAACTGGTTACCATTTGATGTTAGGATACATAGTTCAGCTCCCTCGGGATAATCTATAATAAAAATGTAGTAACACCAAGAACAAATAGAGAGAAGGGACTTTTCTCATTTACCCTTTATGATACCATTTCTGTCAAGATGGCTTCTTCGTGGACATGTGTATGCTGAACTTTTAGTGTTTATTTCCTTACCAACGTTCTACATCCAGACCTGGCTATAGGTTGCTCCTCTCAATTTTTACTTCCATCTTCTTGGCACCAACTCTCTGAGACATTGACTGATCGCTTGCTGTCCTGTCATTCTCTCCGGCTTACAAAGCCTGAGTCATTTATGTGCATTTAGAGATATCTTTGGATGCAGACTTGCTAAATCACAAGGCAGTCTGATGATGAAGTACCTTACCCATTTACACTTGTATAGAGGAATATCATCCAATTATCTGCAGTGTACTTCTGAAGTACAGCAAGTTGGAGACTGGTTTCTATGTCGGTCTTTGAGTGCAATTCTCCTTTTACTCTTGTTCATTCTGGCAGCAAGTGCGTTTGACATTAAGTGCACTGCATGCAGTGTCTTTGTGCATGGTGTCTCCAAGTATTTGGAAGAATCTCAAAGTCAATGCTAGAAAAATAAATGTTTGAACCAAGTTTGAACAGAACAAATCGAAAAGCCAGTTACTTAGAGGAAAGGATGCCCACTTAAAATCTGCACATTATGTACCATTATATTTTAGAAATTTGTAGCAGACAGCACTGTGAGGAAGAAAGATGACAGTCCTCAGAGTCAGTAGACATCAGTTTTAATTCTGCCTCTGCATAGTTAATGTGTGACCTCGAACAAGCAGCAGCCACTCTGACCATAGTTCTTCCGACTGTAAAATCAAAGGTGGGCCTCTGTGATTTCTTTAGTGTCTCATATAGTCACTAGATTGTCCTGAGGGAGCTAAACTATGCATCCTACCATCAAATGGTAACCAGTTACTACTCATGCCCTCCTGTGCATAGTCTGAAATTACTTGTGCTTAATTAAGTTACTCCGCAGGAAACAGAGCTCTAAAGCTCTACATTCTGAAGATATTGTTGAACATTTTCCTTTCATGGAATAACCAGAGATAGAAATTCAAAAGATGGGATTTCCAAGTCATGGTGATATTTTGTGTCATATCACGGTGTGATCTGGTGAAAGAAGTGGTTGGCTGTCGGTTCACCTCTCCGGACATGCTTGGGCAACACATACAACTGTTGGAGGCACCAGTGAGTAGATTCTGAAGCCATCCAATAGTAGCGAGTTGTTAAGTGGTTATTTCTCAGGCTCGTTTCAATCTACTAAATGCCCATTAAACCACTACAATAAAGGGTTTTAGTATGAACTTGGAGATAAATGTGTGCCAGGGCCATGGTCCAAGTAAAGCATTTAAGTGGCCAAGTGTGATGGCCGATATAGAATCCAGAATATCAAGTCAGCAATGCCTGTCTGCTGGGAGAGAAACTAAATAGTTACAGTGGCCGGAGGAGCAAACATAAATAAATGTACCGACTCTAAAGACCCTGGCACAGGCCGTACAATAATGAGTTGTTTTGACAAGTCTAAAAAATGTTTCTGTCTCTACTCTTTCCTATGATTTGGCAACTACTTTACCTTGTATCGATTTGTTCCTCATTTCCCTTCCAACAAAATTTACCCTCTTACTCTCAATATGATGTTCTTTCCACGAAGACTATTTCTAGCACCTATACCTTCTTCCTAATTGAGTTACTGCATTTTCTTTCCTGCTCTCTACTATTCCTCCCTCCACTGAAAAGCCAAAACAAAAGGGGAAAATATCACTAGCTCCTAATAAAATACTATATATTTTCCTATTATGCAAGGAGTGAAGGCAAAATGGGTATGGAGTTCTGTGTGGACAGCTGCTTCCCTGTACAAGATGAATACTACCAGAGCTCCTTGAGACTTTAAGTCTTTGTCTCAAAGACTTTGTCTCCAAGCCTGTCTTGTAACTGGAGTGTTTGTTAATAACTGCTCCTCCTGCATCTCCATGTCACTGTGTGTCCACGCACCTCTGCCTACTGCTTCCCATCCCTGACTCTAGACACCTGTTCAGCTAAGGGAGACAAGATGCACTTCCAAAGGAAGATGTTGAATTCAGGCAACAGAATGGTAAGAAAAAAGGCCCATATCATTATTGCTGTTTCATTCTTAGCACACACTTTCATTTCTAATGTTTAAATTATATGCAGTGTTTCCTGATTAGGGGTTCTGTTCCTTTTCAAGGATTCTCAGGGATCCTTTTTTTTTCAAGTTGATTCTCAGGGATAGAGCATGTTACCTTCACCACAGTAAGTTCCTCACAGGTGTAGAGTCCTGTTTGACTAAAAACATGTGTCTTCTCAGACAAAATGTGTACCCTCCTGCAGCTTGCACAGCAAGGTACCATGTCCCTCTCTGATTCCCCCTCTCCCCTGGAGGGTCATCTTTCTTATGTGGAAATCATGATTTTTGAGAAGTTGAAGCTGAGTTGAACTATTTTCCCCTGATTCTTATCAAAGCTTAAACTATATTAAAGGAGTTACCGTTTTAAAAGATCTACTTATTACATTTCTTTTAGTATCATAATTTTAACACTTGTCGTGTGTCCTAATCCAAATCCCATGTTTTTACAAATAATATAAATAAGGCCTAAAGGTATAGTGACTTAGCCAAGTTTACAGAGCTAATTTGTGGAGGACAGTGGAGAGTAGTCCAGGTTCTGATTTTCTGATTTTACATTCTGATTTTACATTCACCACTACACAAATTTTACATTCACCACCACACAAATGGAAGAATTGTGTTATACTTCCAATAGATATATATGTGAAGATCACACATACCCATTGAATATGTTTCAGTCAGTCTTGATGTTGGGAATTCTTTCATGTTTGGACCAGGATAGGACTTCCATCAGAGCACAGTAGTCTGCCAAGCCAGAAGGATCTCTTTATCCTCTAGACAGAAAAGACAGCTGACCTCAGCCCAGCATTCTACTTCATAAAAGATGTTCACAGTCATGATGCCATTCTATCCTCACTAACCATAAGAGGTTGATAATATTGATAGTTTTACCTTATAGACAAGGACCCCAAGCTTCCTCAGTAGAAATCTAGCCATTAGTTCACATCACATGACTTCACATCCAGATAGAATCCATCTGAAGTGCATTCTAAACTAGGGGAAGTGTCCATACTTTCTTAGCTGGAGTACCCTGAGGGAGAAGAGCTCTAAAGGATGAGAAGAGCAAGGACACAATCTGACCTCACGTTGCTGCCCCACCTGGCACACCCAGCCACACATATGTGCTCACAAGTAAGTTTCGATAACAGGGTGCCTTCATAGTTAGTCCCCAAATCCTTAACATTTATGATGATGAATTCTGCATAGGGGTAGCCCATTTCTGAAATTTCAATTTGGACTCGAGTAAAAACAGATTCCCTATTAAATTATTTTTGACCAAAACATCTCATAATCAAACAAGCATATAAACAAATATTTCTAATTTTCTCTTGATGAATCATTTAAAGAATGCACATAAATCACGGCAATGTTTTTCCTTTGGATGACTTTTATTTACAGTTTTCTGTCTTTAAGAAAATTTTCAATAATTTATAATCACATTTTATAAAGTTGCCTTGCTGCTAAGAGCCAAGATAAAGATACATATGATTTAGCTTCCTAATGTTTTATTTATCTCTTCGCCCATAAGAGGTCTGGTTTCTCAAGAGAGCTGTGCTCTGTATCAGAAGATACTCTAATAATTTCATTGATGTATACAAAATATATTTCTTTTTTCTGAAATGAAAAAGGAAAGTAGCAAAGGCAGTTTTCATTATACAGATTCATAGTGGTGTACTTCAGTGGTCTGTGCTCATCCTTAGAGGAGGCCTGTCGTATGGCCACCAGATTTGAATATAAATGTAAACTCCTATTGCTCCACAGAACCCCATGCAGAAATAAGCTTACACCCAATGCATGGAGAAAATCAATAGCATATTATTAAAAGAGCATTCTGACTTTGTGTAGAGCCATTAAAATTAATCCCATCAGCATTAAGTCATGGGCACTAGAGAAATCACCTGGGAGAGCCATGGAATGATGGCAACCCACACAGATTAGGAAGAGAAGATGACACAAGCAGAACAGAGAAGGAAGTGTGGTCTGGCCCAAGCATTGCCCATGTCCCTTCCTGGCTGCCCTTCTTGTGAACACCTGGGGGTTCTGCATCTACACATTCCTGGTGCCCAATCTTAAACACCACCCTGTCTTTGCTCCAGCCCTCCCTGTCTCCTGGAAGTGCTGCTTCTAAAGGCAACTGCTGTAAATCTTCTGCTTCTTTAGAACGCAGTCTGATAAAACAAAGCTTTCTGCAGGGTTCATAACTGATAACAGGGTCAAATGATCAATTGCCCCTGATCACAGACTTCCTGCGAGATGCAACACTGTAGCCCAAAGTCTTCACCCAAAGTCACAATAACTAGGAGAGAGTTTCTGACTGATAACCTTGTTCATTGTGGGAGAGTGTGAAAGCCCTGAAAAGCCAGGAGATCTGGGTTAAAGTCCTGCCTCTACCGTCAAGTAACTCCCCTCACTCTGGGTAAGTCACTTGACCTGCCCGTGCCTTAGTTTTCTCATCTGATAAATGAAGATTTAAAGGGTATTTTGTGAGAACTCAGTAAGATAATGAAAAGGTATATGCAAAGCAACATGGTGTTTTAAAAATGCAGCTATGACTTCACTTAGACATTTTGTGGAACAAACACACAGAGAAATGCTGTAACACAAGGATGTAGGGAAGACAAAAAGACAGACTTCATTTATTAATCATTTCCTGAGTGTTTATTGCAAGGTGGGCATTGTTTTATGCACAGGAGCTGCAGGAGCAAACAAGACAGATTGTCAGTTATCTACATTACTGCTAGCACTACAGGAGTTTAAAATTATCTTTCATCTCATGTATATCTATTGTGCATGGCATAAATCAGCCATACTAGTATCTGCATACTAGTATTGCTTTCGAACACCAATGATAGAAAATGTCCAAAGCAAATCAGAGTAAATTAATTTTTTTGCATCAATTTCTGTTTCTTTCAAATACAAAGATTCATATATAACTACTATCAAAGGCATTTTTTGCCTTTACAGTTGGTCAACATTTGTTAAAGAAGTCAGGAAAATGCAGACATGCAGGAATTAGGACATCCTTGCATCATGGGTCTGTCGGCCTTTTCCTTAGCCAGAGGTGGATGATCTGCACTTGAGGAGGCGGCAAGGGGTAGTCAGGCAGCCTGGAGTTTTCCTGCCCACTCTGCTGGCTCTGTTGGCTCCCCAGCCTACTGCAGCCCCAGCCTTGCAAATTCCAAACTGCTGATTCATGCTCATGATGTGAGCCTAATGACCGTGAACACGCTCCTGTTTTTCTTCTTCAGGCACATTTTCTTGGTAACCAGGCAGATGATATGCTAATGCAAGTTGGCAGACTTGATCTCAAACTACAAAAATACGCTCTGCCACGTGGAAGGGACAAAGGAGGAAAGAGACTTCAAGGCGACCCTTTTGACTCGGGTTTCCATTTTTGTCGAGAAGGCACCCAGCAAGTGCTCGACAAGGAGATTTGGTATTCAGAGGAGACCCACAGTGACCACCAGGATTTTAAACCACATGAGCAGTAATTCTTCTCATTTAAAATCAATGTCCTGTAAGGTTTTTAAGTAACACACTTTATGAGACTCCGCTAGTTTCTCGTGCTGTGTCAGACAGCTCTGGGTAAGCAGGAGATGCTGAATCCAGTGAGGCAGAAAAGTCAGAATTTGCTTTTTCTCAAAATCCATCTTGGCCCCAACTTGGCTGCATCTTGCTTCTGAGTCATATAGCAAGGGTTCGATGGAGGTCATCGCAGTGCCCTAGACTACTTTGGAGTTTTAATGTATTGCTGTTGAAATAATTTTTAATCTCTTCTTGTCAGCTGGCTAGATGATACAATCATATTACCCTGTGTTGCCTCACGAGTGATTAAAGAACAAGAGCACAGCAAGTCCTGCTTCCCGGTCCTCTCACAGGAAAGCACAGAGGCTTCTGCAGGAAGAACAAGCCTTCTGCAACATATAGATATTCCCAGAAAGACAATTCACAAAGCAGTTTATTAGTGCCTGTGTTTTCATGGCACTGCTGAGAGGAATGCCAGGGCCGTTGGCTCCTGTTTTATTAAGGTTCTTGTCTATCTGACTCAGACTCACACATTTTCTGGCCACAGACTCGGAATTTACTGTAAAGTGAGTCATCTGGTAGGAACCAATGAAAATTCTCCAGGCAAATTCAGTTCAGATTCTGAGTTGTTATTTTTATTCTAAGATGGTCTTTTTCTTTATTATCTGGGAACTCATCAGTTAGGTGAGTCTGAGTGAGTCTCTGTTAAGAGGCTAAAATTAATAAATCCGTCTGGGTAATTTCTTGCCAAAAGCCACAACCTTTGGTTGATAAAAAGGAAGATGTTTCGTTTCAATTGGAAAGGTCACAGTTGGTCTGCTAAGCTGATTTTGAAAACGATATGCTGATAAGCATAGGAAAGGGTAAAGAAATTCCTTACAAAGCAAAATGAAAATGAGAATTTCTTTTTTCATCACACCAGAGTAAGATTCAAATTAATGTCCTGACAGAGAGGTCACTTTGAGATACACAGAATCAAAGGTTGGCTATCATAGGTTTAGGTTTTTATAATCTGCTTATAACTAGTTACTTCCTTGATCACTTCAGCACCTAGAACCATCTTGAGACAGTTTTTACCACTTTATAATAAAAATACTAGGAATAAACATTTTATTTTATTTTCAGTACTCGGGAAAGTCAAATTTTATTTGAGCCCAAACAACTAAATTCCGACTCTATCTTTTGAAGTTCTCCAGAGTCAAGACTCTAAGCCATAGAGCCTTATTGTTACAATTATGGTCATCAGATTACCTGTGGAGCTCCGTTGAATGATGGAGCCAGGAGGGAGCAGCCACTGCAATCTCTTTATGTCTGTAGAGCTGTCGCTAAGCAGTACTACAGGCAGTGTCTAAAGGCCCATCTGCAAGCCTGGAGTGTTTCAAACACCATCTATGAGAAGTCTCCAGAGCTGGGGCATCCCAGTGAGAATGGCTCTTGCATTCAGTCTCCAGCGAAAGTGTCCAGGCAGGAAGTTGAAATGGAGGACGTTATGTTAGAATGACTATCCAAATTACACAGATGAGAAAAGAGAGTCATAGAGCAAGTCAAACTCCTCCACCTCCCAACAACCAAGGAATAAACTAGAACCCATTTTTCTCTGCCTTGGTGTGTTAAGTTAGACATCCATTGGATTACGCCACTTCTTTTGAGGAAGGGAAGAATAGAAAATTGGATGACCCAGCACAACAGATGAATTCTGAGGATGAAGAAAGCAACAGGAACAAATTTCCATTGTCCTGTTATTTGAAGATGGAAGAGTAGATGTGGGTTCCAATGAAGAACCAAGAAGCAGTTCCACTGAAAAACTAGTATTTGACTCAAAGTAACCATTTCGAACAAAATTCTGAAAAGTCGACCTTAACATATATTTCCTTTAGTAAATGACTGAGATAGCAAAGGAATGAAATTATCTGTTCTTCCCCAACAATAAACAGAAAGAGCTAATTCAGTCCATTGCAAGTATTTACCCCCATCTCAAGTGGGTGAGCAGCAATCAATGATTAGCACCAAAACGGTCAGAAGAGCAGCACATTTCTCACATGCAAAAAAAAAAAAAAAAAAAGCCAAGAAAATTATCATGGATTGAGAGCATTTTTGTCAGAATATGTGAAAAGAAAAAGATAATAAAGGTGAAGATTAGAAACATGTGGAAGAGATGGCAGTAAGAAAGCACAGGATAGGCCCCTAGCTCTGTCCTGGAAGCACTGACCTCTCTGACCTTGCCCTCCACAATGTTCACCTGTGACCATCTGTGTCCACCTTCAGTGAATGTGTTGTTCCCAAAAGACTCTTATTCCTGTCAGAGTACCACACAAGAGCTGTGGTCCTGCTCTGTTCAGGAACCCACAGTCTCAGTCTAGATTTCAAAAGGAAAACCAACTGCAAAAATTTAACAAATAAAACAGCCTGCTCAATCAGAGTTACTCAAGTTTAACTGTGGATGACTGACCAAGATGAGGAAAAGAGCAAGTATTTTATTGAACATTTTATTGAGCAAGTACTATCTACCAGAAATAATACTAGGAACTCTTTATCTGTTTTCTCACTGAATGTCCTTAAGAATTATATGAGATACGGAACTATTCCCATTGTTCTAGACATCGAGAACCAAGGAAGTTCTGTTACTTCCTCAAGATTGGGATTCAGTTCCAGGTAGGCTTTAATCCTGTATGTTATTTACATCATTTCCAACTAATAAAGATGCGAGTATAATTTATGCACATCTGTATTTCAAGTGGATGTCAATTAACTAACGTCTTTATTTGTTATAAAATTATAACAGGTTATCACAGACAAAATTTTCCATTAGTGTATCTATACTTTTGAGTACAGTGAAATATAGACAAGAAACTCTCAACGGGAGGAGTCAGGGAAGAGAAGCACATCAGGATTACCTGAGCGACCTGTTCAAGCACATCTCCCATTCCCCTCCCCTCCCCAATCGCCTTCACATGTGTTAGTCAACGTTATCAGCAGAATGTGCCTGACTCATAAAAATACTGGGCTGGGGAACAACAACAACAACAATGTTGTAACCTCGTTTTGTGTATTTTCACACCAATGAATGTTTCTGTTTCTGTCTTTTTTTTTTTTTTTCTGAGATGGAATCTTGCTCTGCTGCCCAGGCTGGAGTGCAGTGGCACAATCTCGGCTCACTGCAACCTCCACGTCCCAGGTTCAAGCGATTCTCCTGCCTCAGCCACCCGAGTAACTGGGATTACAGGTGTGTGTACCACCACACTTGGCTTTTTTTTTTTTTTTGGCTTATTATCCTATTTTAAGTAAAGGAATTTCTAGATAATTTTTCTCACATTATTTAGGTTGTCATGTTTTGATCGTTCATTTTCAACTTCTGCCTCCCACAATTTTACATGTAACCAATACTCTTACAAAAATATGAATGATTGACAACTTCCATTTACTTAACTGACTTACTCTGTACATATGCATACACACAGTTTCATTAATGTACTGACTTCTGATCAGATTTAAACTATAGTAAATTTCTTCATCAGAAAAGAAAAACCTCTAAGAACATTACAGGAAGTGATTTCAATGGATCAGGATGCTTTATCATCTATTCATCAATGCTGTCAACATCCAGGCACTGCTGATTGCCTACAATATTCCAAGCAGTTGCATTTTACCAGCTAAGGTAGAATCTACTCTGTTGTTGAGTTAGCCATTTACCTATGTCGGAGAAACATCCTTCAGAATAAGGATGCCCTGAACTCTTCTGAGGGCATTCAAAAATAACCAGAGTCATTGTTAGTTTGCCCTTGAATGACTCTATGTTGGAGATAAAGCACTCATGCCTTTCAGGTGACACTTTCTAGATGTCAGCAATTAGTTATAATTATGAATAATTTTGGTTACTGTAACTTATCGTATTATGTAGGCGGAAATTTAGGCTTTGAAGAAAAATGGATTGGTTAAGACCTAGAAAACATAAACATACTGAATGGGCCCTGTATACTCTAAATACCTTCATACTATTTGAAAGAATTCATAGTAAAACTTAAATCTTCAAGTGAATCTGTACTAGTAGCCACTACTAGATTACTGTGCCACCCAGGACAGCAGAAAAACTGGAAGGCCTGTGAGACTGAGAACCTAAGGCCTGCATCCAAATCTCGGTTTGCAAGTTTTGGAACTGCAGAAAAATCATCTGATGTCTCTGAGTTCCAGTTACTTCATCTGTAGAGCAGAGAAAATAATGGCTCTGCCCATCATCTCACTAGAATATTATCAAACGATCTAAGGTTTGTAAAAATGTTCCAGTAATTATGAAATATTTTAATATAAATCAGTTTTTAAAAACTTTCAGAAACTGTGAAATACTATATTAATAAAAGCATTAGTTTTGCTAGACCTCAGAATTTTATCTTTGATTTTATAATCATGCTGAAGTGTATTTAATATAATTGTTTATTATAAATACTTGCTTATGGAATTTGACTAATATCTCTTGGCTCGGTTGCTTCTCTGAACCTGTTACTTCATCCCTAAAGCCTATATAACAATATCTACCTTTATTAAAGGCAATAATATATGCAAAGCACTTAATCCAGTAGCTTACTAGATTCAATTAATACGAATTATTTCTGTTACAAAGTTATAGATTTTGTTCTCCCCACTAACTATAGTTACAAACGTTTACATGTCTCCAGGACTGTACTAAATTCTGCTAGTTTTGTAGTCTCCTCTTCATTTTTCTTCTTTTCTCATTTCCTCCCAATAGCAAAGGATTTACAATGACCATAATTATCATGATAAATCACTGGATGTATGATTAACAAGATAGTGTGACAGTTATTCTTTATGTTGGAGGCTCTGTCCCACTGAGACATCTGAACAGTGAATCTGCTTTAAAAGATGAAGCCAGGGGGAGGGTCATGTGTGGTCAGACACAGGTTCTTGTCAAGGTGATTCTTGTCAAAGTTATAGCCTCACTTTCATATTTTCTTATTTTGTGATTTTTCTTAAAGTGAGTGTTTTGAAAATATTATCCCACCTGCAGGAACATGGTGATTGGTAACATGAAGGCTTGTCTGAGAAACAAAACACTGCTGTGAAAAATCTGATTTAGCATCATGAATTTTGTTCATTTTTAGCATAGAATTTCATTGTTCATCCAGGGGTAACCTAACCTGTCATACAAAGTTGTCTTTTTGTTCATTTCAGGAAGTGCCCTGCTGTTATTGCGTGTGTGCCTTTGAAAAAAAAATCAGCAGTTTAGAAGGAAGGGGCCCGATACTCTGTTCTCTTTTCCTGCCTTCTGTCCAAGTTCACTACATTTGCCCTAAAGTTTCCTCTTACAATTTTACCAATTTCATCCTGCAGACGGTATTAATGAGTGTCATATCTTAGCAACAATCATTTCATATTAAATTTAGAGTTAAGCTAATGTGGTGGAATGATCCCCATGCCAAAACCTCTTCATTCATTTTCCAATCCTTCACACAACTGCAGACTAGAACCAAATGCTCAAATACTCTTCTTATGTAACTAAATGGAAGTGAGCGTTTCCCTGTCTCTTTATCTTCCATCCTTGTTCTCCAACTCCTTTTTTATTTATAGAACCAGCTGGAATTATAATTTACCGGTGTGCTAAGGGCACATCAGTGATTCTCCAGATGGCTCAAACTAACCCGTGAGAGTACATTTCTTTTCACATTTGATCTTAGAATAGCCAATATGTACCTAGCAAGAACTGAGCAGTTGACCCATGTATTGCAATGTTTCATTTTACCTGTTTTCTGATGACGAATACTCATATTCCTTGATATTATCTATTCCCTATACATCTCTGTATATTTTCCTCTTTAAGATTTTTCTTTACATTTAATCTGAGGACAAGTAGGAGGGAAGCTTTTAATTTTAAAAAAATTATTTGATATATAAGCCAGCTCTTCCTCCTAGCATATGTTTCAGCTTCTGAAATGCAGGTCTTAAACTTCATGTTGAGAATTGCAGATATTTATTCTAAAAGCATTTCTGAGAAAGTAAAAATATAACTATAAATAAATGAAGACAAAAGGAAGATGGGGAAGAGAAAGTTATGTTTAAAATGTTCTTCTAAAACCTCTGATCAAATTCTCTGCCAAATTGTACAGAAAGAAGTTACATAATATCAGTTTGCTTACTGTAACCAAGTGTTCACACCATCAGCGCAGATTTTGCATTTTATTCAGTTTTAATCATCAGAGAAATGCAGATTAAAACCATAGTGCAATACCAACTTACCTGAGCCAGAATGGCCATTGTTAAGAAGTCAAAAAACAATAGATGTTGGCACACATGTACTGAAAAGCAAATGCTTATATGCTGCTGGTAGGAATGTAAATTAGCACAATTTCTATGGAAAACAGTTTGGAGATTTCTCAAGGAACTAAAAGTAGATCTACCATTTGATCCAGCAATCCCACCACTGGGTATCTACTCAAAAGAAAATAAGTCATTATATCAAAAGGACACCTGCACCTTTATATTTATCACAGCACAATTCACAATTGCCAATATATAAAATCAACCTAAGTGTCCATCAAAATATGAGTGAATAAAGAATATCTGGTGTATATATTACCATGGAGTACTACTCAGCCATAAAAATAATGAAATTATGTATTTTTCAGCAAGTTGGATAGAACTGGAGCCCATTAACATAAGTAAAGTAATTTAGGAATGGAAAAACAAATACTGCCATGTTCTCACTTAGAAGTGGAAGCTAAGCTGTGGATATGCAAAGGCATACAGCGTGGTATAATGGACACTGGAAACTCAGAAGGGAGGAAGGTGGGAGGGAAGTTAGGGATGAAAAACCACCTGTTGGGTACATGTGCCCAACTATTTGGGTGATGGGTTCACCCAAAGCCCAAGCTTTACCATTTTATAATTCATCCATGTAACCAAAAGCTACTTGTAACCCTAAAGCTATTAACAATAATTTTAAGACATAGACACGTAGACACTTGAAGACACTAAGCCTACTAAATTCAGGCATCACTATGAAATTCACAATAATGATTCACTGAGTAAATTCAAATTTACTTGTTACTCTGTTAAAAAAATAAAATTTCAAAAAATAAAATAATGAAAAGCAAGAATTCTAAAATGATCCTAAGAACTGTAAATAAGCTAGCAATGAAAAATGTTCATTAGAAATGAAATGTATATATATTATATATAATATATATAAAATAAAGAGCCAAAGGAGCAATATATGATCCATGATTCTTATTCTGGTCTAAAACTAACTAGATGTGCAAAATAATGTTTATAGTAAATGAAAATATTCTAGGTTTGTTTCAATTGTCAAAATGAGTTTATTGGGCCAGATTGAGAGTAAAGATGTAAAACTATTATTAAAATATAAGCAAAATTTAAGAATGTGAGAATGTTCATATTCATATAAAATGAACCATAAAAGCTTTCCACTGCCTATTCTGAATGTTCACAGTAATTCTACTGCAGTGTTTATTCACTCATTTGTTCACCCAATACACCCACTGTGTGCCTGTACTATGCATATTTGTTGAGAGTGAGAGTGTAGTAAGAAGCAAAAAAATTAAAGAAATGTTAAGAAAATGTCAGCAACTTGTCATTCATGGTGATTACCTTTGTTTCCCTGCAGCATAGGAAGAGGGTCGCAGCTAATATAGATCGGAGGCAGGATTCGGATGGCTTTCTTTGCTACACTCTGGAACATGGGTTTTGGAGGATGGATTTTGTCCTTTATCCATAGGCAAATGGGAAAACTGATCATTTTGAACAGATGAGGGTCGCTTATTATCAAACTTCCTCAGAAACTCACAATGGCAGCAATGTGAAGGGTGTTGTGGGAGGGTATGAAACTGTAGACAAACACGCGTTAGAAGACCATTGGCAGAACAAGATGAGAGATGAAGAGGGCCTGACTAGAGAGGTGGAGTTTAAGAACTTAGTGATGTAATTTTCAGGACTTAGTGATGATTAGACAATAGAACTGAAAGAAAAAAAAAAGACACAAGTCCAGTGTGGCTCCTGGTTTTGTGTCATGAACAGCTTGGTGAATTTCTGAAAACGAGGAATGCAGAAGGAAAAGTAGGTTTGTGGAAGATGGTGTCGGCTTAGGACATGCGAAGCATCTGAGATGCATCTCAATAGTAGACAGTTGAGACAGATAAGTCTTGAGTTCGGGAGAGGCCTGAGCGGGGTAAAAATATTTGTCAGATTTACAAGTCATCAGCATATGTGACTGTTGAAAGCCAGAGAGTAATAAGCTTGCCTGGAGACAGGTTGTAAGAAAAAAAAATAAGTCTCAATAGTAGACTCCTGGAGAACGTAAACACCTAAGTTATCATTAGAAGAAGAGAAATTAGCAAAGGAGAATTTTAAACAGGAAGGAGGACTACCAGGAGAGAGTCATGATTCAGAAGGGATGAGAAAAAAAAAAAAAAACAATTTCAAAATTAAATAAGATAAGGACTGAATGATAACATCGTCTTTGGCCATAATTATGTCATTGGTAAACTGCCAGAGCAAATTAGCATGGTAACTTGCAGAGGCTATGACCAGTAAAATTTAATATGCACCAATCTTATCAATGATCATGTCATCAATTCTAAAAATTACATAGAAATAACTTATTCAATAGAATGTTTGTTTTAGAATGAGAAAGTATTTGCATATGCTACATAGAAAATTGATTTAGAAATTATATTTTCTAGAAGAAAATTCTTTCCAGTTAAAAAAAATTCTGATTAAAGTAATTGTATTTTGGGGATATGAGCCCCCACTTTTGGCCTTCGTGGAATAATTGATACTGAACTAACGCTCCTGTTGTATACAGCTAGAAAGCTAGACAAAATATGTAAAATAATGTTTTCAGACACTGGAAAATAGGCAGCACAAGGCAGTGATCTCTGAAGAAGAGAAATAAAGAAAGATGAGCCCTGTGATCCCCCAAGCTTTCTGAGAGAGACAGGCAAAGCATAAATATCTCACTCATTAGAGCTCGGAGACGGTAAGGTATTTGGAAGAGCAGAACAGAAATGGAGAGAAGGGAGTACACAGAGCAAGCGCTCCAGAAATCTTCACAGGGCTAACCTTGAGTGGTGGAATAAAGCTGTCTGTGATGAGGGACACTTAACGACTGAAATAACTGCCAAGGAACTATAAATTCAACAACCAATGGAGCTTGCACCGAGCTGGATTGCATTCACGCTCCAACCAACCAGAGTGAAGAGAACTTGATGTACACTCTGATATTCAGTAGAGATTAGAGAATAGCCATGACTTAGGAAAAGGCCTAACCTAACAAAACAATAAAAGATACTCTAGAACAGCCCTAACTAAACTTAAAAACAAACACTGAAAAGATCAAGCTGATTCCCAAGTAAGTTGCTTTCTGACCAAAATAAACTTAATACTCTTTAAAAGAAGACAATAAATCCCAGACAGTCACCAATGAAACATCAAACACGTCCAGCATCCAATAAAAATTTATTTCACATGAAAATAAGTGGGAAATCATAACCTATAATTACAAGAGAAATCAGCCAATAAAAATAAACCCAGATAGGTCAGGCACAGCGGCTTATGCCTATAATCCCAGCACTTTGGGAGGCCAAGGCAGGCAGATCACTTGAGGTCAGGAGTTTGAGACCAGCCTGGCCAACATGGTGAAACTCCATCTCTGCTAAAAATACAAAAATTAGTTGGGTGTGAAGGCAGGCACCTGTAATCCCAGCTTCT
Organism: Macaca thibetana thibetana; assembly: GCF_024542745.1. Lineage (NCBI taxonomy): Eukaryota > Metazoa > Chordata > Mammalia > Primates > Cercopithecidae > Macaca > Macaca thibetana. Next base: position 117,630,872 of record NC_065581.1, on the reverse strand, counting down.
CAGGAGGCTAAAGCAGGAGAATTCCTTGAACCTGGGAGGCAGAGGCTGTAGTGAGCCGAGATTGTGCCACTGCACTCCAACCTGGGCAAGAGATTCCATCTCAAGAAAAAAAAAAAAAAAAAGAAATAGACCCAGTTATTATGAGAGAATGAATCAACAAGATAGGTTTTTAACTATTAAAATAGGTATTTAAGCTATTATAAATATGTTCAAGGATTTAAAGGAAACCATGAATGAAATAAGAAAATTAAACCTTAAAAAAGAACCAAATTGTATGCCTAGAGCTGAAAAATGCAATATTTGAAATTAAAAATTCACTGGATCAGCTTACAAGCAGATTAGATGCCTCGGAAAAAATGATCAGTGAACTTAAAGGCAGAAAATAGACTTTAAAGAGAAACACACTAACAGATTTAGACCAATAAATCCGTTACTTTAGATGAAGTGGGAAAATTCCTTCAAAAACACAAATTGCCAAAACTGAAATAGCCTTGTGTTTATTAAAGAAATTCAACCTTGATTTAAAATCTTCCGCCGACACACAAACTCAAAAATAGGTTTGTATAACTTCACAATATTGTATCAAATGTTTAAAGGTGAAATAATTCCATTACACATAATTTTTTAATAAAATAGAGGCATGGGGAACACTGCTCAATAATTACAAAATAATAAAAATCATTCCAACAAAGATTCACAAGAGTTGTAAGAGGAAAGATATTTTTCTGAATATTATGTTCAAGAAGAGAGCTATGAAGAATCTGAGAGTTAACTCATAGGTAAAGGGTTTCACTAGGCAGATATACAGTCATTCTATTTTGGAGGAATGATGTGGAATAATATGAAGTAAAAATGTGTATGTGCTTGGGGAAGTGGGTACAATTGGACCATCTCACTGGATTCATTTCAGAGACTTTCAAGGCTAGGTTTAGGCTTCAAAAATAGATAATTCATAACCATACAACACCTTGCATTCCAAGGAAAGGGGTTTGGATTTTTATTCCAGAAGCAGTTGGAGAGTCAAGGAAAGATTTTGAGTATGGGAGTGGCACAGTCAAACAGAAATTTTGGAATCTTGATCTGATAAAAGCTATTTGGCTTATAGAGAAGAAAGTTTAGGACAAACAAGACAGTACAATCCTGCGGTGGCCTGCTGTTCCTTGGGAATGGAAAGGAGAATGCAGTACTCAGAGAAAGCCTCAGGGTAGATTCAAAGGACATCAGCCCCAAAACTAATCACATTCACATTCTCTAAGTATCAAGATTTAAAATGAACAGGCTACTGCAGGCTGTCATTTCTAAGCCCCAAATGAACCTCATATGGGGTGAAATTTTATCAGTAGTACCTTACCCATGTGAGAAAATAAATATTACCTCAATTTATGCTGTGTTCTTGATCTGTTAAAGCAAACTAAATATGACCTGAGAAGGACTCTGTAATTCTATAGTTGAGTCCTTGTGGATTAACTGTAAACTAGCTTAACAGACAAAATTAAAAACCTAAATTAGTAGTATACACCTGTAACAATAGCTGAGTGTTGGCCAATCCCAATGTCCATACTTCAACTACTCATAGACTGCTGAATGTTCAAGCTGTGTTCAAATAAGGCAAATGTTGAGCTGTAACCAATCTCACTGTTTCTGTACCTCACTTCTGATTCCTATATGTCGCTTTACTTTTTTTGTCTATAAATTTGTTCTGACCATGAGGCACCCCTGGAGTGTCTGTGAATCTGCTGTGATTCTTGGGGCTGCCTGATTCATGAATAATTCATTGCTCAATTAAACTCCTTTAAATTTAATTCATCTGAAGTTTTTCTTTTATCAGATGGTGTCAAAAGTAGGATCTGCCACTTGTGCCCATTGATCTCTCACAGTGGCTGGGGATCATGGGTAAACTCTCGGATTTTGGAGCTCCACGGATTTGTGTGTTGAACTCTCCAAGTTTCTATGAGAAAATTTCTGATCTAAACTGTGTTTGGAGTTGTGACAGAAACTGAACTAGGTCCAGGAACAGATATGATCTGGGAATTAACTGGCTTGGATCCAGTTAGAGAGGCCTCTTACATCTGACTGGGTTAGAAAGGAACTGGTAGTAAGCAGTAATGTTGCAGGGGTTATAAAATTTGGTTTTTGAATATTCACAGGGATTTTTGTGTTTAACCCTTTGTTTCATTTTTCTTGCATGCATAGGTAGGAAAAATCATTGGCTAAGTAATTCAAGAGAACCTGAGTGTAAAGTCAATATTTTAGATAAAAATGGGATCCTTAATTTCTGAAAAACTGAGTTCCTTCTGGCTTATACCTTAGGCCTGGGAGGCAGCAAAGTCTTACAGAAATGGCAAAATCTTACTAAAGATAATTTACAGTGGAACGTTCTGAATGAACAACACTGCACCAAATTACGTTTAAAAAGGAGGGTTCTCAGTAAAGAGCCCTTCTGGCTAAGAACGGGTTTGGCACTATGGGATGTCAGCTGCTATTTTCTTTGGAATAATCTGCCTTGCACTCTTTTCTGATGGCGGTGGGTGACAGGATTAGGCACGTACAGGATTGTGGGACATGGGAAGCTTTTTCCTCCCCCCACCAAAAAAGGGGAAACTTGAAAGCTGATGGAACTGCTGAAAAAGATCCCTTCGCTACTAACAAGTGGCCTCCTGAACTTTTCGGTGTTGTTAAAATGAATGGGTCTTGCTCTGGTCTCCCTGAGCTCTTCACTTTCTGTACCCTGCCACAGGCAATACTTTCCTTTTTCTTCTTTTCCTTTCCTATGTTTTCTATTACTCAGGGCAACCATTTTGCCCAGAGACTAGGAGTTGAAACTCCTAGTCACATGTTGGATTAAAAATGATGGGGCCCATTTGAGGGCAAATTTAAGCCTTGCCAGTTTGATATTGTTTGCTAAGCAGAGTGGCTAATGTCTATGTTTTATCACACGTATTTTGCTCTGCCCAGAACGAAAAAAGAGAATTTTCCTTTTTGATGTGGCTTGGCCCCCAGCACGATGGTGTGGCAAGCTAGGTCACTAGGGCCACTCAGGGAAAGGGAACCTAGAAGCCTGGCATGCTGGAGAAAGGGTGTTTCTTACCACTCCAATTCCTGGCTTCTCTCTCTCTGTGCAAACGGTCAAATGAATGGTAAAAATCACTGTTTTTCTCCATCTTGTTTTATGTCTTTGGGAGCTTGACCCTGTAGCAATGTGGCAGTACTTTCTCTTGGTCTCTGCCTTCCAGGGAATAGGAATTTTAGGGTTTATGTCATAGTTAGTTCCTAAAATTATCTTGAGTGGTTAAAAACCTTTGCAAGCTCAAAATCAACTACTCTAGATGCCTTCTGGGAAAGGTGATAAAGGCTGCCTTATGCTGTTGCTCAATAGCTAAGGTTTTGACCTTTCATACTAGTGATCCAGGTTCAATCCCCTGTTTAGGAAATAAGTCCTTTCTGGTTTAATAACTGCATGAACTTATTTAGTGTCTTCTTCTCCATGAACTACCTTAAGTTTTTCTTCCAGGTTCGATTTCCTGCTTAGGAAATAAGTCCTTTCTGGCTTAATATCTACATGAACTTATTTAGTGTCTTCTCCTCCATGGACTATCTTACGTTTTTCTCTCTGAGTACCTGGGAGGTTACCTTTGGTAAACTTTAAAAGCTGGAAATTTCAGCCATTTGACCTGGCTAAAATCGGGCAATAGGAAATTTTAAAAGGATTCTATTAAAGAGTGCTATAGTTAAAAGTTGGCTTAATTAAAAGTGAATGTTCAAGCTCTAACAACCTGGACTCCTTGGGAAAAATGAGAGGCACCAGAAACCCCTTTCCTGGCTCCATTCTTCCAAGGACTCCACTGTAAAGCCAATAACCAAGTAAGAAACTTAAAAACTTGCAAGTGAAAAATCTTGCATCTACTGTAGTAATCTTCTATCTAGCTGCATAATTATAAATGCATTGTATATAGTGTTTATGTAAAAGAGCTCTAATTAATTTGCTTAAACACAAATAAGCACTTAAATATTTTGAAGGCAAAAAAAAAAAACTGCAATGCCTTTTAGTTCATGTAACTTTAGTAATCTTTAGGAAATAAAAACAGCTTCAAAGATTATTGATAAAATAAAGACATTTTGTCTAAATTATGCAGGTCAAATGTTAGGTTTGCTAAATGCTTTAAGGTCATAAACTGCTTTGACTTTTGAAAATTGTTCAATTTATTTTGGAGACATTAAATTATAAATAAGGCCTGGGGATATATGGAATTAGCCATGTTCCCTAGCTTTGAAAAGAAGGTTATAAAGAAAAGAGATTTTATATAAGAAAGAGTGTTGTATGGTAAATTCTTGTCCTAAAGTAAAATGACTGGTTGTTTAAAAAGAGGGATGTTTAGGGCAAGTCAAAAAGTCTAAGCATGTTGCAAAACGTCAGTGTAAGTCATGAAATAATTTATGAAAAGGAATTTATGCCAGAAATGTTATACAATTTAAAGCTGATAGGCCTCCTAAATGAAAATGCCACTATGACTCTTAACTGTACAGCCTTGCCTACTTTACAGCTAGGTAAGTCTGGGACACGTGGAGTTGGATGCTAGAAAGAGTCAGACGTTATTTGCATTTCTCTCTGGGTCCTAGGCTCCACACCTGGTACATAATTAAAATCTCTTACTTACAAAGGTGTTCACCAAAAGTAAATTCACTAAGAGTTAATATTGTAATATGTAATTGAGACTACTGAAAAAACAGGTTTATATACAAGGTATGTAAGGAGAATGAAATGTGTTTTTTGTAAGAGATTTTAAGAAGGTATGGGAATATAAATGTTTGCCTAGGTTAAAGGGTTAAAGGATTCTTTTAAATTAAATAAAACTAAAGGTTTGAACATGTTGTGGAAGGTTTATAAAAATTAATTGTAAGAGATTCTATGCATGAACATATTGGCTAAATAAAATGGCATTATTCAGTTTTTTCCATAAATTGGATATTGGAATAACAGCATAAGAGAGTTTTCTTAGAACGTTATTCTCTGAGAAAAAAATTGTAAAGGGTTATAAAAGGTTTATAGAAATCTTACCTATGGTCAAACTAATTAAAACTGAATAGATTTGTAAAATGTTATTTAAAACTAGCTTTAACATTAAAAAATACTAATGGAAACATAAAATTTGGTTTTCGCTTTTAAAAATAATTTTTATGTACTATTAAAAGATAAAGATAATGAAAGGTTTTTGTTTACCTTTTCAGTAAACTAAAAAAGAAAAAGGGGAGGAAAGGAAAGAAACGAGACAGAGTCAGTTGGCCCTCATGCTATTTTCATTGGGTCTTGTTTGGAAAGCTGAGTCTCCTCTCTATCAGAATAATGTTTTTTACTTTAAAAATTTTTGAGTTATCATTTTGGCTAAGTGAATGACTTATGGTAACCTAAGATACTATTTTGTAGTATCCAATGTTTTAAACCATTAGTATTTAACAAACCTTTCAAAATCAAGCTCTAGATTGTCATTCTAAATCAGCCAGCACTAAAATTGTTTAAATATACAGTTTGAATGAACTCCATGGTCTAAGTCAGATTACCTATGATAACCTATTAGTTATCAGTGCTATGCATGTAAATTGGAGAAACAGCTGGTATTCAAGAGGACATAAGTCCAATTCTAAGCATGGATTCATGAAGAATCAGGCTGGCCACCTTGTCCTTCCTGAGTCTGTAAGCTTTTGTTCTGCATTCCTTAACTCATCATGGAAAAAGAAAGATAAAATAATACAAATTGAACATACTGATGTGGTGACTTATAAATTGTGGAAATAGTTTAAAACCAATGTTTGGTACCATATTCCTGGGAAGACAATCAAAGCATCAGGTATATTTGGCTGCCTGATGGGCCATTTAAACATTTATAAATGGATTTCACTCAACTGTCATGTTCGATGCTTTTTTTTTTTTTTTTTTTTTTTTTTTTTTTTTTTTTTTTTTTTTATCTGACAGAGTCTTGCTCTGTTGCCTAGGCTGAAGTGCAGTGGTATGATCTCAGCTCATTGAGTTCTAGCAATTCTCCTGCCTCAGCCTCCTAAGTAGGTGGGATTACAGGCACATGCCACTCCTAACTAATTTTTTGTATTTTTGGTAGAGAGGGGGTTTCACCATGTTGGCTAGGCTGGTTTCAAACTCCTGACCCTCAAGTGCTCCACCCACCTCAGCCTCCCAAAGTGCTGGGATTCTGGTTGTATAAAAGCTTTCCCATGTAAGAGGGCTGATCTTATAACAGTAGATTATTGTGCTACAGTGTATTTCCACCAGGTAAAGAAAGCTTTTTATGGTTCATTGAGGACAATCCCTTCACAATCTAAAACCTGAAGATTGGATCTTCTGAGAACATCAGAGAAAGACTGTCTTTGCCATCCACACTACAGCAAATTTTGAAGCCTGGAACCTTGGGTTCATAATCTCACAATGGAGAAGGGTCCCTCCACACTCCTGGAACTGTATACCCATTGGAACCCTTCAGGAAAAACTAACAAGGAAAGTTTCTCCCCAGAAGAAGATGGCGTCCTTGATGTGAATAGCTTTTCCCAAGATCACGGAACAAGACTTCTACTATCACGAGATTCTTATCTTTGAATATTTTTCCTTGTTTATGCCTCTATGAACAATACAAATGCACTTATAAGGTATCCTTTTATTTGTGAAGGATTTTGCAGCCAGCCTTATACATGAATAACCTTTAATAGATAAAAGATGAAGGCCCAACGTAGGTGAGAAACTTTAGTGGTACATACATTCCCTCAGACTCAGTCAAAACTCCTCTTAACCACATCATGGATTAAAGACAACATTGCCAGGAGGCCTTCACTCTCCTAGAAGCACATCATTTTTCCATGTTTTACAATAAAAGAGGCAATAATTAGAAATGTCTCTATCATAATAGGCTCTACAGCAAATTCTACTTTCAAGGATATCGTTACACAACAGACTTTAAATTCTCTTGTAAAAGTTATGCTAAAAAATAGAATTCGCTAAAGATAAAATTACTTGTGCAACTGCTGACACTTGTGGCCTGTGGAGAAATACATCAAATGTAGATTATAAAAATTCAGTTATAGAGGATTAATGAAAAGACACTTAGTCAAGCGAGTAGACTCTTCATCTAGCTCATTCTTTTATCTACTTAATTTTTGATGGTTGGGATTATGGGGACCCTGGGTATGGAGCATATTCCAAACTCTTGGTATTATCCTCCCAATAGTCATAATAATAGCCTCCCTGAGAATAAAGCCTTCTCAAAGTTTTTAAATGTTTGCATGCAGCCATCTCTAGAATGTCAAATGGTCTCTCTTCAACAGGAATGACAAAAGCTGAAAGAAATGCGGACCATGAGGACACTGTAACCCATGAATGACATGCTGAGACTGGAAACCCAAGATGATCGTAACTGAGAGTGGCACTGACATCATAAGTTTTAGTCGTACTCTCACCTAAGTGAGAACCTGGCCAAAAAATGGGATTTTTTTTAAACAAAATTATGGGAGGCCATTATTTTGCACTGAGCTAATGCATTAGGCCCCAACAAACCAAACTAAAATAGAGTCACTCATGCTAAATGCGACATAGTCAAGCTAAACCTTTAGGAAAACACATAGATGCTAGCATGAACAGACCAGGTTTTGTTTTTCTCCTGTTAACAGAATGTTCCAGCATAAGGAGGTACCCTCTATTCAGTCCTTATTCTCTCCTTGTAAAACTCACTGTTTCACTGTTTCCCAGTGGGTTTCAAAACCATATAAGTACATTTACGATAGTGATAGTAACATCAATATCTAAAGTTTTGGTCAATCTCTCAATATTGAGAAAATTACCAAAAGGGGAGAGTTGTCAGAGCAAACTAAATATGGTCTGAAAAGGACTCTGTACTTCTATAGTTGAGTCATTGTGGATGAACTGTAACCTAGCTTAATAGACAAAATTAAAAACCTAACTTAGTAGTATGCACCTGTAAAAAGAGCTGAGTGTTGGTCAATCCCAGCGGTCATACTTCAACCACTCATAAACTGTGTAATGTTCAAACTGCATTCAAATAAGGCAATCCCTGAGCTATAACCAGGCTCACTCTTTCTGTACCTCACTTCTGATTCCTGTATGTCACTTTTTTTTTTTTTTTTTTGTCCATAAATTTGTTCTGACCACGAGGCATCCCTGGAGTATCTGAATCTGCTGTAATTCTGGGGGCTGCCTGATTCGTGAATCATTCATTAATCAATTAAACTCTTTTAAATTCACTTTGGCCAAAGTTTTTATTTTATCAGATCCAAAATGACACTTAAATTTAGTCCCAAATGTCTGTGCATGAAATCTCTTTTAGGTAAGATCCATGTAGCTCTCTGCCACAATTTTTAACACGACACTAAGTTCAAGCAAGTTTATAATGGGAAGCAATTATCTATATACATTGTACATATATTATATTTTCTATTGACTTTAGGAAGATGAAGTGATCTACCAAATTTAAAAATGATCAATGCTGATTAAATCAGATATATTTTATGTCATCTATAGTTTTATTCTTTTGCTTTCAAACTGAAACTTGACTAATGCATGTTTTTCTCTCCTCAGTTAGCTAAGGTCTATGTGCACATATGTCTGAGGTAGCACCCAATCCTCTACATTTCTCTAGTGAACATTGTCAGGGGACTAAGACAGACAAGAATATGATATGCTGTGATTTCACAGCAGTAAATAAACCACAGCAATGAAATTAACATTGTGAATTTGTTAACAGGGCAATTGATATATGATAATTTTCATGACAATCATTGTAAAGAAAGACACTGTTTCCATGCTACTCTACTCCAAGCAAAAAATCAAAACAAACAAAAAACCATTAAAATATGAATAGTGTCGCAGGAAAATTATGAATACTTTAAATACTGTTCTTTTGGGTGAATATAGAAAATATTCACTCACCCCTTCATTCATTTGTTCAACCAGCATGTGCTGAGTTTTGCTCTCCCTTGGGCACTGCAGTGGTTTGAAGTGAGTGAGATCCAGAGCCCTCCACAAGGGGAACAGGGACCAGCACTCATGTAACTCCAGCAAATTACTAAGGTAATATTGTAAGCCAAAGCTCCCCTTCAAACACTTCACAGGCTTGAAAACAATTTTCAAAATTCATGGAAACGAAAGAATGCATAAAATCCGTCACATTTCTCAAGTCTTACAGCTCCATAAGATTGTGAAGTTATAAAATATTGTTTTATTGTATAATAGTTTTTAAAGGTTTAAAATATCATACTAGCAATATTTAATGCAAAAATACTCTCCTTAAGAAGTCATTTGTACACAATAAGCACTTACTGTCTGACAGACACTGTAACAAGAGCTGTCCCTTCACTGAAAAAGCTCACAGTCTAATGGTAGGACTCCTATTTGCATGCACCTTACAATTTACCAAGGGATTGTTTTTTAACCCATTTGACTCTAACATCCCGTGAATTAGGGAGGCAGGTAATGTGCTATTTTTCTAGAGATCAGCTAGAATGCCAAGACCTCACGTTTGCACAGCTGGTAAGTGGTGGAATGAACATGAAACATCTAACTCCTAATTCAGTGCTCTTTCAAATGCAACACACACAAACACGTATTCCCTTTCAAGTTCTCTGTCACACATGGTCATGAAATTGTGGGTTTACACCAAATGTGAAAACATTGGTTTATATTTTCTTAAGTGAAATATCTCACTATATCAGATTATGACTCTATCATCAGGTGGCTGATGTACAAGGAAAAGAGTAGGCTTTATAATTATACAGGGCCAATTACAAGGCGGGTCCTTTCTTACCACATTACATGTATTAAATCAATTAATCCTCAGGATAATCCTCAGGATAATTGACAACAACCTTCTGTTGTCATCTACTGTTATTATCTTCATAATAATGGATATCCATATCCATATTATGGATATGAGGAAACTTGTGTTATATAAGAGACACAAAAGTTAAATAACTTGCCCAAGTTGATATAACTAGAAAGTGACAGGCATTTATCAGGTTGGTGCAAAAGTAATTGCGGGTTTTGCCATTACTTTCTTTGAGACAGAGTCTTGCTCTGTTGCCCAGACTGGAGTGCATTGGTGCATTCTCGGCTCACTGCAAGCTGCACCTCCCGGGTTCACGCCATTCTCCTGCCACAGTCTCCCCAGCAGCTGGGACTACAGTCACACACCACCACATCCGGCTAATTTTTTATATTTTTAGTAGAGATGGGGTTTCACTGTGTTAGTCAGGATGGCCTTGATCTCCTGACTTGTGATCCGCCTGCCTCAGCCTCCCAAAGTGCTGGGATTACAGGCGTGAGCCACTGCTCCCGGTCCTTGCCATCACTTTCAATGGCAAGAAATACAATTACTTTTGCACCAATGTAATTATATGAGGCAATTTGGCTCCAGAGCTAGCCCTATAATGTATCATGATTTTTAAGAGAGAAAGGATATTTTTCTGCTCCAAAAGATATTTGTTAGCCAGGTGCAATGTCTGATATATATTTCAATAGTTACATTTTAAGGCAAATATCAGCATGTATCAGTAGTACATACAACATACACTTCAAACCACTGCCTGATAACATTTTAGCATGAATTGTTTCATTGGATTAACTAGTTACTAGTTACATAGCTTGGCTATTAGAATTGGGTCACGGGATAGAAATATTTTTAAGGGAATGAATGTAGATTGATCAAAAGCATAGAAAACCTTCTAGAAGGTTAGGGCTGCATGTGGGCTGGTATAAAGGTGCCCTCGGAAGTAAAGGGGATGCTGTGAGAACACGGAATGCTTAAACTGAGTAGGAAGAGGGAAGAATGAGTCCAAGAGAAAAAGTCAATGGTCAACGGACATCCCACAGAGTTCTCACTCTGGGGATGTAGGTAGACACATCACCTCATTATACTATAATGAAGCATGTGTTCTCATAAGGATGTGTGCACAGTTCAGAGAAGGTCTGGAAAAACCCTGATCGACTTCACCAGGGTAGGGAGAAAGGTCAGAAGAGACATATCTGAGGAGGTGGCTCCTAAGGAATGGACAAAAGATTGTCAGGCAGAAAAGGGGTTACAGTAGGTGGCTATTGCAATGTTTTGATTTCTGGAGCGTTCAAATGACAAAATGATTGAAGTATTTTAAATAAGTAGCAAAACATTTTATTTTACTACTAAAGATAATATATTTCAAAATGAGGTAGCATAATGGAATCGTCAAAATAACTGATAACAGATTCTTTTCTGTGACAAGTTTGAGTAGATAACAAGTCAACCAGAAGGCACTAAATGTCATCAAAAACGGGAGAGAAGAGTCTCGCTACAGGAGGTGCTGGGAGACATAGCATTTAATGAGTTCCTATGTGGTAGTTTTTTTGCTTATATCTTTTAATTGTATTTTCAAAACAAATCTACCTGATGTTATGCCCACTTACAATTGAGAAAACAGAAGTCTAGAGAAGTATCTGCCACCAGTAAGTGGAAGACCTAGAATCTGAATCCAGACAGGTATGATTCTGAAGTTCATGCTCTTTCTAGAGTATCATTTGCTCCATTCACCCTGCCTTTTTCACCCTAACCACCTTAGGAAATACAGATAAGAGAGTTCCATCAAGGATCTAAAAAAGCCTCCTTCAGCAATGCCCCAGCAAACCCTTGTTTAAGGCTAGCTAGTGGAAACTTAGAGGAGGAAGAATTGGGAGAATTAGCAAAGCTTTGTTCCTTCCCCTGCATGCTCTTTGCCTTGGAGCAAGGTGTTCTTTTTGTTCCTCCATATGTCTTCAGCTCTGGAGATCTGACTACGGTCAGGAAGACCAGAGAGGACAAAGCAAAGAGGGATATTCAAGACTGGGCTATACATAATAAGGCTTTAAAGGAAAGGAGACAGGATCTTGAGGTTCCTACATTGCCCAGTAGAGTACTCCAGGACAGAAGAACAGAAAAGGTTTAAAGCAAAAGCCCCAGGTAGGAAAAAGAGTCCAGATGGATTCATATTAGCACCTAAGCGTAAATGTAGGTGGTTGGATAAGGAACAAGTCTTAGAGAGGTGAAGTTTCCCTACTGTATGTGACCAAAGGAGAGAGAGCTGCAGCAACGAAGTTACAGGCAGTCTTCCCAATTCTTTCTAGCATCATTAAAGGAAATAGAATGGTAGAATGTTCTTGGAAAGGACCTACTCAGCTGTAACATCAGAGGGTAGGAGACAGGGTGTGCACAGGAACCATATTGAGTAGAGATCCAAGGAGTTGGTGAATACCAAGGAGTTCTCAGGAAGGATGACAATCCTTAGGTCAAGGGTGAATTGTGGTTAACTGTTATCTAGGATCTTCTCACTCTCCTTTATCCAGCACTCCCTTCCCTCTCCTCATACCAGGAGTATGACACTGCTCTGAAATCATCAGCAGCTTCCTTTTATTTAGGGAATGATCCACACTTCTCTGGCAGGCATTCAGTATGCCCTCTAACGTAGCCCAACTTCCCTTTCCAACCAGGTCTTCTATTCCTACTGTAGGAACCCTCCATCATCTTAAACTGATATATGCCCCATTCCTAAACAAATGTTGTTCTTTCCTACCTTCGTGCCTTTTCTCTCTGTATTACCTCTGCCCCAGTGCCCCTCTCCTTTATTTCCTGCTCTCTTGCCCACTCTAAACCTTATACACAGAGTAGAATGCACAAAAATTGTCCCATCGAGCCTATATCCGGGTTATATTTCTCTCTTATCTCCTTGATACTTTGTAAACTCTTGAAGGTCAATAAAATACCTATTTAAACTATTAATCCAAGGCATAATTCCTTATGCACTATGGACAGTCAACATATAACTAACAGATGAAGATACTAAAAGGAATAATGACTATATTGACTAAGGAGACCTGGAAGGATCATTTGCCAATATTTAGTCTAATGTCTTCATTTTAGAAAGGAAGAAATTGAATCCCAAGGAAGTTGACAATCTTCATCTGCATAATAACTAGTAGAGCCAGAGCCCGGACTAAGAGGAACAGCTAACATAATTTGACTATCTACCAGACACCAGGGGCAGTGTAAGACTACTAATTTCAACTTAATTTACCCTTTCAACAATTCTATGAGGTAGTTCACCGGAAAGAAAGTCACACAGAAAGACTTGTAATTCACACCACAACATATCGCTTTGTAAATAGCAGAATCAAAATTTGAAATATACTCAAACTGGTGGAAAAGTACCCATGTTTAGCCATGCCTCTATTCAATTAGGGCTTCTGGTAATCTAGCCGTCATTTTACTATGCCATTATATCTCCAGTCTGTTAGCTCAGTAGTTTATTTTGTGTGCACAAAGAAGGGAACATAAAAATATGGGTTAACCACAGGTTCTTGCTATAAAATGAAAAGCTTAGAAAAAAAATCACACACGAAGGCATTCACTGATAGCACTAATAAAGCTAATAAATAAAATGAAATTAGTTCAAGCCACTAAGTTGACTCCAGTTAAGAAACGAAGTGTAGACCCTACTTAAATTTGCTACTTAGTCGTCCTCACAGCAAGTAATAAACAGACCCATCCTTTACCAAAACACAAGCTTGGTTATTCTGAATCCACGATCTCTTCCATTTTTATTGTCTTTTATATATATATATATATATATATATATATATATATATGTTTGTTTGTTTGTTTTGTTATTTTGAGATGGAGTCTCATTCTGTCACCCAGGCTGGAGTGCAGTGGCCCGATCTCAACTCACTGCAAGCTCCACTTCCCAGGTTCAAGCGATTCTCCTGCCTCAGCCTCCCAAGTAGCTGGGACTACAGGCGCCCACCACCTCGCCTGGCTAATTTTTTGTATATTTAGTAGAGACGGGGTTTCACCATGTTAGCCAGGATGGTCTCGATCTCCTGACCTCGTGATCCGTCCGCCTTGGCCTCCCAAAGTGCTGGGATTACAGGCGTGAGCCACCGCACCCGGACTATTGTCATATATTTGAAAGAAAAAAAATTATACCATATTGGCAGCATTCATGGAGGTTTTGGAGTTTGTGTTTTTGTTGATGACTATGGTGTGGTGGTAACAATGTCTCAATTACAAGTTTTCTCCATGTATAAGTAAGGTTATTTTCTAGAGCTTCAGAAACTAAAGCCTATCTCACACAAAATGAATTCTGAATTGTTTTATGCTTAGCTTTCCCTGCTAATTAAATTCCAGTTTATAATTTATAATAGTGTTCCCTTTTATTATTCACTTTATTTCTGTGTGAGCTATCTCCAGATTAGAATTTTGAAATGTTCTCAAGAAAATGTAAATCTTGACTTTCTGTTAATTATAAGAGGAACTGAAAGAGCAAGTGAGCAGTATTTTTTCTCCAAAGTTGCATTTTTGTAGTTAAAATCCACAGTTTTGAAGGTTACCCCAACCAGACCTCCACCCATTGGGAGCATCCTCTTTACAACATCTTTGGATGGTAGACTCTCCTGTCCCCGCTCAGCCCAATAGATCCTCCCAAAGTTCAAGTGTGTCCCTGCTGCTGTGCTGCTCACAGCCCTTCTGGTTTTTTGTTGTCCACCCTCCTTAACATGGCTTGCCCATTCATGCCTTGGGTCCGTCCCACCCTCCAGCCTCCTCTCTCACCCCTCAGGTTCCAGCAATCTATTTACCAGCATGTTGCACCTTTTGTCATTGAAAATCTAGAGAACAAACCTAACACTTCTTCCTCATGACCATCTCTCAAATATTTGAGTACAGCTATTGTATACAACCGAAGTTTTACATTATTCAGTTTAATCAATTGCTCCAATTCTGGTCATTCATCAATAATTATGTCCCACTCTGTCCATGTCTTTGGTAAAACCTGATAAAACTGAATACAAGGTTTCAATATGGTCTGCTCTGTTCAGAGAAAAATGGGCTTTTACATTCTTCGTTCTGGGCACCAAACTTTCATTTACGCAAAAGAAAATTGTAGAAGCCTTTCATCATTCACATCCAGTATGTTGTGCTGGCCAACTAAAACCTTATACTAATTTTCATTAAGTTAAAATGTCTAAAATCTGTATTTTGCATTTAATGTTTTAAACATAGATATGGTTGTTTATACTCATTTCTATTGAATTGCATTTCATTAATATTTTATTCACCATTTCACCCTGTTGAGAATTTTCACCTTTCAGAATCCTATGTCTATTATCATTCAGAAATTGGATAAACTGGCCATCTTTGTCTTCATTCAAGTTATTAATAAAGTTGAAAAGGACAGGGTCATATACTTTGCTTGACGGCTGCTGCCATATTACCATCATCAAAGTCATATTTCTCCATTTCACTTATGATGAAATTTAGAGACTCAAGAGTATCTAAATAGTATTACATGTTCTTGATAAAATCCTGTTAGCTATTTGTGATTAAAAACTTCTCATATTCCTTTTTGGAAGTATATTAAGCATTGAAATCACATTTATAATCCCAGAATGACCTTTTCTGTTTAGAAAACATAGAAAAAATATCTTATAAACCTCCTCTACTTTCCATATTTTTCAGATAATTTATAATAGTTCTACAATTGTATTAGCAACTTCTTCATTATAAGAGAAATACACTATAATCACATCCTTACTCATGCTGGTATTTGACGTTTTTCGTAACCACAGTGACCCTACTTTTCCTAAAGTGAAAATCATTTCTTTTGATAGAAAAGACAGAAGTAGAAAATCAGTTGGAGTTCTAAAATGTGAGTTCGTTTTCATGTAATTTAATCCATACTTTTCGAGATCACACTAAATAATAGCTGAAGAATGCTCAAAGTTATTATTTTAAGAAAAAAAGCAGCCAGGGACGGTGGCTTATGCCTGTAATCCCAGCACTCTGGGAGGCCAAGGCAGGTGGATCAACTGAGGTCAGGAGTTCGAGACCAGTCTGGCCAACATGGCGAAACTCTGTTTCTACTAACAATACAAAAATTAACCAGGTATGGTATGGATGCCTGTAATCCTAGCTACTCGGGAGGCTGAGGCAGGAAAATCACTTGAACACAGGAGGTGGAAGTTGCAGTGAGCCAAGATCACACCATTGCACTCCAGTCTGAGCAATAAGAGCAAGACTGTCTCAAAAAATAAAGAAAAAAGAAAAAAAGAAAAAAGTATTTTTCTGACCCAGTCACTTTGAATGGAATTTCAGAGAGCCATAACCTGTCTTCCATCCACTCCAACTTTCCCCAGACTCATTAAGGAAGCTTACACTTGTGCTTCTGAATGTATGGATGAATGAGTTCCTTCATTTCTTGGTGGGCAATAGTGCTCCTTTGTAGTGGCCAGGAACACTATTGTCGAAGCTTTAGCATCCTGCTTTCCATTCTGCTGCTCCCATCTATGTTGTCACAGTCCCAGATTGCCCACCCCAAACCTCCACTCCCCTGTTGTGGGCACACCACCCAGGGTTCCATGTCTCTCTGGCTCCTGCCCACTCTGATGTCACCTGCTGCTTCCCTGCTATATCTCCTTGACATAGAACAGTCACTTTGCTGAAGCAGAGGAAAGCCTTTCACCCAGGACCAGCTGTGTGGGAGTGTTACTTTCTCCTCCTTTCCAAGTTCTAACACAAATTTCTGTAGTTGAGGGTTTTGATCATCTGAGTAGTACACCAAGGCATATCCCATGCCTTCTGACAGAGACCCGTTGTTTTCAGCATACTCTTGGGCCTAGTCTCTTTGCTACATTAGGATATGTTCTTCTCTACAGGAAACTCATGTTCCTCATAAAAGAAGCATTTTCCCTATAGCCAAATAGCACCTCTTTGACTTTTCTTGGGTATATTTGACCGTAGAATTCTACGACACAATTAGAAGATTGTATAATATTTCAGATTTGTGGTAACTTAACACTTTCACAAGAATATATACACACACAGATACAGCTGAGTCTTATTTACAGTAGCTATATTCTAGAAAGTTACATCGATCACTGAATTAGCAAATACTGAATTATTGCTCCTAGGGGAAATACAGAGTTAGTTTCATGTGAGCCTCTAGTGACATTTTATCAAGTGATCAATATATAACCTTGTTTTATGTGCATTTCTGTAAAGACACCTTCTTTAATATAGATTACTGATTCATTAACATTGATCTAACAGTCAATAGCACAATAACTCAAGCCTAAACTCTCTGGGAGACACACCACAGCTTTCTTGCACTGAGGAATGCGAGACAGCACTTCACCACTATGCTTGGGGGCCATTTGAACAGGAAAATCACCAACAAAAAATACAAACATGCAAAAAGGTACCAGTGAACTTACCATGAAGAGAAAGAATCCTTATTTACACTGTGAGAAATGAGACAAGAAAGCAGAGGGCAGAGAGTCAACTTGTTCCATATAAGCCGGGAAGATGCACGCATTGTGTGACTCAAATTTTTCATCACCCTGCATATGCCCAAAAAGGACCACAAAACTACCAGAGTATTGATTTGGGGGTTACAAAATTCAGTGCGTAAGCAATTTTGTGAATCCTGAAATAATGAGGCTCTGCTACATATGGACTGGCTATATGTATAACCTCATTTTTTGAGGGTTTCAGTGAGTGTCGTGCCTGGGAGAAATGGCTCTCCTACTGGGCACTTCATCCCCTCCCTCCTTCCCAGCTTGCCTTTGAAACTCTAACTCGCTTTCCACTTGGTAAACAGTAACCCTCATAACCACTGGGGAGGGGCCCTCTTCTCTGTACTGTTTCCTTCCTTTCCTCTTTCAACTAGTAACTTTATCTCCAGTTCTGGAATTATTCTTTTATTCCCACTCTAAGTTTTGTTCCATTTTTTAAAGAATATTTTTATCTTCTTTGTTGGTATTTTAACGAATGTTACACAGGCAATATATAAATAAAAGAATGTTCAATGAATTTTACATTTCCCCCCTCACCACTGCTCCTAGTCACCTAGTTCCTTTTTTCCTTGGCAGGGGCAACCACTCCCACATTACTTACGTATCTTTCCAGAGATATTCTATTCATATCCAAGTGTAATTGTTTTATGTAAATAGTAGTCCTCTGTGTGTGTGTGTGTGTGTGTGTGTCTGTGTGTCTGTGTGTCTGTGTGTGTGTGTATATATATATATACACACACACACATCTTGCTTTTTTCACTTATTGATGAATCTTGGGGACAGTTCACACCAGTATACATAATCTGCCAAACATTATGTAACCATTATCCTAGTGTTATATTGTGTGGGTAATCGATATGTTACACACAATTCATGAGATGTCTTTGATCCTTTGATACTTATGCCGTGAGTATAATCATCTTCTGCCCTGTGTAAGACTTGAACAGAGCACATGACTTGATTTATATGCCTATGATCACTTAAGTCTCAACAAAGAAATTAGAATGCCCAGTCCAAGGTATTATTCAAATGCTCGTATCTGCATTCAGAGGTTAGGCTCTCATACCAACGCATGATTTTGATGGCTGCCTGGCTGCATTGAGGCAGAGGTTATGGTGGGTGTTTGTAGCTGTTCCTTTCCCACTGGGGCAGGGATACTCTTCCTCACTGATTCTTGCAGAAGGATTAAAGCAGACTCTTTCTTTTGATGAATGCTTCCCTGAGTTCCCCAGAGAACCATTGGTGGAAAACTGTCTCTTGCATTTCCTTTGTCCGAGGCAGCTGTGAATTCTGGGCACAGCTACAGGCAACAGCTTCTGACTCCTTCCTTGTCCACCTTCCATGCTATCATGTTTCCTAGTCTAGGGGCTATGCAGAACTCCCGTATTAATTTCCTTGCTGCTCTAACAATATACCACAAACTCCGTGGCTTGAAACAACACAAATGGATTATCTTACAGTTCTAGAAGTCAGAAGTCTGGCATGGGTATCACTGGGCTAAAATCAAGGTGTCTGCAGGGCTGTGTTGCTTCTGAGGGCTCTGGCAGAGAATTTATGACCTTGACTTTTCTAGAGTCCAGAGTCTGGCTGCATTCCTTGGTTCATGTCTCCTTCCACCTTTAAAACCAACAATGGCCAATTGAGTCTTTCTCATGCTGCATCTTTCTGACACTAACTCTCTTGCCTCATTTCACTTACAAGGACCCTTGTGATTACATGGGGCCAAGGATAATCTCTCCACCTCAAAGTTGGCTGGTTACCAACTTTAATTCTATCTGCAACTTTAATTTCCTTTGCCATGTAACTTCTATTCACAGGCTCCAGGAATCAGGATATGGATATCTTTGGGAGGTTGTGATCTTGTCTACTATGCCCAGTATCCAGTAGGTTATATCTGTGCACAGGAAGCCTATGTCTGTCTGTACATAGGTTACTGTTACATAGCCAATAACCATGCCTTGCTTGCTCTGACAAATGTAGTGCCACTGATGTCAATGCACATACCCTATGGGCTGTCACGGGCACTTGAGATTTCTTGAGCATGACCCAGCACCAAGTTCTCAGAAACACTCAACTTCAAGGAACACATTTCTGAGTGATCCTCTCCAGCAACAGTCCACCTCAAGTGCTATTATCTCTCTGCTTCTCCCTCTCAGAAATAACCATAATAACCCTTACAGATCCTCTCTCCAATCTCTAACTCTTCCTGATCATTCTTTATCTGGGCTGATGGGTCCAAGAGTCATAAAACCATTTCCATAACATTTCCCTGGTAACCCCTGAACATGGAGATCTGTGTTACAGTTATTTAGTATCTAAAATTCACTTTATTGACATCTTAGAAATTTTATTTTTAACAACCAATTCATGGTATTTTTGAATCATGGTATTTTTGAATCATGATATTACAAATGATTTTGCAGTGAATGTTTTTATACATACACTATTTCATACATGTTCAAGATGTTAGATAAGATCAAGTAGAATTAATTAATGATAGAAAGTCCCCGTTTTTATTTTTGATGGATATTGTCAAATCGATGTTTATACTAGTTTACATGCCTCTATACAGACATACATACCTAATTACACTCCCAGAAGCAAACAACAGAAGGTCACTGTTTTCCCCACAACCATTAACAGGACATAGTATCTACCTATTGACTTTGGCTATTAAAGTGATGATATATACTTCATTCCATCTCTCTTCCTCCGAGTAGAAATGAACATTTTATAAACATGAACAATTTGCAATTACAGCTGTTTCCTGTGTGTTTTTATATGTTTTCTAGTAATATTTAACTGACTTAAAAGTAGCACAAAGCCAAAGTACGGCTGAAACTAATTTTGAGAATATTCCCAAGGGAAAGAAATCAGGAAAAGAGAAAGTTGGGCAACAGGAGCCAATAACCAGAGCTGCGAAGCCCCAGGCCCTATCAAATGTTCTAATTCTTTTAAATTTTGTTTTGAACATATGCAGATTGAAGAATAATCATAAAGACCTTCTTATGATTCTAGTACTATCTCTTTCTCTTCCTCTTAAGGGAGGATACAGAAGCAGTAGCTCCATTCCAAGGGATGTAGCAGAAGTCATTCTTTGATTAGAGATTTCTGGAATGAGTGCTCTTTCCTCCTAATCTTTTATACTTAAACCAGTCACCAAAACCCAAGTAGTTATCCACTGAATTTATGTCAATAAGGCTACAATGGATAAATCAAGTAACTTTTAAAAAGTTATTAAAGCAGGGCCTTGGCTTTCTGAACTCTTAAACTTCTAGTGAGAAGTTCCATTTATGAAAGATAGTTTTATCTTTGCATAATATTCTCTTAAGATAACTTTTATCTGGGACTTTACAGATAATTTTCAAAGGATTAAAACTCAGTCTTAGCTCAGTTTTATTACAGCAGAGTTAATATCATCTTTTCCCAAATGACCAATCATTCCAATGTGATGAAACTTTTTACATGCTTTCAATTAGAATTTATTTAAATATTAGAAATGGGTGAGAAACAGATGACAAAACTATTTAGGTCTACTTTCAATGTAAAAAAATTGAGAATATAAATATCGAAATAATATTGACACTTACTTTGACAACCCTAAATTGTGTGTTCCTTCTTTTTTTTAAATTATACTTCAAGTTCTGGGATACATGTGCAGAACGTGCAGATTTGTTACATAGGTACACACGTGCTATGGTGGTTTGCTGCACCCACCAACTACTCATCTACATTAGTTATTTCTCCTAATGCTATCCCTCCCCTTGCCCCCCCACCCCACAACAAGCCCCAGTGTGTGATGTTCCCCTCCCTATGCCCATGTATTCTTATTGATCAACTCCCATTTATGAGTGAGAACATGTGGTGTTTGGTTTTCTGTTCCTATGTTAGTTTGCTAGAATGATGGCTTCCAGCTTCATCCATGTCTCTGCAAAGGACATGAACTCATTTTTTTTTATGACCTCATAGTACTCTATGGTGTATATGTGCCACATTTTCTTTATCCAGTCTAACACTGATGGACATTTGGGTTGGTTCCAAGTTTTTGCTATTTGAATAGTGCTGCAATAAACATATGTGTGCATGTGTCCTTATAGTAGAATGATTGATAATTCTTTTAATATATACCCAGTAATGGGATTGCTGGGTCAAATGGCATTTCTGGATGTAGATCCTTGAGGAATCAACACACTGTCTTCCACAATGCTTGAACTAATTTACACTCCCACCAACAGTGTAAAAGCATTCCTGTTTTCCACATCCTCTCTAGCATCTGTTGTTTCCTGACTTTTTATTTTTATTTTATTTTATTTTTTTTTTTTTTTGAGACGGAATCTCGCTCTGTCACCCAGGCTGGAGTGCAGTGGCCGGATCTCAGGTCACTGCAAGCTCCACCTCCCGGGTTTACGCCATTCTCCTGCCTCAGCCTCCTGAGTAGCTGGGACTACAGGCGCCCGCCACCTCGCTGGGCTAGTTTTTTTGTATTTTTTTAATAGAGACGGAGTTTCACCACGTTAGCCAGGATGGTCTCAATCTCCTGACCTCGTGATCCGCCCGTCTCGGCCTCCCAAAGTGCTGGGATTACAGGCTTGAGCCATCGCACCCGGCCGTTTCCTGACTTTTTAATAATCACCATTGTAACTAGCGTGACATGGTATCTCGTGATTTTGATTTGCATTTCTCTAATGACCAGTGATAAGCTTTTTTTAATATGTTTGTTGGTCACAATAAATGTCTGTTTATATCCTTTGCCCACTTTCTCATGGTTTTTTTTTTCTTATAAATTTAAGTTTCTAGTAGATTCTAGTTATTAGCCCTTTGTCAGATGGATACATTGCAAAAATTTTCTCCCATTCTGTAGGTTGCCGGTTCACTCTGATGATAGTTTCTTTTGTTGTGAAGAAGATTTTTAGTTTAATTAGATCCCATTTGTCAATTTTGGCTTTTGTAGCAATTGCTACTGGTGTTTTAGTGATGAAGTCTGCCCATGCCTATGTCCTGAATGATATTGCTTAAGTTTTCTTCTAGGGTTTTTATGGTTTTTGTCTTACATTTAAGTCTTTAATCCATCTTGAGTTAATTTTTTATAAGGTGTAAGGAAGGGGCCTAGCTTCAGTTTTCTGCATATGGCTATCCAGTTTTCCCAATACCATTTATTAAATAGGGAATCCTTTCCCCACTGCTTGTTTTTGTGAGGTTGTCAAAGATCAGATGGTTGTAGATGTGTGGTGTTATTTCTGAGGCCTCTGTTCTGTTCCATTGGTCTATATATCTGTTTTGGTACCAGTACCATGCTGTTTTGGTTACTGTAGCCTTGTAGTATAGTTTGAAGTCAGGTAGTGTAATGCCTCCAGCTTTGTTCTTTTGGCTTAGAATTGTCTTGGCTATATGGGTTCTTTTTTGGTTCCATATGAAATTTAAGGTAGTTTTTTCTAATTCTGTGAAGAAAGTCAATGGTAGCTTGATGGAAATAGTATTGAATCTATAAATTACTTTGGGCAGTATGGCCATTTTCACATGAGCATGGAATGTTTTTCCACTTGTTTGTGTCTTCTCTTATTTCCTTGAGAAGTGGTTTGTAGTTCTCCTTGAAGAGGTTCTTCACATCCCTTATAAGTTGTATTCCTAGGTATTTTATTCTCTTTTTAGCAATTGTGAATGGGAGTTTGCTCATGACTTGGCTGTTTTTCCATTATTGATGTATAGGAATGCTTGTGATTTTTGCATATTGATTTTGTATCCTGACACTTTGCTGAAGTTGCTTATCAGCTTAAGGAGTTTGGGGGCTGAGATGATGGGGTTTTCTAAATATACAATCATGTCATCTGCAAACAGAGATAATTTGACTTACTATCTTCCTATGGGAATACCCTTTATTTCTTTCTCTTGCCTGATTGCCCTGGTCAGAACGTCCACTACTATGTTGAATAGAAGTGGTGAGTGAGGGCATCCTTGTCTTGTGCTGATTTTCAAAGGGAAAATCCTTTTGCCCATTCTGTATGATATTGGCTGTGGATCTGTCATCAATAGCTCTTATGATTTTGAGATATGTTCCATCAAGACCTAGTTTATTGAGTGTTTCTAGCAAGAAAGGGTGTGGAATTTTATCGAAGACCTTTTCTGCATCTATTGAGATAACCATGTGTTTTTGTCACTGGTTCTGTTTATGTGATGGATTACATTTATTCATTTGCATATGTTGTCACTGCTTCTGTTTATGTGATGGATTACATTTATTCATTTGCATATGTTGAACCAGCCTTGCATCCCAGGGATGAAGCTGACTTGACCATGGCGGAAAAGCTTTTTGATGTTCTCCTGGATTTGGTTTGCCAGTATTTTACTGAGGATTTTCACATTGATGTTCATCAGGGATACTGTCCTGAAATTTTCTTTTTTTGTTGTGTTTCTGCCAGATTTTGTTATCAGGATGATGCTGACCTCATAAAATGAGTTATGGAGGAGTTCTATTGGTTGGAATAATTTCAGAAGGAATGGTACCAGCTCCTCTTTGTACCTCTGGTAGAACTTTGGCTGTGAATCTGTCTGGTCTTGGGCTTTTTTCGGTTGGTAGGCTATTAATTACTGCCTCAATTTGAGAACTTGTTATTGGTCTATTCAAGGATTTGACATCTTCCTGGTTTAGTCTTGGGAAGGTGTGTGTGGAATTTACCCATTTCTTCTAGATTTTCTAGTTTATTTGCATAGAGGTGTTTATAATATTCTCTGGTAGTAGTTTGTATTTATGGGGGATCAGCAGTGACATCCCTTTTATCATTTGTTATTGTGTCTATTTGATTCTTCTCTCTTTTCTTCTTTATTGGTCTGGCTAGCAGTCTATTTTGTTAATCTTAAAAAAAAATCAGCTGCTGGATTCACTGATTTTTTGAAGGTTTTTTTTGTGTCTTTATCTCCTTCAGTCCTGCTCTGATAGCTATTTCTTGTCTTTTGCTAGCTTTTGAATTTGTTTGTTCTTGCTTCTCTAGTTCTTTTACTTGTGATGTTAGGGTATCAATTTTAGATCTTTCCTGCTTTCTCCTGTGGGCATTTAGTGCTATAAACTTCTCTCTAATCACTGCTTTAGCTGTGTCCCAGAGATTCTGGTACATTGTGTCTTTGTTCTCATTGGTTTCCAAGAACTTATTTATTTCTGCCTTAATTTCTTTATTTATTTACCCAGTAGTTATTCAGGAGCAGGTCATTCAGTTTCCATGTAGTTGTGCAGTTTTGAGTGAGTTTTTTAATCCTGAGTTCTAATTTGATTGCACTGTGGTCTGAGAGACTGTTTGTTATGATTTCCATTCTTTTGCACTTGCTGAGGAGTGTTTTACTTCCAATTATGTGGGTGATTTTAGAATAAGTGTTATGTGGTGCTGAGAAGAATGTATCATCTGTTGATTTGGGGTGGAGAGTTCTGTAGATGTCTATTAGGTCCACTTGGTCCAGAGCTGAGTTCAAGTCCTGAATATCCTTGTAAATTTTCTGTCTTGTTGATCTAATATTGACAGTGGGGTGTAAAGTCCCCCACTATTATTGTGTGGGAGTCTAAGTCTCTCTGTAGGTCTCTAAGGACTTGCTTTATGAATCTGTGTGCTCCTATATTGGGTGCAGATACATTTAGGACAGTTAGCTCTTCTTGTTGCATTGATCCCTTTACCATTATGTCATGACCTTCTTTGTCTTTTTTGATCTTTCATGGCTTAAAGTCTGTTTTACCAGTAACTAGGATTGCCACCCTTGCTTTTTTTGATTTCCATGTGCTTGGTAAATCTTCCTCCATCCCTTTATTTTGAGCCTATGTGTGTCTTCACACATGAGATGGGTCTCCTGAATACAGCACACCAATAGGTCTTGACTCTATCCAATTTGCTAGTCTGTGCCTTTTAATTGGGAAATATAGCCCATTCACATTTAAAGTTAATATTGTTATGTGTGATTTTGATTCTGTCATTATGATACTAACAGGTTATTTTGCCCATTAGTTGATGCAGTTTCTTCATAGTGTCGATGGTCTTTATAAGTTGGTATTTTTTTGCAGTGGCTGGCACCTGTTGTTCCTTTCCATATTTAGTGCTTCCTTCAGGAGCTCTTGTGAGGCAGGCCTGGTGGTGACAAAATCCCTCAGCATTTGCTTGTCTGTAAAGGATTTTATGTCTCCTTCACTTATGAAGTATAGTTTGGCTGGATATGAAATTCTGGGTTGAAAATTCTTTTAAGAATGTTTAATATTGGCCCCCACTTTCTTCTGGCTTATAGAGTTTCTGCAGGGAGATCTGCTGTTAGTCTGATGGGCTTCCCTTTGTGGGTAACCCAACCTTTCTCTCTGGCTGCCCTTAACATTTTTTCCTTCATTTCAACCTTGGTGAATCTGATGATTATGTGTCTTGAGGTTGCTCTTCTCAAGGAATATTTTTGTGGTGTTCTCTGAATTTCCTAAACTTGAATGCTGACCTGTCTTGCTAGGTTGAGGAAGTTCTCCTGTGTAACATTCTGAAGTGTGTTTTCCAATTTGACTCCATTTTCCCCATCACTTTCTGGTACACCAATTAAATGTAGGTTTGGTCTTTTCACATAGTTCCACATTTCTTGGAGGCTATGTTTATTCCTTTTCATTCTTTTTTCTCTAATCTTGTCTTCATGCTTTATTTCATTAAGTTGATCTTCAATCTCTGATATCATTTATTCTGCTTGATTGATTCGGCTATTGATACTTGTGTATGTTTCACAAAGTTCTCATGCTGTGTTTTTCAGCTCCATCAGGTTATTTGTGTTCTTCTCTAAACTGGTTATTCTAGTTAGCAATTCCTCTAACCTTTTATCAAGGTTCTTAGCTTCCTTGCATTGGGTTAGAACATGCTCCTTTAGCTAGGAGGAGTTTGTTATTATCCACCTCTGAAGCCTACATTTGTCAGTTCACTTAACTCATTCTCCATCGAATTTTGTTACCTTGCTGGCAAGGAGTTGTGATCGTTTGGAGGAAAAGAGGCATTCTGGTTTTTGAATTTTCAGCCTTTTTGTGCTGGTTTTTCCTCATCTTTGTGGATTTATCTACCTTTGGTCTGTGCTGTTTGTGACCTTCAGATGGAGTTTTTTCATGGTAGTCCTTTTTGTTGATGTTGATGCTATTACTTTCTGTTTGTTAATTTTCCTTCTAACAGTCAGGCCCCTCTTCTGCAGGTCTGCTGGAGTTTGCTGGGGGTCCACTCCAGACTCTGTTTGCCTGGGTATCACTAGCAGAGTCTATGGAACAGCAAAGATTGCTGCCTGCTCCTTCCTCTGGAAGCTTCATCCCAGAGGGGCTAGATGCCAGCCGGAGCTCTCATGCATATAAGATGTCTATCAACCCATGCTGGGAGGTGTCTCCCAGTCAGGATACACAGGGGCCAGGGATTCACTTGAGGAGGCACTCTGTCCCTTGGCAGAGCTCGTGCACTGTGCTTGGAGATCTGCTGCTTTCTTCAGAGCTGGTAGGCAGAAACATTTAAGTCTGCTGAAGCTGAACCCACAGCTGCCCTTTCCCCCAAGTGTTCTGTCCCAGGCAGATGGGAGTTTCATCTATAAGCTTCTGACTGGGGCTGCTGCCTTTCTTTCAGAGATGCTCTGCCCAAGGAGGAGGAATCTAGACAGGCAGTCTGGCTACAGCGGTTTGTGGCCCTGCAGTGGGCTACACCAAGTCTGAACTTCCTGGTGGCTTTTTTTACACTGTGAGGGGAAAACCACCTACTCAAGCCTCAGTAATGGCAGACACCCCTCCCCTCACCAAGCTTGAGCATCCCAGGTTGACTTCAGACTGCTGTGCTGGCAGCAAGAATTTCAAGCCAGTGGATCTTAGCTTGCTTGTTTCTGTGGGGGTGGGATTGGCTGAGCAAGATCACTTGGCTCCCTGACTTCAACCCCCTTTCCAGGGGAGTGAACGCTTCTGTCTTGCTGGTGTTCCAGGTGCCAGTGGGGTATAAGAACAACAATAACAAAACAAAAACTGCAGCTAACTCAGTGTCTGCCCAAATGACCACCCACTTTTGTGCTTGAAACCCAGGGCCCTTGTGGTGCAGGCATCTGAGGGAATCCCCTAGTATGTGGGTTGTGAAGACTGTGGGAAAGGCATAGTATCTGAGCTGGATAGCACCATCCCTCATGGCACAGCCCCTCAGCTTCCCTTGGCTATAGGAGGGAGTTTCCTGACACTTTGCACTTCCTGGGTGAGGCGACACCCCAACCTGCTTTGGCTCGCCCTCTGTGGGCTGCACCCAGTGTCTAACCAGTCCCAATAAGATGAATTGAGTACCTCAGTTGGAAATGCAGAACTCACCTCCCTTCTACGTTGGTCTCGCTGGGAGCCTCAGACTGGAGCTGTTCCTGTTTGGCCATCTTGCCCAGGAATTTGTGTGTTCCTTCTAAAGTTGGATAAAATGACGGTAATATGCTCTGTGTTCGTTCAGAGGAACATTGGCATTCAGGGCCCTTTACCATGAGATTTTACACATTCATATTGAGTATATAATTTATGTCTAATAATATGCTTTCTGGAACTGATGAAGGAAAAAGAAAGACACTTTCTACTTCTTCCCATGAAAAATATAGGATCAGGAAATGAGAATGCTGACTTGAGGTAAATTGATCTATGTGGAGAATCTCTGATTTTGGGCAATCCAAATGAATGATGTTTTCTGACACCATTTAGTGATTAAAAGTGGCATCAAAAACATCTCAAGGACAGGAAAATTTACTATTTGTTCAAGTGAAACCTTTACTGTTTTCAAGGCAGCACAGCCTTGAACCAGCCAGTCACTTCCCTAACCAGCACAGCTATTTTCCTCAGATGATCTTTTCCACTCCTCCCATTGGGTTAGCATTGCCTGTAAAATAGTACAAGTAGTCCTCACTTTTCATGGTTGTGCAGGGCCATTATAATGGTCCTGCAAGCTGAAACCATACAAAGAGATCTTAATAATCTATTTTTAAAAAGCTACAACCATTCCATGACCTTTAAATTTTTTTCTCAAAAATTAAAAAACTCTTACCATAGTTTATAAATGTATAGAAAATGCAACAAATAGTAAAACTAATTTTTTTTAGTACAACAGAAATATATTGACATTACATTTTGGTATTACTTTGATAGATCATTTGACATTATTGACCTATATTGATTTGGAAGTATTTTTATATTAATATATTAAAGTCCCAGTGAGTTGAAATTATTTCTTCGTACTTTCATCAAAAGTCATTTGAACAGTGTTTGCCTTCTCTGTCTCATCAATGTGTAACTTAAGATACAGAGGGAGCATTGTTCCTGCTTGGGGGAATTACTCTGCTTTCTAAGTTTTGATCAACTTCAAACATGTCATCCTTTGTGCTCTCAATGTCATGAAATACCTCTGAGAGTTCTTTTAATGTAAAAATGTCATGTCATCTATAACAGCTTTATTCTTTTTGCCACGACCTCTTTCTTCATTTATGGAGATAAATTCACCTTCATTAAGGCCCTCTGACTACAGATCTAGAATGTCTCAAATGGGGTCCAGTAACAGCTATTTCTTCTTAGCTCCATTTATGTTCATTCAATTCACTCCCAAATTTTGTTTCTTTGATACACTTTCACTTTTGTTGGTCAGTTTACTCTGTTGATTATCCATTTGTGTAAACAGCAACACAGCTACACACTATGCTATCTGTATGTGATCTGAAAACAGATTTTTAGTGATCAATTGCTGACAAGTTTTGAAAGAAGCAACATGATTGGTCAGTGATCATGATGCACATCTGTCATTTGTACAGTGGGTGTGGACAGAAGAGCTAACAGGAAGTTTGTACTTTATGTAATTATCCAGTTAATATACCACAGTAACTGTCATTGGAGCCACGTTGTTGGTGGACCATCTTAACAAACTGTGGCAACTTAAATTCATGCAAACGTGCAAAGCAAGGACTGGTTTTCTATAAATTGGAATGATGTATATATTTATCTATTCATAAAGACTGCCTTTTTGGAAACATTTAAATCACTCCTTTTTCTAGGTGTAGTTTAAGAAAATAGGAGAGAAAAGTGGAAGAAAATACTATGATCTGGTGAGAGATTACTCACATGTACGTCTCTGTATGTTACTTGATTTATCAAATCATTTATTAATTATCATGTCAGGCATTTTTCTAAGAGCCTTAAAGATATCATCTCATTTAAGCATCTTAATAACAATAAGCTAGCTATTGTTACTCTCCCCTCTTAAAGGTGAAGACATAGGCACAGAGAAGATAAGTGACTTACCTAAGGTCACACAGCTTATAAACAGAAGAACAAGATTCCAATCCAAGCAGTTGACTTTGAAGGCTGCACTTCCAACCACTACACAGTGCTGCCATGTGTACCGGGCCTGTGTTGCTAATTCTGCAAAGCTACAGTGTCCAGTTTTTGCTCCTCTTGGTAGAGTTAGGCCTACGTCATTTATTATTGGTATTATGACCATAAATACATCAGTACACAAAGCTGGCATCATCTATCACAGAGATTACTAAGGCTCCACAGAGCTTAGGAGAGAGGCCATGCCTTTCTTTCAGAACAGCCATGAATGCAAAGAGAATGTTTTGGAGGAAAGGAAATGCAATTGGTGATATCTCTCAGGATCTCAATCAATTATTTCAGAGGTCAAAGGTATGAAGCTCTTTATGGAGGTAGACAAAAACACCAATGATCATGGAATGAGTCAATTGTTTATTCAATTTTACCTATATTTCAAAGGTCTCTTTAGGGAAATATTCAAGCCAACTCTATTGAAATTTAAATGACATAAATTTGACTTTGTCTTGCAAACTACTGTCTACTCCTCTAACCACTAAACCTAAAAATTATAAATTTCAGTGACTCTGACAAACATACTAGGAGCAAAAATAACTGTACTAACAAATACAACAGAGTACTGATAGTTCAAAAATAGCATCCCATTCCTCTTGTTAAAAGTCTGTTTGGGAAATACTAGTAATCAGATAACTTAATTTGAATCATTGGAGTTGCAGTTAAAGATTAAAACACTTGTTTATTTTTTAAATCTTCTTGGGTATCATTTCCACTTCCTGAATGTCAGTTTGGTGCCTAGCAACAGCCAACCCTCCAATTTTCAGTGCTATCCTTTTCTCACTTTGTCAAATAAAAAGAAAAAAAAATCAAAAGGTTATGCAGGTTGTTACTAGAAATAACTTACTTCATAAAACAATATGAATGAACTACAGTAAGCCATTCATGAGTAAAAGTTCACAAAGAGCACAGTAGGGATTCTATGTCTCATGGGCTCTTTCTAATTTGAGTCCAGTTCCAGTAGCTGCGAACTTCTTTAGTCCCTATAAAGCAGATCTTGGTTCCCAAATAATCTGATTTAAAAGGGGGAAAAAAGAGAAAAGAACCAATATTAAAGAAAAATTAGTGAAACCAAGCTCACGCGATGGGTAGGCGGCACAATAAAAACAGTAGCAACTAGGGACACACACCAAAGAGATTTGTGTCCCACACAAGTGAATCAAACAATGTGGGCACCAGTTTCAATTAACAAAAAAAGAATGGAGCTAATGATATCTAAATTCACTTTAGGTTCAAAGTTCAAATAATACCATAAAAGCACTTTAAATTATTTCAAGGTCACCCAATACAGGGTAACATCCATTGCATCATGCCACTCTGCTTCATTGCCTCCATTGCCTTCTCATTTCTCTTAGAATAGTTTTTATTCTTTGTAGGCCAGATTCCTTAGTATGGCCCCGAGTGATCTTTTACCAGTCTCTCCATGATGCACACTACTCTCCTTTCACACAGACCTTCAATTCTTCTCATTCCCTAGGTTCACGCCCATCTCTAGGCTTTTGCCTTTCCTTTCTTTCCCTTAAGTCTGGGACATTCCACATCCGAGCTTATTAGGGCTGCCTCCTTCTTGCCCTTCACTTCTTCTTCTCATAGAGGCTTTCCCTATGCCACTGACCTAAGGGAGATTTCCTTCAATTAACCTCTATCACCTAGCCTTGTGTAATTTTTTCTATAGCACTAAACACAACATGTAACTATCTTATTCATTCACTTGCTTATTATTTGTTTTCTCCTATACAAGAGCATAAACTAAGTAAGGGCAGGAAGCTCATCTTTCTTATCTTATCTTACCCAAGTTTCCCCTGGAACAGTAACCTTGCAAATGGTAGGAACTCAATACTATTTTGAGAATAAAGGAATGTTCATATGTCATTTGCTGATATATCACCAATGCAAAAGCATGATGCTTGGTATGTAGTAATCATTTAGTTAAAAAATCCCTTAATGTAACTTAATAACTCAACCAGATCATCTTCTTCATAGTGGTTGCTATAGTTTAGATGTTTGTCTCCCAAACCTCATGCTGAAATTGATCCTCAGTGATGGAAACGGGACTCAAGGGGAGATAACTGGGTCATGGGAGCAGATCCCTCAAGAATAGATTGATGTCCTCCCCCAGGGGTGAGTTCTTACTTTAGTAGTTTCTGAAAGAGCTGATTGTTAAAAGAGTCTGGTACCTCCCATTCAGAGGTGGAGGTGCTTCCTCTCTCATCATGTGATCTGTGCATACACTGGCCCCGCTTCATCTTCTGCCATATGTGGAAGCAGCCTGAGGCCCTCTACAGAAGCAGATGCCACTTGTAAAGTGCTATGCTTCTCATACAGCCTGCTATGCTTCTCATACAGCCTGCACAGCCATGAGTCAAATAAACTTCTTTTCTTGATAGATTATCTAACCTCAGGTATTTCTTTACAGCAACACTGAACAGACTAAGACAGAGGTGATGGTATGAGTTACTTATTATTTTCTGTATTAGTTCCAATCCTGCTGTAAAAAAAAAAAATACAAATTTGATGGCTTAAAACAATACACATTTATTATCTGACAGTTCCGATGGTCAGAAGTCTGACATGAGTCTCACTCAGCTAAAATCAAAGTGTCAGCCAGGATACATTGCCTTTTTTAGCTTCTATAGGCTGCCTGCATTCCTTGTGTTGTAGCCTCACACCAATCTTCAAACTCAGCAATGGCCAGTTGAGTCTTATGCTCCATCAGTCTAACACTAACTGGCCTGCCTCCCTCTTCTTTTTATAAGGATCCTTATAATTACACTGGGCTCATCCAGATAATCCAGGATAACCTCTCCATCTCATGATACTGAATTTAATAACATCTGCAAAATGTCATTTGCAATGTAACATAATATATTCACAGGTTCCAGGGATTAGGATGTGAACATCTGTAGGGGCCCATTATCCTGACTACTACCTTGTCATTTGGTATGATTCTGAGAACAATTCACCTTCATCTTACGCAACCCCATGAAAACTCCCTCTCTTATCTTTCAAACATGTGCTACATGATCACATTCTAGAAAGAAATTCCCTATAAGTAAACTTATCTCTCATTTTCCCATCTCAGGGATGTGGCCTGAATGTGTGGGTGATGCAATTTTGTATAAATTGAGAAATGGATTTAGACTACTATCTCCTGTGCAGACAAACAGCCTGAAAATAAGCAGATGTTGACATCTTTGGACAAGCTCAAAATCCATTTTGGTTGCTGGTAGAAGATAATTACAAGAAGAGAAAACACATTCTATTCTCATCACCAAAATGAGAACAACAGCACTGTATCTTGTAAGAATATAGAATTCAGGGGGAGCCAAGAAAATTGCATCATTATTAGAAGGATCTATCTTAAGCCTGGGGGTAGGGAAGAGAGACAGGATTATGGACTCCCAAATCTGCATTTAGCTAAGGCAATTTTCTTCATTTGCTTATGGTAAATCAGCCTATATAATTAAGCAAACCCAAGGGCCTAACACATTAACTTGCCATCGATATATTCTATCTGCCTTGGCACTGCTAGCGTTTCTGGCATTATTTATGAAGGCACTCTTGCTATATTTGCACAGCATGCAGCATTGTTCATAGCAGGCTATGGATTATTGTCAATGAATAATGTCCTAGAAGCTCCTAACCCTTGGTGCTAATGTCTAATAACTAAATCAGCAATAGCTGCTTCTCTGTGTTCTGCTTAAGATGATAGCACAGCCATTAATAAGCTACCAGCCTCAGGATTCATTTGGCATCAGTGAATACCCCTACAAAGCTACAGGTTCACACTGTTCCCTGATACACTACAAACAGTGTTCATCACTAATAATTTTTTTAAAGGTGATGAACCTTAAATATGGACATCAGAATTTTCTGAAATCTTATTTTACTTGAATTGTTTATCATCCAGCATATACATGAGGTCTCCTTCGGGAATTTACCTGTGAGCAATGGCAAGAACAGTGCCAGAGAAAGGAGAATTCCTCCACAGTCCCTCTTCTGTCTAAATTACTAAGAATTGCATGAGAAGTCATCTTCTAACATAGGAGCAGGGAGGGTTTTTTTTCTCCTGGAAACCTCGCTGCCTTGTCAGAGAACTTCACAAGAGTCCAGTGAATCTCAGACTTGGATTTCACAGCCCAATTTGGTAAAAAAAAAAAAAATATATATATATATATATATATAGAGAGAGAGAGAGAGACAGAGAGACAGAGAAACAGAGAGAGAGATTTCTCCTTTGCCTTTTCCCACAGGCCACATAAAAGCACTTTACCAAAATTCACAGGAGAACTGGTTCTCCTTTTGCTAAAATGCCATGAGGTCACTGTCTGTGCCGAGTAACTACTTCAATGTCTCTGGTGAGTATCTCTCAAATTCATTCAAGAAGCAAGCACTCAGAAACATGCATTAACCTCCTTTTCTTAAATGGAGGCACCGCTCAATTTAAGACTCACGACTTACAAGGACAGTATCAATCACCTGCTGCCAACCCTAGACAGGAAGTCAGAGCAAGTTTCCTGGATAGAGCTGTCCTGTTTCACGACCATAGTGATGAGGAAATTTGCCACTAAAAAGCACCGGGAAGCCCCTTTGTTTCCCGGACTTTACCCAGCCTTATCATCTCACCAGGCTGTATTAGTTTCCTGGATGTGTCTAAACAAATTATCACAACTTGGGCACCTTTAACAAAACAGAAAGCTATTCTCTCACAGTTTTGGAGGCCTAAAGTCTGAAATCAAGGTGTTGGCAGGGCCACGCCTCCTCTGAAAGCTCTAGCGGGGAATCCTGCCTTGTCTCTTCTGGTTTCAAGTGGTTCCCGGTGTCCCTTAGCTTGAGGCAGCATCATCACTCCAACCTCTGCCACCATCTTCACCTGGCCTTCTATGCTGTGTGCCTCTATGTCCAAACCTTCCTCACTTTCCTCTTATAAAGACACTAGTCTGATCATTTTAACCCTGACATCCTTAAATCATTACATCTGCAAAAATTCCTATTTCCAAATAAGATCTCATTCTGAGGTTCCAAGTGAACGTCAGTTTTCGGGGGCTATGAGGGGAGGACACTATTCAACTCACTTCACAGGGAATGGTTTCTCTGCCTGGGCTGGCCTGCTGTGAGAATTTGGATCCCCATGGCCACGGGCATCTCCCTTCTCCTGCAGCTGCCAGTACCCCTGGTCCTTATAGCAGTTGTAGGGAGCCTGGAGCCTAAATTAATGCAGAACAGAGCACCATACCCACAGGCTGTCATTTCCAGCCTGCCACGCATGCGCCACAGAAACCGGGCTTTCTCCCTGCAGAAGGACTCCAGGTGGGAGGGCTCCACTCGGTCTCCACCTCCTCTCCGGAGACGGGTCTCTGTCTCTGAGGCTCCTTTCTTCTTTCTGGAAGATTCTTCAGTCTTCCACTTAGCATTTAAACAAGCTAGAGGAACTCAATTTTTTATTTAAAATGTGCTTTTTTTCTGAATATAAAGGTAATTCAACTTATTATAAGATGATTTTTTTAAAATACATCAGAATATTAAATAGATAAAATCCACATTGGCCCCACTTCATAAAGGTAACCACTCTTACTGTGCATACATATGCCTAAACAATCTTTCTCTATTAAACATACTTTTTAAAAACGGATGGGGCAAGGTTGTACATATTGCCTCCCTTGAATCTTAGGGAATTCACAGAATTCCCTGGAATTCCATGGAATTGAAGGAACTGAATTCACTCATAATTACAATTTTATGATATAGTCAACACAATGAAAACAACATTCGAGAATTAAAATTTATTTTTAACTTGCTATTTTTGTATTATCTGCCCTAATCATTTCCTCATAACACTAAATAATCTCTAAAACACTATTTTAATGACTGCTCATTATTTCATTATTCATGCATTGCAATTATTTTAAATAACCCTACATTATGGACATACAGATCAAGTCCAATCTTCAAAAATAATAAAGCAATGCATAACTTTACTCCCAAACCTTCTTGAATAGCTCTAATAATTACATTAAAATACGTTTCATAATCAAAAGATAAAGATATTTTACAGTTTTTGATATATAATTAAACCTCTGAAAAGCATATAATAATTTATAATTTTGCCATCTGTTTTATCATTCT
Source organism: Macaca thibetana thibetana (assembly GCF_024542745.1). Classification (NCBI taxonomy): domain Eukaryota; kingdom Metazoa; phylum Chordata; class Mammalia; order Primates; family Cercopithecidae; genus Macaca; species Macaca thibetana. The sequence continues at coordinate 117,595,035 of NC_065581.1, read as the reverse complement.
CTTCAAACACTGAGCATTAAACTGGATGAACACTTACTAATTTGAAGGGCAGGCAATGCTATCTTATTGCATTTTAATTTGCATTTCTTTGATTACTAGTGAGGTTAGAGATTCTTATATTTATGAATTATTATACTTCTTTTGTAACTGCTCTTCAAACTATCTTTTGTCTAGTGTGCTATTTATCTTTTTCAATAATTCATTTGTTCATTCAACACATTTATATTGAGTGTTTGCAATGCGCCAGACAGTGGGCTAGATTGAGGAAGAAGAATATTGTGGGGTAGAGAGAGGCCTGAGAGAGAGATAGCTTATTGGTTTCTGCCTTTAAGGAAAATTATATTCATTTTCTCATTAATTTACAAAATCTATGTGTTACAGAGATCTTTTTATTTTATGTACGACAGCCATTGTTTTATGAAACTTTAGGGAGAAATCATCTATGTTTTTTGGAAGGGGTGGATGGGATGTATACTTTATTCCAAAAATATCCAGCTATTTTTTTCATTTGCTTATATTTTTACTTTTTGAGTCAATTTTTTATTTGGATTGTATTTTGATATATGACATGAGGTTTTAGAATTAATTATTCTCTGAGTGGTAATTAATTACCCCAGTACCATGTATTAATGATGTGTCATTCTGTCATTGTTTAGCAACTCATATTTATCATACAGTAACATTTTATAAACACCAGGCTCTAGGTTTTCTAGTCTGTTCCATTGTTCTGTCTGTTCTTAGGTCAATATCACAGTCTTCATTAAAATTTTATTATATGTTTTAATATATGACAGTGGAAATCCTAGCATTTAAAAAAATATATTGGCTGTTTTCACTATCTTCTTTTTTTTTTTTTTTTTTTTTAATTTGATCCAGGATCACTTTAAGACCAAACAAACCAAAAATTTCCATTTGGCATTTTGACTGAAATTGCTGTAAGTTCCCTCTAAAATCTGTCAGATGAGGTTTCAGTCACCTCTATTCCCAGTTGCTAAGCAATTCCTCCTAATTACTTTTTACTCCACAGTCCCTTAACATACCTGACCCCAAGTCCCCACCTTACAGGACCACATTAAGCAGATCTGCCAACTCCGGTCATCTGTCTGAAACTCTGTCTCATAAACCACGAGCAATGTGGGCCAAAGAGGAATTTACATAGAGGTCAAAAAAGAATAAATGAAGACTAAGTTTCAAGTCAAAATTCGAAGTCTAAATGAGCTGTGTGAGTAGGTTTAAATATCAGGGTAAATAAAAATCTACTTAAATTCTTTCCTTCTTACTGGTTAAAATAATACAAAGCATTTTTATATGTTTTATTGCAAATACAAAGTGTTTCAGATATTTTATAATTATTAACAGATTTGTTGGCTCACTTTGTTCAATATAGCATTGTTCCAGAGAACAGAAAAAATAAGTTTTCTAACATTCTTATTTGAAATTAATTATAAGAGATGCATTGGGTTCAGGTGGCCATCTCCTATGGTTTTTCACTATAGACATCCATGTAAGAGTTAATTCTTCCTGGATTCTCTGCTAGTCCACACTGCTCTTGTTCTAGCTTTCTCGCCTGCCATATTTGCCACTTACTTTAGTCATCTTCGTATACCTGCTTACCAAAGACTAGGCTTAAGTACAGGATCACAAGCAAGTATATGTTTAGTTGCCTCGGAAAAATTAATAATAAAGTAGTGTGAGTTTTCCAGAGAGTATCAGCAGATAGGGAACCATCTTCACTATGAACCTTGATATAACAGAATATTAGATTGCTACATTTATCCAGTTATAAGTCATAACAGCTTACTTAAAACTTTTTTCAATTTATTCCAAATAACACAACTCACAAAACGTCATGGAATTCATTAAGTGTTCATCTTTTTCTCTCTTGGCACGTAAAAGTCGGCCAAATTTCTTACTCAAAGGTCCAAAGAAACTTTACATACACGTTTGTTTTGTTTGTTTTGTTTTCAAGAACTGGGTTGAAGCATATCAGGTACCACTTAGGTAAAGAATTCAAATTCATTCCAATGGAAAACAAAGGCCTGCACAATCCCTCTGTGGTATGCAGGACGAAGGCCCTGAGACCTGAATGAGAGGCAAGACTTTTGCTTGGCCATGTGAACAGGTAATCGCTCAGTGAGTCCTTCTGTGTGATGCTACGTACATTATATGTATTGATCTCAATTGTATCCCCTTTAGAATGGTTAGTTTCTCAATCCTAGCAACTCTGCCTCTTTGCTTATCAACAATGAGGCTAGCATTTGAAGGCTACTCTGTAAGAGTTGAAGGACTACCCCAGGTTCTCTGTATATTTCCCTGGAAGCTCTTACAGTAGCACCAGGAAACCTAGCCCTATCCCAGAAGAATCATCACTAGGGATTCTCCCCTGGGTGTTAGGGCTTGAATATGCCCCTCTCATGGCTCTGAGAGGCCCTCTGCAAATGCCATTGCTGAAAAGATGTGTGTAAGAACTGAAGTTTCCCTGGGAATAGTGCACCCACAGACTCGTAAGGGGCCAAGTCCGGAAAAGCAGCATGAACCCTGTAGGCACTGGACACCAGGCCTATAGACGCAGTTGGCGTGGTCAATAGGTTTTCAATTCTGGGTAGGTCTTCTTCAAAATTCTCTTTTCCAGACCTTTTGAAGTATGTTATTGTTTTCTCCAATTTCAAGTAGCAATTACTCTATAACTGGATATAATTTCATTTATATGTAAATGGTATTATATCTTCATTTATGTTCCAATTGAAGTTGAGAAAATTTACTATATCTGGCTGATTAAAAACTAAAAGATTGGGTAGAATGAGTCTTCTTTCATATTCCAAAGATGGAATTCTAAATTATGTTTATACTTCACCATTTAATGGCATGATTATATTGAGACAGTATCTAAAATCTCTAGAGTTTTCTTGCTCAGCAAATTTTTAGTCTATTTTCCTCATTAAAAGCTCTTGAGCTCATTATCTCATATTTTCTACTTTCTGATCTCATATTGATAGAGTCATCACATCTTTTCTTCGTGAATTCAAGAGATTGCTCTTTTCAGAACAGACTTATTGAATGTAAACTGTACCTGGACTTCATGGAGACATTTACTTTAACATTGCTTTATTTATGTTAAAAATAATTTTTAAAGTTTTTAATTTTCCCTGGATCTTTTTCATGGAACATTCTCATTCCCCTGGTGTGATATTATAGAGAAATTGACAAACCCGAATAACATGGAGACTCCAGTGGTTCTGTGCACAGAGTCATGCAGTTAAAATAGGTATAGCATGGTTTGATTAAGCAGATACTCGGGAACATATGATTAAGTTAATCCCTTTTATGCAATGAATTAATTTAAAATTGGTGACTTGAGTTTAATGTTACAAATAAGCAGTCTAAATTTAACTTTTACAATAAGTAAAAATATATCCAGAAGTTTATCTGGATCTCATAAGCAAAAAACAATTAATATTTGCATAGTTTTTGTGATATTGCCAAGCACTTTATGTGTACTTGTCCATTAATCCTTACAACTTTAGGTTAGATACCATTATGCCATTTCACAGATGAAGCAGCTGAGGTACAGGAAGGTTAAGTAATTGGTCCTAAGTTACATAACGAGAGTGCAAAGTCAGGTTTCAAACTCATGTCACTTGACTCCAAACTCACATTCTTAACCAGTGTGCAGTAGCGCCCTTGAAGCTTTTTCCAGGCAGTGTCCCATCCAAGTGTTAACCAAGAGCTGCCCTTGTTAAACTTGTACTGCCAGATGAGTTATGACTAATTTACAGAGTTTTGCAAGATGGAATCTACAGAAAGTCTCACAGTAACACCTTAAGCTGCTTCTTGCTTATAATGTAATTGATAGACAGAAAGTTCTGATTTAGCCGGGCGCGGTGGCTCAAGCCTGTAATCCCAGCACTTTGGGAGGCCGAGACGGGCGGATCACGAGGTCAGGAGATCGAGACCATCCTGGTGAACACAGTGAAACCCCGTCTCTACTAAAAAATACAAAAAAAAACTAGCCGGGCGGGGTGGCGGGCACCTGTAGTCCCAGCTACTCAGGAGGCTGAGGCAGGAGAATGGCGTAAACCCGGGGGGCGGAGCTTGCAGTGAGCTGAGATCGGCCACTGCACTCCAGCCTGGGCGACAGAGCCAGACTCCATCTCAAAAAAAAAAAAAAAAAAAAAAAAAAAAAAAAAGAAAGTTCTGATTTAAGGTTGCCAGATTTAGCAAATAAAAAATGCAGGATACCCAGGTAAATCTGAATTACAAGTAAACATAAATTTTAACATAATTTTTAACATACATATGTCTGATGCAATATTTTAGACATACTTAGACTAAGAAATTACTTGATGTTTACCTGAAATTCAGATTTCACTGAGTGTCTTGTATTTTATCTGGCAACACTATCCTGGGTCGAGTTCATTCTCAAATGTTGTTTACTGAACTGGAAGAGAACACCTATGTGAAAATTTGGCTTTCCCATCTTGAGCCAAACACCAGGGTGACCCCAAGAATTATTCAGATTCCAAAGTCACCTGCGGCTTGTGATGTGGTCACGGACCTACATCCCCACTCCTCCCCAAGCCAACCACCTACTCAGGCCCAGTGCACTGAGCAGTGTGACTTAATAAGTTGAGTTACCAGAAACCCCTCTTGCCAAAAGGTTTAATTAATCTCTTTATATGTCCATTGAAGCATGAGTCGCAGAGAGTACAGTATTTGGATGACAAAGTATCAGCAAACATTGTCACAAACTCCCAGTGGTCATTCTTACTCACACTGTATCCTGGTCCCCAATCCAAAATTTACGAAAACATTCAAAACTTCATGTTGAAAAAAGAAATGTCCTTCTCATTCTACTGCTTTCTGGGTGCTCAGTCTCAGTCATAATATGTAAAGACCAGATGAACACGGTCTTTGAACATCTGAGGACAGAATTTGGTCTTGGATGCTTTGTATCTGACAGCCTTTAAGCTTACACTGGGGATGAGGCCAAAATGCATAATTCCATGTGAAATTACTGGGTGAGCTTCTCATTACAGAGATCACAGTGGCCTTGAAAAATATTGTCCTTTGAGGTATGCCAAGTCAAAATCATGCAAAGTGCTATTTAATTGATGCATTGAGTTTAAAAGCAGCCAACTCTATCATATTAGCCCTGTGTTGCTCACATCAGCAAGTGCTCAATAAATAACTTGTTGACTGATTGACTGAGGGGATACTGGAAAAAAAGTACTGAATAACTCTCTTTGCTACATGGCCAGATGTCCTCTGTAAGGGTGAACACAGCAGGGCACAGCAGGGCAAAAAAAAAAGCAATCGGAGGAGCGGCTGAAAATTACTCAGTGAGAGCAAAAAACAAGAGAAACACATTATCTGCATTTCATGCTGGATGTGTAAGCATTTGAAATGGAGTTGTCACAGCAGTAAGAATAAAGAAAACTGGCCAGGATTGGGAGTTTAGAGACTTGAATTTTGGTCCTCTGCCAATAACCACACGTGAGGCTGTGGGATCATTAACTTATATTCTTTCTGGAAGTTTGTCTAAATGTTTTCTTTTTTTTTATTTGTTTTTTGTTTTTGTTTTTGTTTTTAATTTTTATTATTATTATACTTTAAGTTCTAGGGTACATGTACATAATGTGCAGGTTTGTTACATATGTATACTTGTGCCATGTTGGCATGCTGCACCCATCAACTCGTCAGCACCCAGCATGGTACTGGTACCAAAACAGAGATATAGACCAATGGAACAGAACAGAGCCCTCAGAAATAATACCACACGTCTACAGCCATCTGATGTTTGACAAACCTGAGAAAAACAAGAAATGGGGAAAGGATTCCCTTTTTAATAAATGGTGCTGGGAAAATTGGCTAGCCATAAGTAGAAAGCTGAAACTGGATCCTTTCCTTACTCCTTAAACGAAAATTAATTCAAGATGGATTAGAGACTTAAATGTTAGACCTAATACCATAAAAACTCTAGAAGAAAACCTAGGTAATACCATTCAGGACATAGGCATGGGCAAGGACTTCATGTCTAAAACACCAAAAGCAATGGCAACAAAAGCCATAATTGACAAATGGGATCTAATTAAACTAAAAGAGCTTCTGCACAGCAAAAGAAACTACCATCAGAGTGAACAGGCAACCTACAGAATGGGAGAAAATTTTTGCAATCTACTCATCTGACAAGGGGCTAATATCCAGAACCTACAAAGAACTCAAACAAATTTACAAGAAAAAAACAAACAACCCCATCAAAAAGTGGGCAAAGGATATGAACAGACAGTTCTCAAAAGAAGACATTCATACAGCCAACAGACACATGAAAAAATGCTCATCATCACTGGCCATCAGAGAAATGCAAATCAAAACCACAATGAGATACCATCTCACGTCAGTTAGAATGGCAATCATTAAAAAGTCAGGAAACAACAGGTGCTGGAGAGGATGTGGAGAAATAGGAACACTTTTACACTGTTGGTGGGATTGTAAACTAGTTCAACCATTATGGAAAACAGTATGGCGACTCCTCAAGGATCTAGAACTAGAAGTACCATTTGACCCAGCCATCTCATTACTGGGTATATACCCAAAGGATTATAAATCATGCTGCTATAAAGACACACGCACACATATGTTTATTGTGGCACTATTCACAATAGCAAAGACTTTGAATCAACCCAAATGTCCATCAGTGACAGACTGGATTAAGAAAATGTGGCACATATACACCATGGAATACTATGCAGCCATAAAAAACGATGAGTTGTGTCCTTTGTAGGGACATGGATGCAGCTGGAAACCATCATTCTCAGCAAACTATTGCAAGAACAGAAAAACAAACACCGCATGTTCTCACTCATAGGTGGGAACTGAACAATGAGATCATTTGGACTTGGGAAGGGGAACATCATACACCGGGGCCTATCATGGGGAGGGGGGAGGGGGGACGGACTGCATTAGGGGTGCTAAATGTTTTCTAAGGTCACTTCCATTCTGTAATTTTCTAATTTTTCTTCTGATAGGTTTTTATGCATTTAAGCATCAGAAAATATTAGCCTTCGGACTCTTCTCAAGTATTGATTTGTTGCTTTTATTCCTCAGCTTTTCTAAGCAGATTACATGCTTGAAAAATGTGCTATCAATTCCTTATGAATATCCTAGCTCTAAGAGAGTTCAGCTAATTAGATTAATCAGCATAGGCCTAGTGCTGTCATACAATCAACCCTTTCTTATATTCATTCATTATTTTATTCAGTGAATATTAAAAGTTTAGCCAGTATATAGTTAATATTTATTTAGAACGCACTACATACCACTGAACCAGGCATTGGTGAGAAGATCTCTACTCTCAAAGAGTTTATAGTCTAGTTAGAGAAACAGGAATGTAAACAGAGAATTTCAACCAATTGTGTTAAGTGCCATAACAGAGGAGTTGGCAAAGAGTTATGGCAGTCTAAAGGTAAGGTGGCCATGTCTTAACTGAACCAGTCAGGGAAGTCTTGACATATGAGGTTGCAAGAAGTATTCTAAGCAAAAACCATGAGGTTATTCTGCAGTAATACATACAACTAATATAGGCTTCATTGGAAAGGGAAGCTAAAGAGGCCAGGTTTGATAGTTTTAAAATCCCAGAAGGAAAAGAGAAATGAGGAATAGAAATAGAAAACCATCATCAAAGTGTATAAAATAAGTGTGTATGTTTGTGGAGTTAATGTTTGTTGAATGGAGGTTAAGAATAGAGCACCTGCCCGGTAGAAAATCATAGTAAACAGCATACACAACACCATGATCTTCCACAGGCAGGTCTCTGGAGCAAAACATTGTTACAGCATCAACCAATGACAATGTATTGAGTTTCTCATTTTCCCTACTACTAGTTCATCACAGACTTACTTTTTATTGACCTCAAACTAAAGTGGCCCTCACTTCCCCAGTAAGTACTCTCCACTGTGTAGTCCTGGTGATTACAACTTGAAAGCATCTTGTCTATCCATCTATTTATTGCTTTGGACTTGGAAAAAAATGCGGTTCCTTCCTGAGGGGAAACCATTTGACTTCGTGTTTCCAACCTTGAGTAAAGGGTTACTTCTTATGGGTTCCAAACCTATCAGTGCCTAGAGACAGTGTTTGGCATATCAAAGTCTGAAATCTCACATCAATATCTTGGATAAAGAACCATATTTTCTCTGTATATAGCACTAACCTTCACAACCTCTTATATTTCCAGTGGCCTTGTGACCCTTCAGACAAAAATGGTAGAATTTATTTCATATTTATATTACATTTTTTACATTAAAAAGCACTAAAATTGTCTCCTAAATCCTAAAGAAATTTATTTCTTTCTCTACTAGAATGAGTTAAGGTGCTGGAATTGAAACAGATGGAAAAAAGAGACATAATTAGGAATGAGCAGAAATTGTGGCTTTCTTATTTGTATGGCATGGTTCCTTTTACTGAATATAATGTATGAGCTTCAGTGTAACGTGGTCATCAATTTTAATTTTGCCAGCCTTTCATTTGATGGCTGCTGCCATTCCTGTCCTCATCTTCAAAAGGCACAGCCAGGATAATTATCACAGCTACCAGATCTTTCTCCTATAATATTACTGAATCTTCTCAACCTGTTTGCCTTGAAACTTAGAATCACAGGTAGAGAGTTACTGCACTCACTCTGACAATCACCTTTCTCCAAAAGCACAGATTTTAGAAGGATCGAAATTTCAATCACATATTCTGTTATATAACTCATTTCAGACAAATATTCTATTCTAGTCCACATTTAAATGGTTATAGCCCATAGGATTGCATGACCTTGCCTCTGCTTATTCAAAGCAGGCTTTATATCTTCAATTGAGACATAAGAAAACATTCTCAAACTTGACCATTTTATTTTTAAAAACTCACTGATGCTTACATGTTTCTCCTTTAAACAACTGCCTCATATGCATATAAGAGCCAGAAATTTCCTTTTTTCCTTTAAGGTTGTACTTTTCACACTGCACACAAGACAAGCTAATGCAGGAATTAGTGGTTAGTGATAACATTCATGAATAAATGTGATTCTAGTCAGTTTTTCAGTTTAAGAAAGGTGTTTTTAACACAAATCTATATGGGCAGTTTTGCTAAATTACCAAGTTCAGCCAGTGGATATTTACAGTTTCACAGTCCACTTAACATTTCCCAAGAAATAAAAACAGTGAAGGCATTTTTTTTAAATTGGACTGGTAGTAATTTCCTTTTCTCTATAATTTGAAGAAATTTACATAGGTCTAAATATAACTTTATCATCTGCAAAATGACTTCCCCTTGGAACGGCAAAAGACACACGTGACCAATCGTTATTCCAATGAAGTTATGAAGGAAAACTGTGCAAACTGATTTCTTAGTTTCTTACAATGAAGTTGAAGCTAAACATGTTTAGACAAAATTTCTATTTTAGCACCCTTGCTGGCTAATTTTCACTTTACTCATTATTTACAAGCCACTGCTTTTCTCAACTAATTAAGTTACTCATGTAACTCTTAATGGTTCTCATATATATAAACATATGCACTGCATCATTTGTACTTCTGAGATGAATTCATTAGCAATTAAGAACAGTAAAAAATCCTCACCTAAATTCATACTCCTGTGAATGTACTTGACAACACATGCCACACAGTTCAGTTCTTTTTAAACATGCTCAGATACATGCACACATACACTAGGAGTTTATTATAAATAATGGCATTCGGCATGACAACCAATTATTTTCTGAATAATCAGTGTCCATTAATATTCTCACAGATTATTGTGTTTACAAATCACTGAAGACTAACATAACTGCAATATTCAGAACAGTAAGTTCATAGCATGAGTCCCTAACTAAAATGTTAAGCCTCACAAGTTAGGAATGGTTATTTCTGCTCACCACTGCATCCCCAATGCATAGAACAGTACCTGGATTATAGAAGAGATTTTTACAAAATATGCATTCCTTGTTAAAAAATGAATGAATAAATTATCCAGAAACAAGTGTGAGATTATATTCCTCCTTTTTAACTTAATAGCAAAGCAATATAAAGATGGATATATTTTGGATCAAGAGAAAACATCAATTAGGCCTACACAGTAGCTAGATGGCCAGGATTTAAAGAAAATACTTCTGAACTCTTTTACACCATTGGTGATAATGTAAATTAGTACAGCCTCTATGGAAAAAGGTATGGAGATTTCTCAAATAACTAAAAATAGAACTACCATTTGATCTAGCAATTCCACTACTAGGTATCTAACCAAAGGAAAAGAAATCAATATATCAAAAAGACACCTGCAATTGCATGTGTATTGCAGCGCTATTCACAATAGGAAAGATACGGAATCAACCTAAGTGTTCATCAGTGGATGAATAGATAAACAGAATGTGGTATATATACACAATGGAATAGCATTCAGCCATAACTGAATGAAATCATGTCATTTGCAGCAACATGGATGGAACTGGAGGTCATTATCTTAAATGAAACAAGCCAGGAACAGCAAGACAAACATTGCATGTTCTCACTCATAAATAGGAGGTAAAAAATTTGTTCACATGGATGTAGAGAGTGGAATGATAGACATTGGAGACTCAGAAGGGTAAGGGGTTGCCGGGAGGATGAGGATAAGTTGTTAATGGGTACAATGTGTTTTACTCAGGTGATGGATACCCTACATACTCTGACTTAACCACTATAAAATCTATGCATGTAATAAAATACACATGTACATCTTAAAGTTGAATACAAAAAAAAAAATACAGTGAACACATCCCCTTTACAGAAGAATCTGTAATTACCTAAATGTTGAAAAATCCCAATGATTTGCAGTCACTGAAAAACCTTACATACAGCAAGTTGCAGTAACCAAGGAGACCATTGTGTATGAATTTACACAAGGGCAGAAATGAGTCCAGGAAGGACATGAAACCCTGTGTCTGAGGACAATATGTTTATCTACTTAGATCTAATGATTACAGACATCCCTTTGATTAGAAATAGGGAAAAGAATGCAATATGCCTAGTCCATAGGAAAATACATCCCCCCAGGCAGTGTTAACACTTGGCCAGCTATGCATCAGATTCATTACCATGGTGACACCCCATTTTCTCTATTATGCTGAAAACTTGTGAGTGTTACAGTCTTTTTTGTTGAGTGTAATCAATATTAAGAGACAGGATGATGGAAACATGGGGCATGTTCTAACAAGACAACTTCCTATCCAAGTAGTTTATGATATAAAACAGGAACTAGATGTTCCTGTTTATCTGGCTTACCTGTAGCCTGGCCTAAGTCAGAAGTGGAGATGAGGTTGACTCGAGGTCTGAGCTAACTCTCTCATACATGGCCCTTCTCATTTTATAGGCCCTGCTCTAAGACTCTTGCTGAGAGTTTTGATTTGCTAATAAGAAGTTGTTCTAAATGGCTAAGGTCCACCTTTCCAATTTTTTATTAAATGAGATAATGTCTGCTTGTGGACTCAAAAATTATGATCCATCACTACTAAAGATTCCTACTACATCTTGGATCATAAAGGCAAAAGGGTAGGAAAGAAAAGAAAAATAATAATAAGCAAAGCTAAATAAAGCGGAAATAAGCCAGAGGTTTCACACCTTTGGGGTTTTTCCATCCTCCAAGCTATTTTTTCTTGCTAACTCTGCCATCTATTCATGGATGCTGTGTTGCTGTCTGTCTGGTTTTTACACAGTGCTGGTCATGCTGCCAGTTCCAGCATCACCTTCCCTTTGAAGCACAGCCAGAAATGTGTCACTGGAAATGTTGAATTATTGTACATGAAAGACACAAACGGAAGTATGAACTGGGACATCCAGTCTAGAAAAGGGAAGGCTAAAGAGAAGGCATGTGATGGTATTCAGACACGTGCAAGTGCCTACCAGGCCTACTGAACTTTGTGTTGAGTCAAGACTGAACTATACAGAAACCTGAAGATTTTATTGATAGATATGACTTTAGAATTTAATCATCCTCACTTTACAGCTAAGACATTAATGTTTGAGATACAGCCCTAGCAGCGCTAACCTACAAAGGAAATCAGTTCACTGAACTAACCTGATAATCCACAGCTAACCTGTAGAGGAGATCAATGCACTGAGGACATGACTGAACTGACACTTTCTAGGTCTATTTTCCATTATGAAAGATGATTTTAGGTGGTACAAAAGCAGAAGTATATTTTAAAAGTTATGTAATTCTTATATATATATATATATTCTTAAAAATAACATGACCACATAAATTTAGTGATATAAAATTTCCAGTAAGTAAAAACAAGCAAATCCTACAAAGTGCCAAAAACAAATGGCTCTCTTAGAAATGTGGCCTAATGCCTTTGATCTTTATTGCACCATCTCAACCACCTCATCAGAAGTACAGTGGGGGTGGGGTGTATGTAACTGGAGCTTTTATGAGAGATCAATAATGAGGGAGTTTTTCGTATCATCAGGGATTTTATTTTCAAGAGAAATCAGGTTAGTCACTGAGGTTATAGGAATTTCTCTGGGTATGTCCCTGGAGAAGATTAAATCCAGTCTTCCTTGAAACTATGAGAAATGAGATGAACTCATCACATGGTATCCACATCCATAAGCATCTGTGACTATTTAGAAAGGGTAAAAACTGATAATGCCCCCAAAACAATAGCAATATATTTAATACCTAAAATTTATTATGTGATGAACAAGTCAGGCATAAGTTAAGACCTCAGATTATCTCAAATTCTTATCACTGCTTTGGAGTTGGGTAGCAGTGAAACAGGAAAGGAATAAACTTTGAAATAATCCAGGTTGGCTTTAATTTTGGGGGGGGGGGATTTTTATCATTATTATTTCTATAAACTATGTGGACCAACATTCTCTCTAAGTCAATGGAAGTTTTAAACTACTATATTTCAACGTTGAGTCCCAGCTGTTTTGTGATTAGATTGAGTAGAAGAACAAGCACATAAGAATTAGGTCTTTTTTCTTTTACCAAAGCTAAGTTCAATCTAGATACAGGTAGTTGTGGCATATTTGGAGACAAGGCTCTATAAGAAAGTTAACTAAATGGACTGCTTCCTACCACTGAAGGTAGAAAGAAACCTGGCAAATTTGGACTACTCCATTTTATGGCAGCTGTAGTGTCTGTACTATATTCTTAAATCAATCTTTTTCTTCAGATGAAGAGATGCAATGGTGACATTCTGCCTAAGATTCCTCCCCAAAAACTCTTCAAGCTTGATCAAATTAAATGATTACTTCTTATAAAACAGTATTTGATGACTGATTTTCATGAATGAATACAGGACTTTGATTTTTTGCAGTCTTGAGATTGATAATGGGTCTCAGGAGATTTTCAGGTACTCTCAGAATAAGACTACTGGTATGGTTTGGACCTGTGTCCCCACCCAAAATTCGTGTCAAATTGTAATCTCCAACGTTGGAGGTGGGGTCTAGTGGGAGTTGATTGTACCATGGGGATGGATTTTTCCCCTTGGTACTATTCTCACTATAGTGAATGAGTTCTCCAGGGATCCAGTCATTTAAAACTGTGTAGCACCTCCCCTTTCTCTCTCCCTTGCTCCTGCTCCAGCCAAGTAAGACATGCCTGTTCCCCTTCACCTTCTGCCATGATTATATTTCCTGAGCTTCCCTTCACTTTCTACAATGATTATAAGTTTTCTGAGGCCTCTTCAGAAGCAGAATCCACTCTACTTCCTGTACAGCCTGCAGAACTCTGAGCCACTTAAACCTCTTTTGTTTATACATTGCCAAGTCTCAGGTATTTCTTTATAGCAGTGTGAATACAGACTAATACAGAAAATCAGTACCAAGGAGTGGGGCATTGCTATAAAGATACCTGAAAATGTGAAAGCAGCTTTGAATTTGGGTAACTGGAAGACGTTGGAAGAATTTGGAGGGCTCAGAAGAAGAGAGCAAGCTGACGGAAAGTTTGGAACTTCCTAGAGTCTTATTGAATGGTGGTGACCAAAATGGTAATAGTGATGTGGAAAATGAAGTCCAGGCTGAGGAGGTCTCAGATGGAAATGAGGAACTTATTGGGAACTAGAGTAAAGTTACTCTTGTTATGCTTTAGCAAAGTGCCTGGCTGCATTGTGCCCCTGCTCTAGGGATCTGTGGAACTTTGAACTTAAGGGTGATGATTTGGCGTATCTTGTTGGAAAAATTTCCAAGAAGCAAAACGTTCAAGTATAGCCTGGCTGTACTTGTACAGCATACACTCATATGTGTGAGAAAAAAAAAAAAAAAAAAAAAAAAAACAAAAAAAAACAAAAAAAAAACCTGAAACATATTTAAAAGGGAAGCAGAGCATAAATGTTTGCAAGATTTGCAGTCTAGCCATGTGGTAGGAAAAAAAAAAAAAAAAAAAAAAGTTAATTTTCAGGGTGGAATTTAATCAGGCTGCAGAAATTTGCATGAGAAAAAAGGAGCCAAGTGCTAATATTCAAGGCAAGGGGAAAAGGCCTCAAAGGCATTTCAGAGTCCTTTGCAGAAGCCCTTCCCATCACAGGCTGGGAGGCCTAGGAGGATAGAATGGTTCTGTGGGCCAGACCCAGGCCTCCACTGTCATGTGTACCCTTGGAACACTGCTCCCTGCATCCTGGCTGCTCCAGCTCCAGCCATGGCTCAAAGGGGCCCACATACACAGGCTACTGCTTTAGAGGGTGCAAGCCATAAGCCTTGGAAGCTTCCATGTGGTGTTAAGCCTATGGGTGCATAGAATTCAAGAGTTGAGACTTGGGAGCCTCTGCCTAGATTTCAGAGGATGTATGGAAAAGTTTGGATGTCCAGTCTGCTGCAGGAGCAGAGATCTCAGAAAGAGCCTCTACTGGGGCAGTGCAGAGGAGAAATGTGGGGTTGGAGGCCCCACACAGAATCCCCACTGGGGCACTGCCTGGAGGAGCTGAGTACAAAGGGACATCCTTCAGACCTCAGAATGGTAGACTCGCTGACAGCTTTCACTGTGCCTGAAAAAGCCACAGGCACTCAACAGCCCTAAGAGCAGCTTCAGGGCTGAATCCTGCAAAGCCACAGAGGCAGAGATGCCCAAGGCTCTGCGAGCCCACCCCTTTCACCAGTGTGCCCTGGATGTGAGACATGGAATCAAAGGAGATTATTTTGGAGCTTTAAAATTTAACAACTGCCCTCCTTGGGTTTCAGACTTGCATACGGCCTGTAACCCCTTTATTTTGGCTGATTTTTCCCTTTTGGAATGGGGGTATTTACCAAATGATTGTTCTCTCATTGTGTCTTGGAAGTAACTAACTTCTAACTTGTTTTTGATTTTACAGGCTCATAGACAGAAGGGACTTGCCTTGTCTCAGAATAGGGTTTTGACTTTGGAGTTAATAATGAAATGAGCTAAGACTGTAGGAAACTGTTGAGAAGGTGTGATTGTATTTTGAAATCTGAGAAAGACATGAGATTTGGGAGGGGCCAGAGGTTGAATGATATAGTTTGGGTGTGTGTCTCTGTCCAAATCTTGTGTCGAATTGTAATCCTCAGTGTTGGAGGTGGTGGGACCCAGTGGAAGGTGATTGGATCATGGGGGCAGATTTCCCCCACAGTATTGTCCTCACAATAGTGAGTAAGTTCTCCTGAAATCTGCTCATTTAAAAGTGTGTAGCACTCTCTCTCGCTCTCTCTGTCTCTCTCTCTCTTGCCACATAAGATGTACCTGCTTCCCCTTTGCTTTCCACTATGAGCGTTTGTTTCCTGAGGCCTCCCCAGAGCAGAAGGTGCTATGCTTCCTGCACAGCCCATAGAACCATGAACCAATTAAACTTCTTTTCTTTATACATTACCCAGTCTCAGGTATTTCTTTATAGCAGTGTGAGAATAAACTAATACAACTATCAAAGTCCAAAAGTTCCTATATGGTCAATTCTCAAGAAAAACAGTTGCCTTTAAAGATATATTCCATGTCTCTTGACACAGGATATGCTATCATACTATTATTTTTTAATCCTCCCTCCTCAGCCCCTCAAGTAGCTGGGATTAGACCTGTACACCATACCACCATGCCTAGCTAATTTCTTAATTTTTGGTAGAGATGAGGTCACACTATGTTGCCCAGGCTGGTCTCAAACTCCTGGGCTCAAGGAATTCT
This sequence comes from Macaca thibetana thibetana, assembly GCF_024542745.1. NCBI lineage: Eukaryota > Metazoa > Chordata > Mammalia > Primates > Cercopithecidae > Macaca > Macaca thibetana. The sequence continues at coordinate 117,578,889 of NC_065581.1, read as the reverse complement.
CCTCCTCCCTCAGCCTCTCACAGTCCTGGCATTACAGGAATGAACCACTGTGCTGACCTTATCTTTTATTTCTTTGACTTGACACTAGTTGACATAGTTATGCACATAGACTTCAATTCTGCCTATGAATTTTATCTGTTGGGATCCTATATCCACAATTTCTGAATACTGGAATGCTGTAATTTTTAGTTCTTTGGTGATCTCTTTCGGTCCTGTTGCTTTAACTACCAACTACATATTGTCAGCTGGTAGTTATTTGGCCAGCTAGTCCTCTTTCGTGAAACACAGACCTATATGCAGTTGTTCATGTCACATCTCTACATGTATATCAGACATCTCAAATTAACATGGCCAATAAAATGGCCAATATCCACCATCAAACCTGCTCTGCCTGAAGTCATCTCCATCTCAGTTAGTAGCAACTCCATTCTTGCAAATTATAAAACCCAAATCTGTGGTTTTATCTTTGAATCATTTCTCTTACATCCTGAATTCAATTTTTAAGCAAATCCTACTGGCTTTGTCTTCAAAATATATCCATAATCTGAAAACTTTTTACATCTATTGCTGGCAGGCTAGTCTGTGTCTCTGTTACCCATTGCCTGGATTATTCCTATAACCTCCCATTTAGATCCTTGCTTTACTCCTTATACCTTATGATCTCTTCTTACTCAAAATAATCCTTTTAGACACTAAGATAAGATATACCATGCTCTTTGCCTCAATCTCTTTAATGATTTTCCATGTCATTCAAAGTAATATTCAAAAATCCTGCCATGGCCTAGAAGGTTCTACGTGATCTATCTACATACTCTGCCCCCAGTAGTTCTTCTCTGTCCTGTGACTCTAATCATTGCTGGGTTCCAGACATGACAGAGTGTAAGGAAGGAGAGGAGAAATAAATGGATCAGAATCACAGTTAAAGTGTTTAGATTCTGTGAGGTTTTTCCCTCAAGCAAAGGTTTTTGCCTGGCTCATTTGTTTTGATAGGATAAGCTTGGTTGTGAAGAAAGAAACACAGCTTCCAGCCATAGCAACCGTGCACACTTTGCCTCCTACCAGGACAAAGACTGGTTGCTTTCATCTTTTGCATTGCAGAATGCTAATGCCACACCTAACACATAGTAAGAAAATTTTAAAATGTTCATTAAGTGTCAAATTGCTAGACAACACATAGTTCTTTCAATATTATCGGCAAATAGTTTGAAAAATATCACAAAAGGCATATTTATCAATTAATGATATACCATACTTAATATTGGCTTCCATTACACTCATGCTATATACGAATGCTCTCACTAACACCTCAACATTACCGGTGCTGTTAGTAGTTTAAGGTTGCTCTGCAGTGACCAGGACATTCGATGCCAAGATATGGAGTCTAAGCCTAGACCCCATTTCTAGGCTTCATGCTAAGAATTTCTGAATAGGAAGCATTCTCAATATGGCCCTTATTTGTGTAGCACCTACACTTTATGTCTTTGAATTTATAAGTAACTTATTGGTAAAACTTTCTAAGTCTGGGCATCTATATTTTAACAGATTTCTAAGAATTTATTATTTTCCCGTACTCTACTGACTTAAAAGAGAATTATTTCCTGCATGTTAAAAATATTATTTGTGTAAATAGCTACACCTTTAATTTCTGTGACATGAAGTTATGCAGGCTTTTGACTAGAAACTTCTCCTGAGGCAATTCAAATGTCAGATTGAGGAGCATATTAGGGAGATTCAGCATGAAGTAGTATATCCAGTGTGATCCATCATCAAGTCATCTAAGAAGCAATAGTAATGGAATGGTATTTGAAAAGGTGGTGCAGTTGTGGAACAGCATAAGCATCTATCATTTTATCAGAATATAAAAATCTCTTTATAAATTTTAACCTCCAATCATCACTGAATGGTAATGGTCAATGGGGTGCCTGCAATATTTCAACAGTTTCATAAAAATAGCCACAGTTTGAGAATGGCCTGTATGTAAAGATTTTATGATGATATATATTTAGGTCCTCAAGACTAACAGAACATATGTTTTGTTTGTTTTTCTTATTTTTTCATGTGCTACTAATTTATTTTCTTCCAGGTAAAACAAAATGAATGCCAGGAAGCTAAATGGATACTCTGACACCTTTCAAAAAACCCTCAAAATGACCATTTTTATCACAGCTTCCATTCGTACCATTCCTTGCTACATTATTTTCTCTGTTTCTAATGCTTTTGCATCTTGTCTGGAGAATTTCTATATGTTCTTCAAGGATTAGTTCAGGTGCCAATCATTCTCCTGCCTTCTCTGAGGAATCGCCCATTGCAGCCAGCACTAGAGAATCAATCTGCCCTTTCCTTTAAGTTTTCCAAACTTAAAGAATATCTCATAATTTTTGGTAATATCCATCCATATCTTTCCTATTTGACTGTGACCCTCTGGATGCCAGAGACTATATCTTATTTAATTCCAAATCATCAGTGCAAAGTAAATCAAATATTAAGCAATATTTGGGATTTGAAGGAGTGAAAGCAGCTAACATTGTAATGTCTTTAGATCAGTTACTTAAACAAAGCTTCTCTTTCTCCCATAGAAACTATCCTCTGCATTCCTGAATCTCAAGTAAAATACCATTGCGTCCTCAGCTGCAGTCAGAATGCCTCAGCCGATGGGCATGTCATGCTCACTGTGCATTTTCTGGCATCCAGGCTGATACTGTTGTCCAGAATTCTCTACATGTGGATTGCGAAGAGCATTTATAGCAGAAGCTGTCTTACCAACATTAGTAACAAAGTACCTTTCCTCAAAGTGGAATCATCCTACATGTTCTTACCTAGAGTTCCTCAAGCAGAATCTTATCCTCATTGAGACATGGAGAAAACATAATGGAAACATAAGCAGCCCCTTTCCCACATATTATTTTAAATGACAAAACTACATTGAACCAACACTATTCAAATCACTGCCATACTCAAATCAAGGCAACTCTTCAGGTGACCAAGGAAGCTTGACCAACCACCATGCTCCCAGCACATACAGCCTCTAAAGCATTTCTTTTATAAGCATTGATCACAAAGGGCTAAACCACTAAAAGAATGGCACGGACTTGAAAAGGAGTGAAAATGAGTTTAACAGATACAGATGCTAATTTCACTAACTTCAAGAGCATTACATAGTTTCAACAAATAAACATGCCTAGTAACGTGGTTCCTTGATTTGGTATCCCTGCTCCATCGGAATCATTCGTAGAGGCCACTGAAACAAGTATTTTGGCAATAGAAAGGAACAGTGGCAATGGCTTTAAAACGCCTACAGCAGGAAGCAGAGAGGGGATCTCTGGGTCAGGCTTCAAACTGCAGATTCGTTTGGTTGATGTGGCTATTGCTGGGTTATGTTATAATTCTATTAGATTTGCTGGGAAGGAGAATACTGAATTTGGGGGTGGGTCTTCTTATGCTGATACTTACCACCACTGACACTTGAGCAATTTAACGCGTTGGAAATTAAGTCTGTGTTTCAAACCCTCTATACTGTGGAACTAAGTGTTCTCAGCTTGTTCTATTTTTGCCTTTGGACCATTTCTTTTTGAAGACGCACTTGAGGAAGATGATAGCATTAATTTAGCTAACAATATTCATTTTGTTTTCATTAGTTGTTTTTGTAGTTTCATATTTTGATGCTTGATCTGATAAATGCATAATACTCAGAGGGTGCCTCTGTTTGTATTAATAACAGCAACTCATTCGCACCTCATCAATGATAGAACAGCTTAGCTTCCCTGTCAAAGGAGCATGAATCAGAAATGTTCATGAGAAAAGGAGTATTTGTAATGCAGATGGAAACTACAGGGAGAGTGGGGATGAAGTGAGTGGAGAGGACAAGTAAACTCTGAAGTGCAAGATACTGCTTGGGGTTAATAGCTGTGTATTCCCTAAACACCTCAGTGACTTGAGCAAGTTACTAAAGCCCTCTAAATCTCAGTATTATTATCTCAAAAGTGAGTGAGGGTCAATTTTATCATTAAAAAAATTATTCTATAATTGTATACTTATGTACATTGAAATTATACTTTTATAAGCTAATTTGTTGAGCAATGATGATCCTTGATTCCTTAACAGAACATTTTATAAGCAAGGATTATATAATACAAGTAATTTTTGGAGTCATTAAGTAATAACAATAACTACCATTTATCAAATGATTATTATGGGCATTATATTTTCCAAATGCATGTTATATGATTAAATTATCACCACCATGCTCTTAGATGAGTATTTCATCCCTGCTTTAAAAAATAATATTTTTATTTTCAAATGGTTTCATGTAACCTTTCACACAACTAGTAAATGGCAGAACCAAAAGTCAAATCCAGGACTCTCAGACTTTCAAACATATGCATTTATCTACATGACCTCTAAGTTAAATTCCAAAACAGTCATATTTATAAAGTTTCATCTTTCAAGTGCACACTGCAATCACATTTATCTCTATGCAACAAAAGTGACACACCATTTTGTTGTCAGCATGAATGTTTATAATATAAAGATGCACTGCTATCTTGCTCTACACAACTGATAAAGCAAGTCAAAAAACATGTAGCTTTACAAATAAAGGCTTTGGGCAACATTCTGAGAATGAAAGAATAAGAATTTGAATTTATTTTGCCAGCAGTTTATGAGTGGGCTCAGAATGCCTGTATCCAGAAAAAAATATTTATACTTCTGTTATTATCTTTAGCATATTAAATGAAATCATCTTTACCTATTTGTTTTCCTTATTAGATTTGATATTTCTGAAAATAAGGGAGTAAGTCTTATCTTTAAATTCCTAGTATAAAACACAATGTTATATACAGAATACACAATAAACATTGACTCTATATAAATTAATTACTAATAAACATTTTCCCAAATCTATTCTGAAAATTTACCTCAGTATCTCTTCCTTTGTGGGTCTCTGAAAGACAAAAGTTAAAAGGTAGATATTTAATTTTGTTCAAGTGGGAAGGGAAAAGCTGAGACAGAAAAACGAACTGAGTATTGAAAGTGTGGTTAAACATCCACACTGAGGAGGAAAGAGTGCTATCAGCATAAACTAGATTCAACCAATAGGACAGGTAGCCTGAAAAATACTTCTAAAATTTTGTATATTCTTTATCTGATATAATTTGTAGGAGAGAAATTCTAATAGTGTTTTCTAGCAGTGACTTATATTGGCTTCAAGTCCTTTACCCAACTATACCAAAGGGGAACGTGAAAAATTAGTATTTTAGACATTGTTAAGATCCGGATGACCCAAGGAGAACTGAGCCAAGCATCACCTAAAGGAATTTGGTGCTAGAAGACAGAATCAAGCAATTTGGTCTTAAATTTTGACACGAACTCATAAACATGTGAAAAGACACTAGCACTAAGAGTTCTACGGTCTAAGTAGAATCTTTTTCCTTGGTGGTCCTCAGGGACAGGTAGAGCATCTTGCTCTCATTCTCCTTATCCTCCTTACTCATCAGAAGTCTAAATAACATCCCAATGTAGTCATTCATATGGAAAAGAAATCTATAATTACCTCAGGATAGACGTCTCATATATTTAGAGAATATATCCACGTCAGTGGCCATGAGTCATACCAAATCAATGGCCATCACTTTTTAACCATGCTCTTAAAATGATGTATAAAAATAGCCACTTTACTTAAATCTCCGTTGAGTCCTTTTGTTGTCTTTGAATGCTGATTCTGAAGGATTATTTACGGTTTAACATCTTCAATGCCTTATCTCCTAGTGTTTCTCTTATTGTTTTGAATGGGAGAATAAGGAAATCTGCATCATATTGCCAGGGACTCACATTAACATAAACCATCTTCTTTTCTATATAAAGGTTTCTATTTATTAAAAAGAAGAATAAAATCAGTCTCTTTTCTGCACAATGAGAATTTTAGGTTGGTGCAAAATTGATTGCAGTTTTGCCATTTAATGGCAATCAATTTTGCACCAACCTAATAATACCCAATAGTGATTTTTGCGTACAATAATTTCATTTTAAGTGATAGTGAAATCATTAGCTAAAGTAACTGTCTTTGTATTCCTTCTGCTTTCACTGTGTCATGAAATAGACTGTGTACTTGATAGTGTCTGAGCTTGTGAAATTCAAGACTTTTGTAGTTTCCCTTCAGTTTCTCCCTGCCCCAGATCCTTTCTCCACCCTCAGATGCCTTTCTCTGTGCTCCACATTGACCAGTGTTCACAGCACCAGCCAGGCCCAACTCTGGCTATTTCCTATGGGTCCAGCCCATGGGAGGCTCTGGCATGAGATTGGATAAAGTAGGGGAGCAAGAGGCTGGGGAATTTTTCCCCTCTCTCTCCCTGCTTTGGGGCAGTGCTGCTCCACAACTATAGCCTCTGCTTCACAGCTCCTTTGCACCAATCAGTTCTCGCATTCTTGGACCACCATTTTCCCCTGCTCCCCTTTGGGCTAGTGGGTAGTATCAGCAACCTACTATTCCTCCATTCTGAGTGTCCTAATGTCCTTTCTGTTTCCTCACCCCGTAAGTAATTCCTTCATTAAACTCTCTTCATTGGAGTGGATTCTGTTTCTCACTAGGCCTCACGAAAACAATTGTGAACTTGATAGTACAGCAACTTAAACCTTTCCATTCCAATCCCTTAACTCTGTTGAAAACAGATCCCTTAACTCTGTTATGAAAACATAACCTTTCTTCTCTTGGTATAATTGAGGATGGAATGAAACGGTTCAACAATAACGTTGGGTTTCTGTAGCCAGAAAGGATGTTTAACCCTGGTAATCAGGAAGCATGGTAGTGTTCATGAATTCTGTACACTGAAGAACCACTTCCCTTGGGACCCACTCTGGAGCCACCCTTCTTGCAAAAAGGAATGTGGTATCATACCTTTTCTTATTGCAGGGAAAGCAGAGACTAGATACAGCAGTACTCACACAGCTCTCAGAGAGCCATATGGGCATTTGAGGAAAAATTGAAAGTCAGTAACGCTGATCCCATATTGATTTAAATTTTTGATATTTTTTAAACTGAGGATTTTTTGCATTAATTTTAATTGTAAGTATATTATGTTAAAATTGATTTATCTTGATTACTGGGATTTGGATGTCCCCTTCCTTTCCCACCCAAGCTGTCTCACTATTCTCCCCCTAGTGAAGTTCCTCTTAGAGGGAGACAGAACATTTAAACCTCTCTCAAACTGAAAGGGAGCCACAGCTAGGTTATAGTGAGTGATTAAAGATGTGAGCTTGGAATTTAGGCAGGCCTAACTCTGAATGTTAATCCCACCACTTACTGGCTGTTGCCTTGGGCAAAGTTCTTAAAGTCTGTCTCTAAGCCTCCGCTTCCTCCATTGCAAGATGAAGATAATAACATAGGTCAACAAACGTAATCTGCATTGCAATGTCCAAAATGTTCTTAGAGCCAAAAGACTTTTGGCACAAAAGCATTTGGCACATTTGGCATGCATCTGACACAAAAGCATCTGGTAGCAGATCCTGACTGAAATAAGGTAACTCAATTCATAGCCTTTATTTAATCCTCTTATAAAGTGATTATTTATGGGGTGCTGCCTCAGACCTCACTGGAGGTGGTACAAATTAAATATATGGTACATGCACTATGCAGTTTGACTGAAATCTCAAAGTTCTGAATTGAAAAATGTATATGACCCTGAGGGTTTTGGATAATTATTGTGAACCTGTAGTAGCTCTTCCCAGGGATTCAATGAGATGATACATGAGAGCCAGGGCCCTTGGTGAATGGAAAATTGAGTCTTTCCCAGGACCCCAAAAATCTGAAAGCAGAGATTTGATTCTGGGACATCCAGGCCCTGACAATGAGATGTTGCAGACACTGAATTGGGTTCAAGAGGCAAATAGGTTGTTAGACAACTCCATCTAGAAAATGATGGACACCCTGAATATTAAAGGGCAATGCCATGTCAAGAAAGACCCTTTGTACACCTTGTATGGACAGAGTCTCTGGAAGCTGTGGGCTCCCATTAGATTTTGGGGGCAGCCCAGGAAGTTATGCTGAGATTCGCAGCATCTGCTCTTCTCCTGTGTAGCCACCTCCCTTGTGATTAGGTTTGCATCCTTGGCTAATTAGATCAGGAACCTAATCTAACCTTGCAGTATATGTGTGTGTGTGTGTGTGTGTGTGTGTGTGTGTGTGTGCTGGACGGGGTTGGGGGGTCTCTTCCTGTCAATCTGTGACCTGGCTGAAGCACTGCAGTCCTCAATAAACATTGTCCATTAATGTCATTTTAACCATTATGAGTTGCTAACTGGCAACAGGCATTTTTCAGAATTGAAGCTTTCTTAGAAATCAGTTGACTTACAGTATCATCTTTGAGCAATTGCAGATGCAGAGACTAAAAATTTCACAGTAATCATGAATAAAGCTTGATTGAAGAAAGTGAAAATGTCATCCCAGTCTGGGGCAGGATATGAATGGTATCAGCAGAACATGAATGATGAAGAGACATCTAGACTGGACCATAACAGAGACAATTCCCTTAATGATACATGACTTTACCAATAATGATACATAAAGACTTTACCAATTTCCAGTAAGAGTCGGAAGTCCATCTCAAAGCCTACTTTATATTCTTCAGAGTTTCTTGTTTTTAATTTTGCCTAAATAACTTGAGAGAACAGTATAGAGTTTTTATTCCACAGCATGGGCTTAGTCATCTCATTTTTTTAATTGTCTGTTCACTGTCTTCAAAAATAGTTTTAGATAATTAATCTGATCACAGCCTCCCTCTGTAATTTCAATCAGAACCTGGTGCCTAGAATGGGCAAAGCAGACTGGAGTCACTCTTGACTGTAGCATTGAATCTGGGGAAGCTACCATGGAAGGAGAGCCAATGGCTGAAGATACCCGGCATTGGGCTTGCTGATATTAATGAAGAGTGTGTGTACCCCCAGAATTCCCTGACAAGATGGACAAAGAAGCAAATCACTTGACTTCCTGTGTCTCAGTTTCCTTGTTTATAAAGTCAGTAAGTTGCACTATCTTTTTTTCAAACTTTCCTTTTGCAAAAGTCTTCCCTTATATTACTTTTTAAACTAGAAATTCCTAAATATGACACAAAAATAGAGGCTTTCTGTGTGAAGTGAGAGTTGAGGTGCAGCGGTCCTGTTTTCTTTGATGTTATCTGTCTTTAGAGAGCGGTTAAGACTCTGAAGGGTCTTACGAGAATCAACAAGCCAGATGGTTTCCAATAATCCTTTCTGCCCTAGCATTCCCTAATTCCAAAAACCTACCATTCTAATGGCTGTATTTTACTAGGTGTCTAATTCACACAAGGCTTGAATTAAGCATTTTGCACATAATATCTTATTTAAGCTTTAGAAAAACTTTACAAGATGAAGACTTTTTATCCTTTTATACAGATTAAGGAACTGAGACTCTAGAATTTAAATAGCTTTCCTAAGGTCACACAGCCAGTAAATGACTCTAGGATCCAAGCTCAGTTCCGCTGACCACAAAGTCCATATGCTCACCAGTGTGCCTGTCAAAGGATCCAGAGAAAAACACTAGCCTGCTGAAATAAATAGTCTGGCCTGAAACTAAGATTGAAAAGACTTGGGCTTCATAGTGGGTCTTTTCCACTCTATACAAGAGCTTTCTCCTCTTCCCTCTTCTCCCCCCACCCCTCTTCTTCTCTTCTCTCCTTTCTTCTCTTCCCTCCAGACCACCTCTCTAGGACTCTAGAAATTTCTACAGGAAACAAGGTCACTGACAGCTGCCAAGTTTTGCAACTTATACCCTCAGAATCCAGAGAGAAAATTCCCAGAGCATTTCCTAGGGGCAGGTGCCCATTTCTGCACCATTCCACTGTGGCCCTATTCCAAGGGGCAGAGTAAGGGTATAATACAGCTTTTCCTGCTACAGCTGGATAGAGAGAGCTGGAGAGGCACAACTACCCTGAAGAAAATGTTAGAAGCTGGGTTTATTTCACAGAAAGATGCAACTGACTAAGTAGAAAAAGATGCCTCTTATTTTTATTTTCTCATTGAAACACGTAATTATTGAGTATTTGTGTTTGTCATGCTGCATGAAGACATAAAAATCTGGAAGTCCAAGAAAGTGTTTTTTCTAGGGATTTCCACTCACTACTTGGACAACGTTGAGAAAATTACTTCCCTCAGTAGTTCAGTTTGTTTATAGGTTGGTAATGCTGTTTATTTGTTGGATTTGGGGGTTTTGGTTTTTAGGTATGAAATAAAAGGATAATTTCAAAATAGTTCTCAATTACTAACATTTTCTACCTTGGCAGATCTGTCCAGAAAATATTTCTAATGCCAAATATAAAATAAAGCATTGGGGGAATCAAAACAGAAATGCTAATAACACTAATTACTTTCACATGTAGTTGCTTGAGGGTTTACACTGGCCGTCTCTCTGTGACTCTGCAGGACAGTTGGTGGTCCAGATGTCAATATGTCATTATTCTTCTATAACGTGAAAACACATCAAGAGGTTAAATAACTAGTTCATAATCACACAAACAACACCATGGGGCCTTGAACTTAGGCGTCCTGATTTAGAGTCAGTACACCCTGGACGTTTGTAACAATTTCCCTGGTCATCAGAGACTCTTGATTTTAGTCATTGTCATTTCTCTGTTGTTGGTTCCTAGTTCTAACTAAATGAATACACACTTGACACTGTGGAGGTCTGACAGCCACGTTCTTTAAAGCAATTCACTCAGCATTTTCAGGTGGTGTGATCAGTGGTAGCACCTATAGAAATGCAGCCTCCCTTGTGTTAGGGCATCAGTGTGCAGCTATAGAACTTATATGGCTGGTCTGCCTGAAAGTCTGTAAAGGGAAACTATGAACACCTTATTATATTATGCTCATTGTGGCTCATTGAGTTTTATAGACTTGGGAGCAGGAAAAAAATTTAAAAACCCAAAGTAGGCATTGCCTCTTATTTGTAATTTGCTGTTTTCTCTTCTCCTACTCACCTCTTTTAAACTAAACCAAAAACATATATTTTCTTCTAAACAAGGTTACTTGGTTAGCATACCCAGTGAGATTGTACCTTGTATAATAAATTCTCTGCTCAAAATTGTCCTAATAGTGCAGTCTTTTCAGCTTCCAGGAGAGAAAAATTAGCCTTAGTTAGAAAAGGCATTTTTAAAATTCATTTTAAATCATTTCAGGGTTAATAACTACATATGTACCTAAGTCAATTTTTGATCAGTATTTAGGTTGGATTACTAGGAAATAATATCAGGACAATTAAATAATAGAATAAACATAACAGTAGCCCACATGGATGTGGCCCTTTTACTTCTCCCTTTTAAAGCTTTTGTCCCTACCACTGAAAGCTAAAATAGCATTATTAAAAGAAATTATTGCCCTCTTAATCATTCAAACTAATGGCCCCTTGATCAGTTTTCGTCATCCTTGAACTCTACATAGCATCTGACTCTAGTGATCACTCCTTCTTAAAATGCTTTCTGCCCTTGACTTTGGAGGGGTAAGGCTATTGCACTGAAGTTCTTTCACCTTTCCGAAATGGCTGGTATCTTCTTCACCTGCTGCCAATGTTAATTTCCTTTTATCTGTATTTACCCCATACCTCAGACAGCAAATCCAATTTACAGTTTCAAATATCATCAATATGGTAGACCTTAAATGCAAATAATTGCCGGTTTCTTAGCAGAAACAAATGAAATGGGGAAGAAGAGGAACAGGTGTTGACTAATCCAACACTGATTGTTACCCACTGGAAAGAGAATTCATGTTTCCTGGCAAAGGGTCAGATTGACTTAGAGTTTATGAACTGTTCAAAGTTCTATTCTTGTTTGTAAAGCTAATAAAAATCCCCTTGTGCTGCTGGATTTTGGAGAAGTTTCTTTAATCCTCTTTACATAAACCTTTCCTCTTTATTTCTCCTCTCCAAAAACATAGGAATCTGCATCATCTGGATTTGATATCCATATTTATCAATAAGGAAGTTACTGAATTTTGAATAATTTTTCTTCCTTTCATGCCATGCTACATAGAAACAGACTGTGCAAAAAGCAAAATCTAAGCAAAAAGGTTTACAACAACTACCTTTTGTGAGAAATAATAAAGTGAGCCAGTTCATGGTAGTTTCATTGATATCTTCCTCAAACCCTGAAAACCTGTATTGGCATAAAGATTTTCCTTTTTATATGAATTGAAATTTCGTGGTTACTTTGAATGAGAGAGTCCTGAGTCGAGTCTCAGACTCAGACAGAGGTTCCACCACTTACTAGTTCAACATCAATTTCTTTATTTGTGAAACAGAATTAGTATTGATGCCTGCTAGGGTTCTTGGGATGATTAAAGGTAATGATGTAAGATGCCTAGAAACATAGTATTCTTTCAATAAATACTGCTGGCTCTTAAAGTAGAGTTGAGGAGAAGAACCCAGAGGCTAAAAAAAATCCAAATGGCATAAAGGAAATCAGTCAGTGATTCTACAAAAACCAGGGAGCCTAGTTCAAGACAGACCAAGACACCCTGCATCATACTTCTATTGAGAAGTAGAATAACCTACATAATTACAACTATTACTTAAGTTTTCTCATTTGCATGATAGGGGAAAGAGTTAAACGATATGGCAAAATCCAGAAGTATGGTTGAGAGCTCTGCTGAATGTGAGAGGAAAACTTCAGAACTATAAGGACTACTTAGATGGTTTGTTGCTTCATGCAAGGCTGTCAGATAGGTGTTCGTTTACTTACTTGCTTTTATTAACTTGGATTATTTGGTCTTAGCCTTATGGAGTATATTAGTTTCTGGGATAATGGAAATAATTTAAAGGTGGATATGGGCAGAGCATAGTTTAGTGAACCTGATCAATGAACTTTGCCAGCCTAGATGCCGGAAGTAAGGTTAGTTGCTTTGGACTTGCTATTCCTGGTAGTCTACGGTATTAATATTAGGCTACATTTGCTGTACTGCCTCGGTAAGCTTTTAAAATTTCCCAAGTCTCTAAAACAAACTTTGAGATGAACCCTTTGTGCTCCAGCAGTTCTCTGCAGAAGCCTTGGTAGACCCAGGTCTTCATGCAGTGAAAGGATGCTTCCCTGGCTACAAAAATCAAATCAATCACCAAACATAGCAGAGGAAACTTAGGCTGCCTCATATTGGTGTCAAGCTAAAGACAAGAGAAAAGAAATCATCTTACTGTGTGGGGATGAACAATAAAATCTTGGCAACTGACCTCTGACTGAGTTGTTATCGAAAAATGCTATTTGTTTCCCTCAGCCAATTGAATCATGATACCTCCTGTGTCCTGGAAAAATGTCAACTGCAGTTAGAAGGGGGGGGGGGGCGGATAAAAGAAGAACTGAACAGAATGTTTGATTAATTAATGAATTCATCTTAATCATATCTTTAGCAGACACCTGAAAGAGTAGTCCTATCACAAATGTTACAAAACAACTACCATGTTTTAGATTATTATTAGAAAGCCTTGGACAAATCTCCTAGAACATCATACTATTTAATTAGTTTTCAATTATCCAGAGGTGGGTTATTGCATTTGCAATGGTTTGTACCTCTATTCTCCTTCTACTCTCTCAGGCGGACTGCCTTTTAGCTATTATAATGTCTGTGTGCATTTCCAGGAGAGAATTGGCAGAAAGAGACATCAGCAAGCATATAAATTGAAAGACTCATAAATTGAGGAGACAGTGAGTACTTTGCCTAAAAAAGGCTTGTGTATTATCTGTAGATCTAAAAATCTCAAGCTCTCCTATGAAGTCATATTATGATGCCCTACCAGCTAAGGGCTTTATATCATCGGCCTTCAATAAATATTGGTAAAAAGAAGGAATAGCATAGTGGTAAAGAGCCTATATTCACATTCCATCTCTAAACTTGGGGCTGATTGACTTACTTAACATCTCCATGCCTTAGTTTCCTTATCTGCAAAGAGCATTGTGGTACATTGTATTGCTATCAAAATATGTCCTAAAGGGGCAAAGTCTGAAGATGAAGATAAGGCACAGAAAAAGACTGAATTTCTGACATTTTCACAGCTCCCAATCAATAGCACTAAGGGCAGCTATCCATGGTGGAGAAAACATATTCACCTTCTGATATAGAAAGTCCATGAACCATGGAACATTTCCCCCAAGCACTGTCAAACTAGTGTGACAAGTTGTCCCTGAAGAAGGTGACTCCACAACGGATGTCTACATCTCTGGGCAGGAAAGGATCATCTCTGTCTTCTCAAACTGTACTCTGTTACCGTTTTTCAAACATCAAGAAATGTTTCACAGAATTTTATATAATTACCCAGTTGTGAGTGACAAGGTACTCAACTTCCTATCATGCTCAGGCTGCTGAAGAACTGAAATATGGAATATCTGATACACGATATAGCTAAATTGTCCAACATGGACTTTAAAGGGAGGATCTTAATAATTCCTTGGAAAATAGGTAGAGATCCCAAGAATACAACTACACTATCACTGAGGAGATGGGAGATCAAACCTACATAAGCCTGTGTTATTGAAATAAAATAGAAAAGAAAATGGAGAAGCTATGCAAGAAGAATATTTCAAAATGAGAACATAAATGTAGCACACTGAAACTAGATTAAGAAGTTTGACTCTGGAATATTTTTTAGGCAGAAAATGCTCTGCACTTGAGAAAATTAAGAGAAACATAGACTTTGCAAGGTGATAGATAAGATATAAGATTACAGATTGAGATGAATTAAAGAAATAGCAGAACTAAAGAAAAATAAACAAAAAAAACTTCTCTTGAAAATGATCTCTCTTTAAAACCACCAGAGCAGCAAAATAATCCGAGAGAGAAAATTCTATGTTCAATGAAACTAGGAAATGGCTACAACCCAACCAATACGTTTTTAACAAAATTGAGATAGAGCACAGAGTGCCAATATATTGTGATACTTCTAACCCTGAGAAATGATCTGGAGATCAAAAAGGGGAAGGAGATAAAGAAGTAGTTAGTTGTATTGCTGCTAAACAGAGTCAGCTGAGCTGAATAAATAAACACAAATTGTCAAACAAAAGATCTGAATATACAGGGCTTCCCTCAGCCACTCCTATCTCCCATGCAGCAAAGAGCATGCTCACTGTGGTAGGGCTTTTCTTTGGATTTTAGACTCACCCAATCGGAGTCTTTAGGAATGGTGCCCAGGAATCTGCTTTAACAGCATCACAGAGCCTTTATGAAAAGGGAATTGAAGGACTATGCTAAGTAACATAATAATATAAAATACTAATATATGTTTATATCTATTAAATGGCAAAATACAGCATATATATGTCATTAGATACTTTATATATTGCCATAAAAATGGGGAATTCAGCATAAAGCATCTGTAGATCATCAGATCACTTAGAAAATGTGACTGTATATTAACTCTCAAGGAAAACATTAATAGAGACCAAAAAGTACAAATAATTTATATTAATTTTCATCTAGAATTCCATAAACTAGCAAGGAATAGCGGAATTGAAATGTAAGAAAAACAGTCCAATCTCTTAAAAATGTAAACTGCTTCTCAGAAAATGTATTATTGAAATAAGTCAAAAGAATAATTACAAAATAATAAAAATGAAAATACTTCATTTTCAAGTATTGAAACTTGAAAACTAAGACATACGGTCAAAGCTGTACAGAGAGGAAAATTTGTAGCCTGAAACACTTACAGCATTGAACAATAAGGTATTCATTTCAAGAACAGCAGCAACAAGAAAATCCCTAAGAAAGACAAAATGAAAGAATGAAAAAAGAAGAACCAGAAATTAATGAATTAGATAATAGAAGTTGGAATGCGTAAATATATGTGAAAGTAAATTGTCTGCAAATGGGTAGAAAAATATTTTAACAAAACAAACTACTAGCTAACCACTGAGAGTTTTCTAGGAAAATATAAATTATCAAAAGAAATTCCAGAAAATATAGAAAACCTAAACAGAACAAAAATAACAAATGAAATAAAGTTACTCCCCAAAACAGTTACTCCCCAAAATTGCCAGTATTTATAAAAAATCTTTGCAAGCCTTTAAAAAATATTCTTTTGTTATTTAAACATTTCCAGATCATGTAAAGATAAAAATCTTCCTATTATCTTTTTCAAAGCCAAAATAAGACTCATAACATAACCTGACAAAGATGTGTATACACACACACAAACGCACACAACAAAGACCACTTTTACTAATAGTCATTTATTTGAAAGAAAAGTATTATATTTCTTCCCACACTAAACACATATAAAAAATTCAAATGGATTGAAGACTTAGATATATTTTAAAACCACAAAAGTAATGGAAAGAAAATTTAGAATTTTTTGTAGTTTTAAGAAAGGGAGGACACAAACAAATGGAAGAACATTCCATGCTCATGGATAGGAAGAATCAATATCGTGAAATTGGCCATACTGCCCAAGGTAATCTATAGATTCAATGCTGTCCCCATTAAGCTACCAAAGAATTTCTTCACAGAATTGGAAAAAACTACTTTAAAGTTCATATGGAACCAAAAAAGACCCCGAATTGCCAAGACAATCCTAAGTCAAAAGAACAAAGCTGGAGGCATCATGCTACCTGACTTCAAACTGTACTACAAGGCTACAATAACCAAAACAGCATGGTACTGGTACCAAAACAGAGATATAGACCAATGGAACAGAACAGAGCCCTCAGAAATAATACCACACATCTACAGCCATCTGATCTTTGACAAACTCAGACAAAAAACAAGAAATGGGGAAAGGATTCCCTATTTAATAAATGGTGCTGGGAAAATTGGCTAGCCATAAGTAGAAAGCTGAAACTGGATCCTTTCCTTACTCCTTATATGAAAATTAATTCAAGATGGATTAGAGACTTAAATGTTAGACCTAAAACCATAAAAACTCTAGAAGAAAACCTAGGTAATACCATTCAGGACATAGGCATGGGCAAGGACTTCGTGTCTAAAACACCAAAAGCAATAGCAACAAAAGCCATAATTGACAAATGGGATCTAATTAAACTAAAGAGCTTCTGCACAGCAAAAGAAACTACCATCAGAGTGAACAGACAACCTACAGAATGGGAGAACATTTTTGCAATCTACTCATCTGACAAAGGGCTAATATCCAGAACCTACAAAGAACTCAAACAAATTTATGAGAAAAAAACAAACAACCCCATCAAAAAGTGGGCAAAGGATATGAACAAATAGTTCTCAAAAGAAGACATGCATACAGCCAACAGGCACATGAAAAAATGCTCATTTTCACTGGCCATCAGAAAAATGCAAATCAAAACCACAATGAGATACCATCTCACACCAGTTAGAATGACAATCTTTAAAAAGTCAGGAAATAACAAGTGCTGGAGAGGATGTGGAGAAATAGGAACACTTTTACACTGTTAGTGGGATTGTAAACTGGTTCAACCATTGTGGAAAACAGTATGGCGATTCCTCAAGGATCTAGAACTAGAAATACCATTTGACCCAGCCATCCCATTACTGGGTATATACCCAAAGGATTATAAATCATGCTGCTATAAAGACACATGCACACGTGTGTTTATTGCAGCACTATTCACAATAGCAAAGACTTGGAATCAACCCAAATGTCCATCAGTGACAGACCGCATTAAGAAAATGTAGCACATGGAATACTATGCAGTCATAAAAATGGATGAGCTCGTGTCCTTTGTAGGGACATGGATGCAGCTGGAAACCATCATTCTCAGCAAACTATCACAAGAACAGAAAACCAAACACCGCATGTTCTCACTCATAGGTTGGAATTGAAAAATGAGATCACTTGGACTCTAGAAGGGGAACATCACACACCGGGGCTTATTATGGGGAGGGGGGAAGGGGAAGGGATGGCACTGGGAGTTATACCTGATGTAAATGATGAGTTGATGGGTGCTGATGAGTTGATGGGTGCAGCACACCAACATGGCACAAGTATACATATATAACAAACCTGCACGTTGTGCACATGTACCCTAGAACTTTAAGTATAATAATAAAAAAAAAGAAAATAAAAAAAGAAAGGGATTTAAAACCATAGACAAGACCCAGAAACATTATTTTTAAAAAGCTAGTAGATTTTTCTGAACAAAAATGAGCTTCTTCATGGAAAATGTACATTAACCAAAAAAAAGACAATAAACTAGGAGAACATGTATACAACACATAAAGCATATACAAACAATCAATCATATTACAGTAAGTAGAAAGCAAATACAATGTAGCAAGAAAAAGATAGGCAAACAAGCAGAACAATGAGTAAAAGATATAAGCAGAAAGTTCATTTAAAAATGTGAATAATAAATATGTGGAAAGGGGCCAATCTTACTAAAAATCAAAGCATTATCAACTAAAACAAATATGGGATATATATTTTTCAAATAGATTGGCAAAATCTTTAAAGATTGTCAAAACCCAAATTTGGAGCAGTTTTGGGACAATAAGTTTATTCATAAATTATTGATAGGCAAGTCAATTTTACCAATTTTTTGCAGAATTTTCTTGCCATATGTTTAACAACATAAATATGTTCATTCTTCAAAATTTCTCTAACAGAAGTATACCCTATACAGACACTTGGAGAAGTGTGCAAAGATATATGTGCAAAGGTGATCACTGAAGCATGATTTGTAATACTGAAAATCTGGAAGCTACCTAAATATCTTGAAGAGGAGGCTCATTAAATAAGTTTTGGTAGAGTCATATATTATAAGCCATTTGTGAGAACGGATTTGTATGTACTAATTTAGATTTATATGTACTAATAAGAAATGCTATCAATGTATTATTAACTGAAAAACATACTTGACAATATTTAGCAGAAACCTGATGCTAGGAGCTGATTCAGGAAGGGTTTATTTTTCTCCTACAACAGACTCATTCCACAATTGCTCAAGAGGCAAAAACAGAATGTCGGGAATGCAAGATCTATCTTTGTGCTCCACTATAATCAACAAATAGATGGGCCTTTGTTCTTGTATATGTCACTTCAAAGGCACAAGATGGTGACCACACCTCCAGACTTCACATCTCTCTTTTGGGCAGAAGAAATACCTTCTCTTTTTATTTGGGAAGGGATACCCTGTTCATGCACCTCTACCTATGTCTATCTGGTAAATCGATTGCATGTGTGGACCCAATTTCTCATGCCTCTCATATTTATGCTCTTTGGCTGTGACTGTGAGCTTGGACAGGTGGCTTGATTTGACCACCAGGACGGTAACAAACAACACAGCAAAGACTTGAAAATGAACTTGCACATTTCTGCTTTCTCACTTGGACTGCTGGCACTGCCATGAGAACTCCCTCTCACTGCCAGGAACCAGCTATATCGTTATGAAAGACACATTAGGAAGAGCTGAATGGTCCCACCTGCAGCCCTCCAGTCCAGCCAACCTCTACCCAGCTCACCAGATGCCCACAGACACACGAATAAGGCCGGCCACGATCATGTCCAGATCAGAAGTACCCAGAAACTTTAAATATTTATTTAAGTTACTAAGTTTGTATGCCCTATAGAAATCAGAAACTGAAGCACCCTCATTGTTCAGAATTATATCCCAACATCACTCTTAATTGAAGAAAAGTAGAGAAAATTAAGTATTTTTACATAGACACATTCCCTCAAACAGGCAATTTTCTCTAAATAAGAATTAAGGGGGAAAAATGGCATTAGGAAGATCACTGACAATATTTCCCCCAGACAGGTAGAAAGATAAATGCCAATATTTTGATATCAAAAATAAATGAGCTGAGATAGAGAGACCAAAATATTGTTAGTTTTCTCTAACTCAGGAATCAGAAGAAAAAAAAATCTGTAAAGGGCTAGATAGCAAATATCTGGGGCTTTGCAGGCCATCTGGTCTCTGTCACAACTGCTCTCCTCTACCACGGGTAACACAAAAGCAGCCACAGACACTGTGTAAACAAATGGGTGTGGCTAGTTTCCAATAAAACTTTTTTTAACAAAAACTTAGAGTGAGCTGGACTTGGCCTGTGAAGCGTAGTGTGCAGATCCCTGCTCTATTGCTAAGATCATGAGTGATACTTTCTTGTTCACGCTTTTCTGAATTGAGTGGATTTTTATAATTAGTAAAAAGAGACACATAAAATCCAGTGTAACTTAAAAGTAGCTAAGACATAAAATATTTATTCAAATTCAAAACCTTGTTTTCAATATTTAAAAAAAAACATAAATGAACATTCAACTCAAGTAGTTGGAAAAACACACACAGCATAAAGAAATTAATGGAAAGAAAGAATAAAATCGTACATTAAAAATAGATAAACCATTTACTTAACAAGTAAACATAAGTCAATGGTTTTCCTAAGAACGCAGGAATAAGTTTCATAACATGAAATATATCCCAAGGTTCTCTTTAAAAGACGCTGAAGTATTATCCTCCTTTTTATTTTATTTTTTATTTTTTATTATACTTTATGTTCTAGGGTACATGTGCACAATGTGCAGGTTTGTTACATATGTATACATGTGCCATGTTGGTGTGCTGCACCCATTAACTCATCATTTACATTAGGTATATCTCCTAATGCTATTCCTCCCCTCTCCCCCAACCCCACGACAGGCCCCAGTGTGTGATGTTCCCCTTCCTGTGTCCAAGTGATCTCATTGTTCAATTCCCACCTATGAGTGAGAACATGCCGTGTTTCGTTTTCTGTTCTTGCGATAGTTTGCTGAGAATGATGGTTTCCAGTTGCATCCATGTCCCTACAAAGGACACAAACTCATCCTTTTTTACGGCTGCATAGTATTCCATGGTGTATATGTGCCACATTTTCTTAATCCAGTCTGTCACTGATGGACATTTGGGTTGGTTCCAAGTCTTTGCTATTGTGAATAGTGCCACAATAAACATACATGTGCATGTGTCTTTATAGCAGAATGATTTATAACCCTTTGGGTATATCCCCAGTAATGGGATGGCTGGGTCAAATGGTATTTCTAGTTCTAGATCCTTGAGGAATCGCCATACTGTTTTCCACAATGGTTGAACTAGTTTACAATCCCACCAATAGTGTAAAAGTGTTCCAATTTCTCCACATTCTTTCCAGCACCTGTTGTTTCCTGACTTTTTTATGTATTTCCAACTTTTCAGTTCAGGGGTACATGTGCAGGATGTGCAGGTTTGTTACAGAGGTAAACATGTGCCATGGTGGTTTGCTGCACAGAACATCCCATCACCCAGGTATTTATCCCAGCACCCACTAGCTATTCTTTCTGATGCTCTACCTCTTCCCATCCACTACCCTTTGACAGGCCCCCGTATATGTTGTTCCCCACCATGTGTCCATGTTTTCTCACCATTCAGCTCCCACTTATAAGTGAGAACATGAGGTATTTTTGTTCCTGCATTAGTTTGCTAACGATAATTCCCTCCAGCTCCATCCACGTCCCTGCAAAAAATATGATCTCATCCCTTTTGATGGCTGCATAGTATTCCATAGTGTATATGTGCCACATTTTCTCTATTCAGTCTGTCATTGATGGGCATTTAAGTTGATTTCACATCTTTGCTATTGTGAATAGTGCTGCAATAAACATACACGTACATATGTCTCTGATCATATATCTAGAAAACTCCATTGTCTCAGCGCAAAAGCTTCTTTCTTTTTTTTTTTTTTTTTTTTTGAAATGGAGTCTTGCTCTGTCACCCAGGCTAGGCTAGAGTTCAGTGGCGCGATCTCAACTCATGGCAACCTCCACTTCCTGGGTTCAAGAAATTGTCCTGCCTCAGCCTCCCGAGTAGCTGGGATTACAGGTACCCACCATTACACCCGGCTAATTTTTGTATTTTTAGAAGAGACAGGGTTTCACTATCTTGGCCAGGCTGGTCTTGAACTCCTGATCTCGTGATCCTCCTGCCTCAGCCTCCCAAAGTGCTGGGATTACAGGTGTGAGCCACTGTTCCTGGCCAAGCTTCTTAACCTGATAAGCAACTTCAGCAAAGTCTCAGAATACAAAATAAATATACAAAAATCACTAGCATTCCTATACACCAACAGGCAAGCTGAGAGCCAAACCAGGAACGAACTCCCATTCACAATTACCACAAAAAAATAAAATACCTTAAAAATGCAGCTTATAAGGGAAGTGAAGGACCTCTTTAAGGAGAACTACTAACCACTGCTCAAAAAAAATCAGAGATGACACAAATGGAAAAACATTCTAAGCTCATAGATAGGAAGAATCAATATTTTGAAAATGGCCATCCTGCCCAAAGCAATGTATAGGTTTAATGTGATTCCCATTAAACTACCATTGACATGCTTCACAAAATTAGAAGAAAACTATTTTAAAATTTATATGGAACCAAAAAAGAGCTCAAATAGCCAAGGCAATCCTAAGCAAAAAGAAGAAAGCTAGAGGCCTCACACTACCTGACTTCAAACTATACTACAGGGCTACAGTTAGTACAGTAACTAAAACACCATGGCACTAGTGGAAGAACAGACAAATAGACTAACAGAGCAAAATAGAGAACCCAGAAATAAGACCACACACCTACAACCATCTGATCTTCAACAAACCTGACAAAAACAAGCAATACGGAAAAAGATTTCCTATTTAATAAATGATGCTGGGAGAACTGGCTAGCCATATGCAGAAAATTGAAACTGGACCTCTTACTTACTTATACAAAACTAAACTCCAGATGGGTTAAAAACTTAAATGTAAAACCCAAAAGTAGAAAAATGCTAGAAGAAAACCTAGGCAATACCATTTAGGACATAGGCACAGACAAATATTTCATGACAAACATGTCAAAAGCAATTTCAACAGAAGCAAAAATTGACAAATGGAATCTAATTAAACTAAAGAGCTTCTGCACAGCAAAAGAAACAATAAATAGACAACCTATAGAATGGGAGAAAAATTTTGCAATCTATCCACCTGACAAAGGTCTAATATCCATCATCCAAAAGGAACTTAAACAAATTTACAAGGAAAAAAAACATTAAAAATGGGCAAAGGACATGAACAGTCACTTCTCAAAAGAAGACACACACGTGGCCAACAATCACATGGAAAAAAGTTCAACATCACTGATCATTAGAGAAATGCAAATCAAAACCACAGTGAGGTACCATCTCATACCAGTCTGAATGGCTATTACTGAAAAGGCAACAAAAGCCAAAATAGACAAATGGGATCTAACTAAACTAAAGAGCTTCTGCACAGCAAAAGAAACTACCATCAGAGTGAACAGGCAACCTACAGAATGGGAGAACATTTTTGCAATCTACCCATCTGACAAAGGGCTAATATCCAGAATCTACAAAGAACTTAAACAAATTTACAAGAAAAAAACAACCCCATCAAAAAGTGGGCAAAGGATATGAACAGAGACTTCTCAAAAGAAGACATTTATGCAGCCAACAGACACATGAAAAAATGCTCATCATCACTGGCCATCAGAGAAATGTAAATCAAAACCACAATGAGACACCATCTCACACCAGTTAGAATAGTGATCATTAAAAAGTCAGGAAACAACAGATGCTGGAGAGGATGTGAAGAAATCGGAACTTTTACACTGTTGGTGGGAGTGTAAACTAGTTCAACCATTGTGGAAGACAGTGTGGCGATTCCTCAAGGATCTAGAACTAGAAATACATTTGGCCCAGCGATCCCATTAATGGGTATGTACCCCAAGGATTATAAATAATGCTACTATAAAGACACATGCACACATATGTTTATTGCAGCACCTTTCACAATAGCAAAGACTTGGAACCAACCCACGTGTCCATCAATGATAGACTGGATTAAGAAAATGTGGCACATATACACCATGGAATGCTGTGCAGCCATAAAACAGGATGAGTTCATGTCCTTTGCAGGGACGTGGATAAAGTTAGAAACCATCATTCTGAGCAAACTATCACAAGGACAGGAAACCAAACACCGCATGTTCTTACTTATAGGTGGGAACTGAACAATGAGAACACTTGGACACAGGGCAGGGAAAGTCATACCCTGGGGCCTGTTGTGGGGTTGGGGGAGGGGGAGGGGGAGGGATAGCATTAGGAGAAATACCTAATGTAAATGATGAGTTAATGGGTGCAGCAAACCAACATGGCACATGTATACCTATGTAACAAACCTGCATGTTGTGCACATGTACCCTAGAACTTAAAGTATAATATAAAACATTTATTTAAAAAGTCAAAAAACAACAGAGTCTGGCGAGGTTCTAGGGAAAAAGGAACACTTTTACGCTATTGGTGGGAATGTAAATTAGTTCAACCATTGTGGAAGACAGCGTGGCAATTTCTCAAAGACCTAGAGGCAGAAATATCATTCGACCCAGCAATCCCATTACTGGATATATAAGCAAAGGAATATAAATCATTCTCTTATAAAGATGTATTCTCCCTTTTCAATCTCCAAGTTTTCTTCCTTCCATTATCACAAAATAACAGATTTTGTTTAGAAATAATACAGCATGCTTCTAGAATATATTCTTATCTTAAAATGCATAAAATTTCATGTCTTAGAATTCAGCTCAGCCAAATTAACATGTCAGCAGACTCGCACCAGATAAGGAGGGCTGGCATTCAAAAAGGAGCTGATCTCTGTTTTCCTGCAGCTCAGTCTGGTAGAGAAAGACAAACCTATACTGACATAAATGCATTTTTAGTGTAGTAAACATGCAGCAATGGAGTTAAGGGAAAAAAATCTAACAATAACTCATTGCTTGGCTCCCCACTGAGCTTTCCTGCTCAAGATTCTTTATTATATGACAAGCTACGATAAGGAAATACAAAATGTAGAATAATGTGATTCGAGTTACAGTTATCTGTTAATATTGTAAAACCTTAGAAAAATCACTTAATCTCTTGGGGCCTCACTTTCCTCATCTTTGAAACTAGGGTAATGACTATACATACAGTACTGAGCTCATAGGGGTGCAAGACTCAAATGAGATAATGTTCCTGAAAACCTTTAAATGTGCTATAATGCTAAAGTTATTTTCATTAACACCATTCGTATCAAAGTGTAAATCATTGTGAATTTCACAAGTCTCTTTGAATTTTACACTTAATCCATTTGCACCAGAAACCATCTTCAGTTTACCATTTTAAAAAGTCAACCTAATCTTAAATGAGTGGCATACAAATGATCTTGATTCACAGACATAATGGCTGCTGTTTTTCATCTGAAAGTCATAGTCATCCCCTGAAGTTAAGATCAGGATGTGATCCAGAGTGTCAAGTCCTCTGTAGCCTAAATATTGGGGGCTCTTCAGAATATGTTGTATTTACTCTTTCAGACCACATTAATTATTTTTATATTATTTGTTAATAATGTAATTATAATTACAAAACAATAGAAGTTCTCCCAACTTACCTCTAGTAAACGGACTCCTCTTACCCATAGCTATCTGTTAAAGGATGAAAGCTCACAGGTAATATTCCTGGGATGTTGACATTCTGTTTCCAAGAGTCACTCATGCTTGTTCCTACCTCTTGCATCCAGAAGCGACATAAAATTATTCTTCATTTTGGCTCAGCATATATAGCCACTGCACTCAGGGTACCTAACTCAGTATTCAATATACAGTAAGTCTGAGTCACCGCATTTTTTTTAATAAACTACTTTCAGGTAACTTTTGAAAATTTAAGACTTAAAATTGGCATCAGTTCCTTTGTCATTTTCAGGTACTTTGCTAGAGCTGGCTACATTTGCAATTTATCTTTTTTTTTTTTTCTTTGCTTTGGACTCATCAGCCAATTTTCAAAGTAATTTGAATTCACTTTTTGTATAAGAGTCTTCGGGAAAACATTCTGTCAAGGGCCTTGGGACAATCCAGACAAATGATACCCCTGCATTCCTCTCATACTAATCAACCATTTATGAACCTGTCTCAAAGAATGCATTCCTGTGCCAGGCTGCCCTTTGCACAGCCCTGAAGCTGCTGCTATCCTTTCTGTCCCTGCTTCATGAGTTATCATTTTATTCTGTCTTGTTCCCCTGCCAAGCTGACATTCCTCCTGAGATTCTGTTCTCAGAGCAATTCTGCTCAAAATTTGGGATATCAGGAAGAATGAAATTACTAATCTTTTTTTGTCATCCTCCTTACTGTCATCCCAGATATTTGTATGTTTCTATTTTCTCACTTACAATTTAGATCACCTGTAAACATACATACAATGGGGTTTTGGCACATTTGAGCTTACCCTGTGGATTACCTTCTGGTTGCTGTCAGTGTTTTCCAAAACTCACACATAATGTGAAAGAAAAGAACAAAATTGGGCAGCAATCATTGTATGGTCCAGCCATGAAATAATGGGTTTTATAACTTCCTCTAAACTAAACTAGAATAAGAAAAAATCATAAATAAGATTACAATTTGATTGATATCTCAGTATCAGTGATATGGTAGAAAAGAAATACCACACAGGAAGACAGAAGCTTTGGTTTTCCATTAGCTTTTTATATTTGCTGGAACATGAAATAATGAGGGGTTTGTTACAAAAAAAAAAAAATGAGAAAAGAAAACAAAGAGAATCCTTGCTAATCTTATAAGAGGTATAGTCTCGATGTCAAAGGAGAGGAAAGATGATTTAGGGTCCAAAGCCATTTTACTAACAACCTTAACTTATTCTCTAGTTAGGCAGGCTCTTGCCAACATGATGATTCAGTTCCTCTCTGAGTCTCTACTGCTGGATATTGTTTAGTTTCTGCTTAGTCATGACATCTGTACTTTGAACTTGAATGTACTGGCAGCCTCTAGATATTTATAGCCTCTCATGACGAATGCCATCTTAAAGTCTTTGATATCTGTCTTCTGCATCGTTTTCAACATCAGCCTTCACCCTTCACTATTAACTGGAACATATATATATATGTATTTTGCATTTAAATTCTCCAAGGAAGAGAATTTGGTGTGTTAGTCACTATCGTTTAGCTTTGGCCAAGCTCTTATGCCAGACCATCTTGGGCTATTGCTAGCCAGGAGGTAGAGCATCATCAATTTCCCAACCTTAATTTGACCTAATCGGTTGCTGCTGCTGGGTCAAAATCATGTGGTAATTGGCTAGTGACCATGAGTTCATTGATTTGTCCTTTTTTTTAAGTTCCTACTCTGTTAGGTATTATTCTAGATGTTGAGGAAACAGCAGTGAATACAACAGACCAAGAAGATAACAAGACTCTGGCAAGAATAAAAATTTACCCCAGATGCTATAAATTTAATGGTTTTGATGAAAGAGCTACTTATATGTGGTAGAAAACATTTAGGAAATAAACAGGGGAAATTGAGAGACCCCAAGACCAGCAACAGTGAGAAGCTACTACCATGCCCAATGTTGAAGTGGCAAGCGGTACATGGTACAGAACCCAATGAGACTTTCAGATGTGGTGCGAGAGCTACCTGGAAGTCATGAGGAATAAAAAAGACAAGAACAATGAGGGGAGATACATCCCAATATCTCTCTCCTCTCTCATTCCATTCTCCAACCAGAACTTTCCATTGGCCAACCCAGAGAGAAATAATGAGAGCAAGGAGACCAAGGTGATATAGGCTTTGGACTCTGGGTATATAGTGCAGAGCTAAGAAGTGTAGAAAATGGATATGATGGCATTAACTGAAAAATCATTTCACGGGGACCTTACCATCAAGTGGAGTAAACAGTTAAAAAAATTAAAGTAACAATATAAAAACAATACAATTTGGATGAATATAAGCATAGTAATGAACAAGGTGGGGAAAGGGGGATAGAAAGTGATTTTCAAGAAAAATTATCTTCAAATATTGGAAAAACAGACTGGGCACAGTGGCTTATGTCTGTAATCCCAACACTTTGGGAGACTGAGGCGAGAGGATTGCTTGAACCCAGGAGTTCAAGACCAGCCTGGGCAACACAGACAAACCTTGTCTCTACAAAAAAAAGTTTTTTTTAAATCAGCTGGATGTGGTGGCATGTACCTGTATTCCTAGCTACTCAGGAGGCTGAAATGGGAGGATCACTCGAGCCTGGGAGGTCAAGGCTGCAGTGAGCTATGACCATGCCACTGTACTCCAGCCTAAGTGACAGCAAGAAACTCTATCTTTAAAAAAGAAATAAAAGAAAAAAATAGCACATGTGGACAAATTTTTGTCAATTTAATGGAGATAAAAGATTTGTGTTTCAGAATTTTATATTTTGGAGTATTTGATATGCAAAAAGAATGTATAAAATATATGCAAGTTATGAATATAAAAATAAAGCAAAAAACTAAGTATCAGTGCTACTCATCATCCTTTCCTCCTTCCTCACTCTTCATCAGTAGGACCCACCAGCCTGAGTTTTCATTTTTAATCACATCTTTACGTTTCTTTTCAATATATTTTCAGTTTTGCTTATTTTTGAAATTTATAAAATTTATATCTTATATTCTTGTGTTTTGCTTTTTTTACTTAATATTACTTTTTAATATTCACCCATGTTGATTCACATTGCTGTAGTTCATCTTCACTGCTGAATAGATGTTCCATTATATGAATATTCTATAATATATTCATCAATTTTTCTAAGAACATTGTGTTATTACCAGTTTGTTGCTAATATGATGCTGATACAATATTCCTGTACCTATCTTTAGATACAAGAGCAGGTATTTCTTTATAATATATAGCCCATGCAGGAATAGAATTGCTCAGTTATGGGGTTCATGAATTTTCTTTTTTTTTTTCCCTTTTTTGAGCCAGAGTTTTGCTCTTGTTGCCCAGACTGGAGTGCAATGGCACAATCTCAGCTCACCTCAACCTGTCTCCCAAGTTCAAGCAATTCTCCTGCCTCAGCCTCCCGAGTAGCTGCGATTATAGGCATGTGCCACCACGCCTGGCTAATTTTGTATTTTTGGTAGAGACGGGGTTTCTCCATGTTGGTCAGGCTGGTCTTGAATTCCTGACCTCAGATGATCCACCCACCTCGGCCTCCCAAAGTGCTGGGATTACAGGCGTGAGCCACCATGCCCGGTCATGCATTTTCAACCTTACAAAATAGTGCCAACTTATTTTTAAAAGTATTATTATACCTTGTGTACACTCTCTCTGGCAACATTTAAGAGTTCCTTTGATTCCCATACTTGCCATCACTACGCATAGTAAGACTTTGTGTATCAGTAGAGCAAATGTGTAATAATAACTAATTGCACTTTTAAATTGCACTACCATAATGAAGTTTATTGTTGTTTTATGTAATTAATGTCCATTGTGTTTCCCCTTCTGTGAAATACCTGTATATATACTTTGCGCAATTTTTTATTGGATTCTTATTTGAATTTTCTTTTTACTTCATAGGACTTCTTTATATATTCTAAATACTAATTCTTAATTTATTTCTCTGTTGCAAATATCTTAGTTTGGGGTTTTGTAGTTTTCTTGATGAAATCTTTTGAAAAATAGAGTTTTAATGTTGAATTTGTCAATGTTTTATTTTTCAGCTGTGAGCTGTTTTCTTGCTTTCGCTATGCTGAGATTACAGATATTCTCTTGTATTGCCTTCTAAAACAGCAATAAGCAAACTGCAGCTCACATTTGTAAATACAGTGTATGGAAACACAGCCACATCCATTCTTTTAGATAATATCTATGCCACCTTTGCATTCCAAGAATAGACCTGATAGTTGTGACCATATGGCCCACAAATTCAAAAACTTTTACTATCTGATCAGTTAGGAATAAATGTGCTGATCTTGTTCTAAAAGATTATTAGATAGTCGATCTTTTCCTCGTGGATCTAGTGTGGCAATTGTTATGTATCAAGTTTTCATACATGTGTAGGTCTCTCTGTGGGCTCTCTTCTCTTCTATTGGTCTATGTGTCCATCTCTGTGTCATTCCAACACTGAGTTAACACAGCTTTATAGGAAATCTTGGCATCAGGTAAACCAAATTCTCACACTGTAATCTTCTTCAAGAGTAATTTCCCTTTACTTGGATATTCACTGTTCTATAAAATTTTAGCTTCAGACAGTTTCATGGGAAATACAACAGGTGTTTTGATTAATATATAGATCAGGTTAATCTACAGATCAGTGTTGTCATCTTTATTACTTTGATTACAAACCACGAAGATGCTATATGTTTATGTGTTCATTTACACACACACATACACATACACACACACATGGTCTTTAATGTCTTTTAATAAGGTTTAAATTTTTTCAATAGAGTTTGCACATCTTTGATTTATTCATATATATGTTAATTGTGTAATGCTGAATGTTATCTCTTTAATTGATTTTTAAACACTATTGTTACTTTTAGATATTCATCTTACATCCAAGAACCTTATAAACTTGCATTATTTCTAATAATTTGCCTCTATATCCTTTTGGGTTTACTATGTACAAAAGTAATGATAGTTTTGCTTTTTCCTTTTCAGTCATTTTAGATTAGATTTCCTTCTCAAATCCACAACTTACAATGTAAAGAACAATGATAAATAGAAGCAGTGATGGTGCTCAATTGTCTCATTCCTCATTTTAGTATTTCATTATTGAATATAAATGCTTACCATAGATTTTTGATAGATCCTTTTGTCAGGATCCTTACAAAGGATGCCTTCTATTCCAAAATTTCAGGATTTTTTTTATTATGAATGAATTTTATCAAATGTTTTGCTGTAAATATTAATCATTTTCCCCTTAATCTGTTAATATATTACCTATATTACCTAATGTTAAAATACATTTGCATGACTAGGATGCATATACAAATTAAAAGTGATCCCTTATCTTTCTAAACGCGCTGTTAGATTTTATGTGGTAATGCTGCATTTATGATTCTGTGCATGTTATGGAGCTTGCCTATAATCATTCTTCTTGCATTGTCTTTATTTGGACTTCTTGTTACCATTTGTCTAGCTTTAGAAAATGTGGTGAAAGTGTGCCCTTCTTTTTACGAGGCTCTGGAATAATTTATATATTATT
Source organism: Macaca thibetana thibetana (assembly GCF_024542745.1). NCBI lineage: Eukaryota > Metazoa > Chordata > Mammalia > Primates > Cercopithecidae > Macaca > Macaca thibetana. The sequence goes on along the minus strand of NC_065581.1, from coordinate 117,547,929 downwards.
GCTGGTATGTATTCTTATTTGTTTTATAGATGTCACTCAGAAATCATCTTGACCTTGCATTTTCTTTTTGGGAAGATTTTTAATTATTAATTCCATTTATTTTATGGTTATAAATCTATTCAAGATTTCTATTTCTTCTTGAATCAGTTTTACATTTTCCTCCTAGGTTTGTCTATTCCACCTACAGTTTTAATTTTGAGTTTAAAGATTTTCAGTGTTCTCAATTATCTTTTAACTCTGTTTTGTCTCTAATGAGATCTCTTTTTTATATTTCATACTGTTTATCTAAGTCTTTTTTCTTTTTGCACATCAATCATGTCAATGCTTGGATGATTTCATTTTTTTTCTTTCCAAAGAAGCAGTTTTTGCTTTTATTAATTCTAAGAGATGTTTCCTTTTTCATTGACTTATACTCCTGTCTGTATTATATGCTATCCTCTCTTTTGAGTTTGTTCAATAGTTCTCTTTCAAACTTTTAACATTGATTATTCAAAGATTATTTTTAATTTCTAACAGTGTGGGATTTTTGAAAATTATTCTGTAATTACTGATTTCTTAATTAACTGTATTGTGGTCAGAAATATAGTTTGTATAATTCTGATTTATTAAAATTTGTTGAGACTGACTTGCTCTATGGTGAAAAACCTCTATCTCCATCATACAGGTCCCCTGATACTTACTGATGCTTGATTTATGGTTTTAAAGATGATTTATTTCCAAAAATGTTCTTTGTGGTCTTGAAAACCATGTCTATTTTCCAACAGAAAAATATTTTGCATGTCTGCTAGATTATTTTTCTTTTGTATTATTCAAATCTTTCATATACTTGCATTGTTCAATTATCAATGACAGGGAGTGGTGTTAAAATCTCCCACTATGATCCTGGATATTTTTGTTTTTCCCTGTAATTTTGTCAATTTTTTGCTTCATATGCTTTTAATCTCTGCTATTATATTCTTAAGAAGTATTATATTCTCCTAGTGGATTCCAAGTTACATTAATATATAATTATACTCTTTATCTCAAACGTTTCTGTCTTAAGGTCTTAAGGTCTATGTTGTCTTATACTGTCACATTAGAACAATATGAAATCGCTAGCTTTTTAGGTTAATAAGAGGCAAACTTATAGAGTTCATTACAATAGCCTTGTCAGTTTTCTCCTTTTTCATTGTGTGCTTTTGTATTAGGTATGTCTAAAAACAACCTATGCCAGTTCATAGTGTTTCCTAATTATTTGGATTTCTTCTTATTGCTTTATTTTGTATTTTCTCTTTGTATCAATTTTTGTGATTTTTTTCTCATTAAATTAGAAAGAAAAACTTTAGAGAAAAAACATTTAACACAGTTTATTTGAGTAGCAGATGATTCATGCACGGGGTAGCACTCAGAACCAGAAGGGGTTCAGAGAGCTCAGTTGCAGTAGCATGGGCAGCAGGCTTTGACAGGCTGACATGGAAGGAAGGCAAAGAGAATCTATTTGATGGCTTAGAGTGGAAAATACCTAGGTAGAGGTTAGTCAGTGGCTTCTGATAGATAGTCTCTAGTTTTGTTGTACTGCTTACATTGTGCATTGGTTTGCTTATGTAAAAATCTAAAATGCTGAGACTTTGTCAGTTTATTGACCCTCCAGTTAGAATTGTTTTGGCCGGGCACAGTGGCTCACGCCTGTAATCCCAACACCTTGGGAGGCCGAGGTGGGTGGATCACAAGGTCAGGAGATCAAGACCATCCTGGCCAACATGGTGAAACCTGGTCTCTACTAAAAATATAAAAATTAGCTGGGTATGGCAGCACATTCCTGTAATCCTAGCTACTCAGAAGGCAGAGGCAGGAGAATAACTTGAACCTGAAAGGTGGAGATTGCAGTGAGCCGAGATCACACCACTGCACTCCAGCCTGGCAACAGAGACAGACTCAGTCTATTAAAAAAAAAAAAAAGAAAGAAAGAAAGAATTGTTCTATAATTGCCTTGTTCTAGATTGATTGGGGTCTTTCCCCCAGTTTTCTTTTTATTTTTTTATAATTTTGGAATATAAACATTCAGTTTTTCTTTGTGATTATCCTTGAAATTTTAATATGCATACTTAGCAAAGTCTAACTGTGATCAGTATACTTACCCGCAGCCCAAGAACAAAAGAACCTTCTAAGGTAATCCCATTCATTCCCTCACTGTTTGCTGCTATTGTTTCCCAAACATTTAGCTCTTTGTTGTGTTGTTTCTATTCTACAAGTTGGGCATTATTATTATTATTGATTTATGTATACTTTATAAATTTCTCCTTCTAGAATACTGATTAGATACCTATTTGCCATTATTTCAATTTCTATGTTTATCAACCCCTCTTATTTTCCAACTTTGGCCTCTGCCTTCTGCATTCCATAAAAATTTTCCAGATCTATATTACAATTAATGAATTCTCCATTTAGATGCTTCTATTACACTATGCAACACTTCAGTTAAGTTTTACATTCATTTGTTATGGTTTTCAATTTTAAAATTTCTAGAGGTGAATGCTTTCTTAGTCATGCAGCTTAATCCTTGTAGCCCCAAAATTGGAGTTTCTCCTCCCAGTCTAATAGTGATTTCTACTCAATGTTTATGCTGTGGCCCAGAATGCAATAGGCTCAATACTTTCTACTGCTTTCATTTCCATTTATTTACCCCACCAAAATACTGGTGTGTAGTCTAACAGATAGTCTGTATTTATTTGTTTAAAAGCAACCTTGAATTATAATTATAGATAATATCAACATGATAAGCAAAGGAGATAAAAAATTTAGCCTAACAGCTATTAAGAATAGCTACAAGTTTATTGTGCTAAGAAACAGTATGATATTGATGCAAAAAGCAACAAAACTGACCTACAGACCAGGATTTCTGTGAGACAGATTTGTATCTCAGAATTTAATATGTAATAAAGATGGCACTGCAAATCAGATGGTTCCGTAAATTATGATAGCAAAATTGCTCATTATGGAGAAAAATTCACACCTATTACCACATAAAAGGATGGAATTCAGATATATTAAAGAAATAAATCAAGGAAAACTATAAAGATGGAAGGTAATGTGCCCTAGAGTAAGGGAAGAACTTCTTAAAACTCCAAAAACATCAATTAATTGATTTAATCATATCAAAATAAAGAATTTATGTGAATAAAGTTAAGAGAATGATTTCACAGAGAAACAGTTTCTGTATCTAAAACCACAAGAAAAATATTACGCAGAATATACATATGAGAAGAAACTCATTTTTTAAAAAGAGGCATAGGAATCTCAAATTTTAAAAATAGGGTAAGGATGTTATAAACTTGATTTCAACCAAAACTTTTTTCTCTTATTTTCTTGTATCCTTTTCTCCACACATTGCTTGCCAGAATACATTGCCTCAAGGAAGGAATGCAGCAGAAAAGCAGAGAAAAATACTAGGTTGGTGTCAAAAGCACAACTATGAAATACGTAACTTTTAGGGCATAAAACATTATATTTGGAAAACCAGATGAAACTCCAGGCTTCCTTGTCCTCAAACTACACAAGGGCGGCAGACCTGCAAGGAACAAGGAAAGTCACAGCAGAAACAGAGCTTATGTGATGTCAGGCTCCTGAGTTGGGTGTTCTGTTAGAAAGTCCACAGAGAATTAGGAATTCAAGACCAGACCAAACTGGGCCCCTATCCCCAAGGGACAGTCTGCAGCCAGCAAAATCCCAGTATTCCTGTCCCTCAGCCTGGCTCCCTAGAACAGCACTACAGACAGGCCTAAGGCTACTTACCAGTGTACCTTGTAGCCCTGCCAGGAACAGGAGGTTCCCTTATGCCTGAGAGCAGAGTAGAGGCAGCTACTCCGAGAGCCCTCAGTCGGATCAAGGTAAAGGCACCAGGGGCTCACGGTCACAGTAGGCATGGGATGCTGTAGATGCATCTGTGTGGATGCAGAATGATTTCAAGGACCGGCCTCCCTCTTTCCCTAAGTCCTTGCCTTCCATTATAGACAAACCCAGAGAAAGGGAGGGGAGCCCCACTAGACTAGCCGTTCTCAACAGGGAACTATTTTGCCTCTCAGCAGATATTTGGCAATCTCTGAAGATGTGTCTGGTTGTTACAGCTGGGAGGTGCTCCTGGTATCTGGCAGACATGGGTCAGGGATGCTCCTAAATATTCTATAATACACAGTTTCCGAAAGAATTACCCAGCCCCAAATCTCAATAGTGTCAAGGCTGAGAAACTCTGCCTAAACTGAGATTAGGTTTTAATCACATGGCAAAATAAAGATTTATAACAAAAATTATGTTCATTTATTTAAAAGTAAAGAAAATTGCATGGAATTTTTACTAGTTCATGGAATAAACTATGCATCTACTTTTTTATGCAAAGGAATGTATAATTTCTCTAGTAAAAATAATCAACACTCATCATTTCTGGATTTAATGAAGAGGTTTTTGGGGCAAGAAAAGCTTAAGTAACTTTAAAGGAAGACAAAGTACTGTACCTGGCACATAAGAAGGAAAGATAAATGGAAGGAGGAAGGCAGGTGCCAGAAGCTTACAATAATATCCTAAGCCAAGGAGAGGAGGAAAGCAGGGGAGAGGGAAGTTTTATGCAGCTGAGTCATCATGGAACATCGTTCAGAGAAGAAGTTGTTTCTAACCAACAACAAGGGTGCCATGAGCATTTTCAGAGAGGTGAGATGGGCTCTCTTCCAAACCATACACTTAAAGTTTACTAAGAATATCGTATGAGAACCCCAACCAACGAACTGGCTAGGTCGAATATCAACAAAGGAAAAAATGGGAAATGTTTTCAAAACTAGCATAAATGAAAGCAAAGGTCAAAATCAATGAAGAGAACGCAGAAAGGAGGAAGGAAAGGAGAAAAAGATCTAGAAACAATTACTATGGATAATAAGCAAATCAGTCTTATGTTAATGACATGCCCAAGTGTTCCATTTTTATGCAAAAGGAAATAACTGTGAAGTATTACCAACATAAACACTAATTAAAAGAGATTAAATGTCTTGGGATGAAATGTCATAACATAACACACTGTCAGTTTGCGGTGTTCTCAAAATGTTAATGACCTCTAACTTCAGCTGTTTCCATTACCCACGATCTCAAGGGAAAGAAACCTCAGCTGCAGGACTCCCAGGGGCGGGGAGCTCAGAGCTTTGTCCCATCTCCTCGCTGTTAGTAGATAAAGTTTCATTGAAAACAAGTCGATGACATTTGCCCATAATTCAGAAGGGACCATGTTTTCTAAAAAGAATTTTTCTCTTCCCAGAAAGTACTTGAGTTTATCTTACCATTTCAATAATATTCCAGACCTGATTCAGTCAGTCTCAAATAACCTTTGGAATAATAGTCTTCTATTCTCTAGCAGTGACATTTCTCCAGCAACAGTGGCATCTGCAGAAAATTTAGGAAGTGAGAGTTCATCATTTTATAAATTCATTCTGGAAAAAAGTGTGAGTCAGGATGAATTCGTAACCATTTTATCAGGACGGATTTCAGAATTTTTCCTGAACTGTGAATTTAGAGTATATTCTGAGTGGCCACACCTCCTCATTTACTTTAATAAAAATCATTTGTACTTCTGATCGCCACAATTATTTTTACCTCCCAGCCAAATAAATTAGGCAAGCACCCTGTGGTCATTTCACAGATTAGTCATCCTCTCCTATCTATTCTACTGACCCAGTTTCTCTCACACAGCCACGACATGTGCCGTCCTATCTAACCAGCAACACTTTTGAACATATGAACCTCTATGTGTATGTATCTGTTGTCCAGTAATGTATGTGTCTTTGTACATCTACAGTGCATAAGTATGTACACATTTATGCTTGGTACAATTTTGCCTGCTTTTATTTGACAAATGCTTATTGAGATTTTATTAAACACAGCCCTCAAATAAGTTCCTCATTTCAGGAAATTTCTAACATTTGGGGATGCAAGGCTGGAGACAAGGGCAATAATAGGAAAAGCAATGAGGCAGTATAGATAAGTGTCACGTTTATGGTCCAATTAAAGTCCTCAGTAATTGGCCGGGCACGGTGGCTCACACCTGTAATCCCAGCACTTTGGGAGGCTGAGGCAGGCGGATCACAAAGTCAGGAGATCAAGACCATCCTGGCTAACACAGTGAGTCACCGTCTCTAGTAAAAATACCGAAAAAAAATTAAAAAAAAACTTTAGATGGGCGCGGTGGCGGGTGCCTATAATCCCAGCTACTCTACTCGAGAGGCTGAGGCAGGAGAATGGCGTGAACTCGGGAGGTGGAGCTTGCAGTGAGCCGAGATCAGGCCACTGCACTCCAGCCTGGTGACAGAGCAAGACTCCGTCTCAAAAAAAAAAAACAAAAGTCCTGAGTAATTAACAAGAAAAGGAGTCCCTTAGCTGGAAACATCCAGGAAATCTTCAGGACAGTGGGTTACACACCATGAACCTTGAACATTTTTACAGAATGTTGATTGAGATGCACAGAATAAGACATTCTGCCTGTTCTGTTAAAGTTATCATTAACCACATGTGACTATTTAACTTGAGCTGAAATAAAAGTAAAAATTCAGTCATATTATTGAGCCCATTTCAAGTGCTCAGTAGCCACATGTAGCTAATGGCTACCAAATTGCACAGTGTAGAACATTTTCATCATTGCAAAAAAAAAAAAAAAAAAATTCTGTTGGAGTGCTCTGTTCTAACTTGAAAAAAAATGTGAAATTATCCATAGGAAACTACAGGTGTTTTACAGATACTTGGACACCAGTAAGCATGCCACATTTGCTGGAGCACAAGGTATAAATAAAATAGTAGTGGAATGAGATTGGAAAGGGAAGTTGAAATCAAATTTCAGTGGTCCTGAATGCATTCATTCAAAGACAGAGGTTTGTTTAGACCAGAGGACTGAGATTTAGAAGGATTAATCTTTGGTTATGTGTAAAATAATGACCTGAAAAGCAACCAGACAATGGGCGTTCAGCAATTACTGCACATTAGAATCATCTGGGGAACTTTTAAAGACCTGATTGCCCGGGCCATACCCTAGATAAATTAAATCAAAATCACTGGGGGTCAACTTGTATGTTAGTATTTTTTAAATCTCCCCAGGTAATTCCAATATGCAAAAGTATTTAGAGACATTTGTTGTTTTTATGTGCACAGCATCCCTTTTCCCACTTCTGTCAAGAATAGCCTCTTTCTCCTGATGAGTTTCCCCTTTTTCTATCCGATCTTCGTGAACTTTCCAGTCATAATAAGCTGATGCCCTGGTCACAAGACACAGCCTTGGAACCAAATCCTGGCGAATCATAATACCCCAGTTATGCTGGCTATGAGACCACATACCAGGTTTAGACTATAATCCAAATTAGGCAAGTAAGAGCCTGAGATTTTGCATGCCTTTTTCTGGTTGAAAAGACGATTTCATCTAGGAGGTCACTAAACTAAGATGATGTTAGCCTTAATACTTCTGTGATACACTCTTCTCTCTGCCTCATGGCCACCAACATGCCATTGAATGATAGAAAGTCATCAACACAAGAAAATTACAAAATTCACAGACACAAGCACAGCTAAAACATTTTGTGGTAGGATGTCCGTGAAGAGACAGAAAGAAGACCTCATGACATTCCTTGGGCTCTTGGCAAAGTACCTGAGGGCAGCTCTATCTCTGGATTTCCCAGTTGCCTGAGCCAAGAAATTATCTAACTATTCTTTCTGCTGTTGCTTAAATTTGTTTGAGATATGTTTTAGTCCTTTTAATAGTAAAATATGTATATAGAGAGATGTAGAATGTAGCTTTGCCAAACATGTTTGACCATAGATCCCTCTTAGAATACCTATTAACAGTTTATAAAACACTCATCTTTTTTCAAAAGTGCTACAAAGAATTGCTGAAACATGAGCACCCTGAGTATGACAACCATGGCAAGACTCACTTGTAAACCTAGAGTGAAAGATAATTGACTTAAGCTAATAGAAGCAAAGAACAACAAAGAGAATGTGTGGGAGCACAGGAGTGCCTGAAAGGTGGATCAGAAAGAGAAATGAGTCTGAAGGAAGGAACCAGGGAAGGGTAGTACAAGGAGTTCCACCATCTCCATCATTACCACATCTCCATCATCTCCACATTACCTTAGTGCCTTGTATACAAACATGAACTTAATCTATGTTGACTATACAGTTCAACCTTCAGAGTTATGCAAATAGCCTCATTCTTGTGCCAGAAGGAGGAGGTCTGTCTTAAGTGAAGACCAATAGTAACCTAGACCACTGTACTGTAGGGTAGAGGTTTAAAGTGAAGAAAGAAAATAGTCAAAGTTCATGTATCCATGTAGTTCATTCTCTTCACTTTTCAGACTTTGGATTACTTTTTCCTTGGTAATCCCATGGAGCATATTTATTAAGATGAACCCAGGGCCATGTCTAATTCAAAGGGGCATCTTCCCACGTGACAGGCCTCACACAGCCCTGGCTAAGTCATTTGGACCTTCTGACTAAACTTATGTATCTAAGAATAAGGAACCCTAAAGAGCAACTCTTACTAAAAAAACTTAGCAAGACAGACAAAAAAATAAAAATTCCAAAAGCAAATGCACACTCCAGTCCAATTCACTACCCCAGCTATTCCTTTTATATAACTCTCTTTTGAATCTGTTTGAAGAGTTGATCAGGCTTGGGGATTACATCTAGTTCTTGATCTCTTCTCACCTTGAAAGCACAAACAACAACCTACTCAGCTCTTTGGCCCAGCCATCCCCAGATGTGAATTAATGGGGCTTACTGTGTTTGGTGTTAATGATTTTATGTAATGACTAGAGGCCAGTGAAGCAGAGAAAATATTAGAAGAAGTAATCATAACTGGCTGGTTGAAAAAACTGGGTGGGGATCAGATCTACTCACAGGAGGGGAAATAAGTCTTTTAACAGGAAGAAAATAGCTGGTAACATAGGCATTCTTTGCACCCAGCAATCCTTCCACTGCTGTATTTCCTGTCACTTTTACTTGAAGATTCAACCTTTACCTTACACTACCTCAGGCATTTTATGTAACTTAACTCAAGCAATTTTCAGATGCCAGTCTCTATAGGATGTGTTCTGTGTTTTAAAGAAATTTTACAATATATTCCTATTTATAGATTTTTAAATGTAGGATTCTATGACAAATGATGAAGAAAAATCTCTTCCCTGGTAGGAGGTTGCTTGAGATGGCCTTTGTAAGACCTCTTCCAGTTCTGATAGTAAATGACAATATTTAAATGTTCAAAGATAAGCACATTGTGTGAATGCCAAAAAAAAAAAAAAAAAAAAAAATAGAGGATGGAGGATGGAGAGAATGTAAGGGATTTTGCTATTTTGTTTCTATAATCAAAAAAGTTTTTTGCAGCCTCCCTTTAAGCTTGTTGTATAAACACATTTGTGAATAGAAAATTTAAGAGCCCTTTAACATTTGAGAAATTCGGCTGTTTCAACAGTCACCACATCAAGCACACAATGACACTTTGTTTTCACCGAACCTCATAGAATTGGATTACCCAGCAATGATGAGATGAAGGTGTATGTTGTAAACAGTAACAGGCTACTTGATAATAAGAATCTTACATGTTATCCCAAGTCAGGGGGGGTTAGTCAAAGTCAAAGGGATTTGGATGCCCTACTGGTAAAACAAATCTTTCCCATGTAGTCTGTCAATCCATTCATTTAAAAAACAAAAACAAACAAACAAAAAAACAGGGTTTGAAAAAGTATTCTATCATAACCCTGTGGATTTCAAACTGTCTTTTTCAAGTAGAAGATGTCCAAAATATGGAAACTAGATTTTAAAAAGCCTACGGTGGTAAAAGAAAATGAGAGTCCTTTGAGTTCTCTCTCTAGCTCCTCCATAATCTCAGAGGTTCCAGTATGCAAGGTGTGAAAACCATGATACGAAATTCTTTCCTCATTAATTGTCAAGTATGGCACCCCTTGAAGTTTTGCAACATATCAGCCCTGATTGAATGGTCTGAGAAAGCAATTGATTAAAGAACTAGGAATCTTTTGTATCTTCTAGAGTTTCCTTTAAAAATGTAAATGTTCTTGGGAAGAGAAACATCTTAAGCAATTATGAGAGATTATTTTGTGAGTTCAATTTTGCAGCATGGAAGCTTGGCTGATAACAAAGCTTTATAGAATGGGGTACAGATAATGGAAGTTAAACAAACTAAACCAGATGTAACCAAGGAAAAACTTCTTTACTTCCTGAGGTTACACAGTATCCACCTAACAAGATATCAACAGCCTTTTTATATATAACCATAAAGATAAGTGTTTTTTTCTTTCCAGATTTTATTTTAGGTTCAAGGGTACAGGTGCAGGTTTATTACATGGGTAAATTGCATGTTGTGGGGGTTTGGTGTACAGATTATTCTGTCACCCGAGGTGACATAGTACCCAATAAGTAGTACCCAATAAGTACTTTTTCTATATTCACCCTCCCCTTACCATCTACCTTCAAGTAGGCCCCAGTGTCTATTGTTCCTTTGTGTCCACGTGTACTCGATGTTTAGCTCCCACTGATAAGCAAGAACATATGTGTGCATGTCTTTATGGTAGAAAAATTTATATTCCTTTGGGTATATACTCAGCAATGGGGTTGCTGAGTCAAATGGTAGCTCTGTTTTAAGTTATTTGAGAAATCTCCAAACTATTTTCTACCATGGCTGAACTTATTTACCTTCCCACCAGCAGTGTAAAATATTACTTTTCTCCACAGCCTTGCCAGCATCTGTTGTTTTTTTACTTTTTAATAACACCTAGAGGAATGAGAAAAGAGCAAGCCAATCTCAAAGCTAGCAGAAGAAAATAAATAACCAAAATCAGAGCTGAATTGAATGAAATTCAGATTAAAAAAAAAAAAAAACTATACAAAAGATCAATGAAACTAAAAGTTGGTTCTTGGGGAGAATAAGATTAATAGACTGCCAGCTAGATTAATAAAGAAAATAAGAGAGAAGATCTGAAGAAATACAATCAAAAATGACAAAGGGGACATTACCACTGACCCCACAGAAATACAAAAAACCCTCAGAGACAATTACAAGAACCTCCATACACACATACTAGAAACCTAGAAGAAATGGATAAATTCCTGGAAATATACAACCTCCCAAGATTGAACCAGGAAGAACCTGAAACCCTGAACAGACCAATAACGAGTTCCATAATTTAATCAGTAACAAAAAGCCTACCAACCAGCAAAAGCCCTGGACCAGATGGACTCATGGCCAAATTCAACCAGACATATGAAGAAGAGTTGGTACCAATCCTTTTGAAACTATTCCCTTCAAAAAAACTCGAGGAAGAGAGACTCATCTCTAAATTATTCTATGAGAACAGCATCATTCTGATACTAAAACTTGGCAGAGACACAACAAAAAGATATCAATAGTTTTTAAATAATTATTAAATGGTGAACATTTGAAATATCCTGTGCACCAGATACTCTTCCAAGTCTTACTTTATGTATTAATTTATTTTGTGTGTTTCTTTATTCTTTTATGTATTAACTTATTAATACAGTCTTTACAACAGCTATGTGATGAAAGTTCTATTTTATACTCATATTACAAATGAGGAAACTGAGGCATACGGGAGTGAAGGTCACATAGCTAAAAAGAAACAGAGCCAAGATTCAAATCTAGCTCTAGTTCTAAGGCCTGTGATAACCTCATACAATGTTCCATCTTCCAGGGGCATAGACAATTATTTCATATCTCCCCCAGCCCTCCCAAAGAATAGCCCCTTCTGAACATTAACTCTGTCACTTCAGTGATCCTCTCCAGGGTTGTTGATTGCTCCAGAAGAAATTAAAATGTTGTATTTTAGAGAACTATGTGCATATTGAGATGAGAGTTTTCCTCCAGTTTTACAGCCTAAGCTCTAGCCAGCTCAATACTTATTTTTCTTAATTGAAGCAGCCTGGTGTTTTTAGGTCTGTCATGTACTACAGCCAGGGTGTGCCACAACATTCCAGGAAAATGACACACACATAAATGTTGATGTTACTGTCATCTTCTGGGGCTGAAGTATAATAAGTGGTGACCCTGAGAGTTTGGCCTTTACCTAGATCATTAAAGCAAAATACTTTATTTTGTGTCTGCTCTGTATCTTTTATAGAGGTGCCCAAATCAGCCACTGTGTAACCTGTCCCCTCTGACTCTCGGGAGTGTCTTCTAGAGCCCGGTACACTTTGCATCCTACGAATGGGGGCTCTGCCTGGAAAAAGCTATAGAACCCCATGGAAGTGATCTAGAAAGGGTCACACTAAAATCCTCCTTTACATAAAGAGAATACTAAGGTCTAGAGAGGTAGATTCATTTACCCAATATCACAGAGGTATTAGTGGAAAATCCAGAATTTGAATCTAAACACAATGACACTGGGGTTTAGGTTTATTTATTTATTTATGGCTATAAGTTAATAAACTTAGAAAGTGAATATAAAAACTATGTGATAGGAACTGCCACATCTGGCCACGTTAAAGTAATAGGGACTAGGTTTATCCATCTTCATGAAATAACCAAGAAGTTGGAATAAGACAATGATTTTTAGACGTTAGAAAAGTCAACAGAGGACTATGAAGTAAATACTTCCATAGCCTCACTTATAACCTCAGAAAAATTTCCAAATCATGGAGGGAAACCCAAAAAGAACCTGGCAGTCTTGTAGAATTGAAAGGGTAGAATCTGGAATTAAGGGAGGCCAGAGAAGTTAGCTTTTGTAGGGCAAAATACAAAAAAAAAAAAAAAAAAAAAAAAAAGAAACTGCAAAGAAAACACTAGAGATATACAGAGGGGGCCTGTCATATCTTTAGCTAAGTACTGATCAGCACACATATTTGAGAAAAGAAACCAGAAAAAGAATCACTAGAATGGAGTAGAGAAAACAATCCCTGAAACTCATACAGGCCTAGGAACACTGTGAGTTCCCACTAGCCAGAATGGAAAGATCTCCTAGTACAGGGGACATCATTCGTCAGAATGATATTGCCTCAGTAGTGGGGTCAAATTAATCTAAGAAGAAAACCTGCTCTGAATCCACCATAACAAACCTTAAAGGCAAGCTTGAAATGATCTGATTGCAAGTAAACATAACTGAATCCCAAAACAAAGTCCAACATTATTTAAAGAGATACAGTGAAACTCAGCACCTAATAATGTAAAACACACAAGGTTTAGCATCTAATAAAAAATTGTCAGTCATTCAAACTAGTTGAAAGATACCACCCATAATAGGAGAAAATCAATCAATAAAAAGAGACCCAGAAAGAAGACATATGATAGAATTAACAGATAAGAATATTAGAGTGACTATTAAAAATATAATCCATATATTCAAGAATGTACAAGAAACTATACATTACGAGGGAAGAAATGGAAGAGTTATTTTGAAAAGACTCAAACCAAATTTCTAAAGACATTTTAAAAACACCTAAACTAAAAAGAAATACATTGAATGAATTTGGCAATATATTAGAGACTGCTGAAGAAAAGATAAGGGAATGTGAAGATTTAGTAAGAGGAACTACACAAAATGTAACATAGATTTTTTTCAATGGAAAAATAAATAGAGCTTCAGTGAATGTGGAACAATATCTAACAGTCTGACATATGTGAACTTAGATTTATTTCCAAAAAGAAAACGGATATGGTAAGGGAGAAAAGTAATTGAAGGAAACAATGATCCATCTTTTCCAAAGTTGATGAAAAGTAAAACCTACAGATCCAAAAATTTAATGAGTCTCAAGTAAAAAAGCATAAAAGGAACAGGAAGAAAACCATATAGTGGCACATTATAACCAATTTTTTAAAACACTGAAAGTTTTAAAAGTAGCCAGGGGACAAAAAGACATATTATACAGAAAAACATATACAGGGAACTTCTTATCAAAAACTATACATGCCAGAAGAAAACAGAGGACATAGTTACTCTAATGAAAGAAAAAAATGCCCACATAGAATTTTACACTCAGCAAAAAATGTTTCAAAAGTGAAATTGAAATAAGGACCTTTTCAGACAAACAAAAGCAGAGAGAATTCATCTCTAACAGAATGACACTTCAAGAAATGTTAAAGGAAATTCTTCAAACAACAGGAAATGATAGCACATGAAAATTTAAATCTACCCAAAGGAATAAATAACAGTGAAAATGGTAAATGTATAGGTGAATGTAAAAAATCACTTTTTTCTCAATTTTATTAACCTCTTTAAAGGATAATTGATGACTGAAAGCAAACATAATTATTTTTGTGGGCTTTATTGCCTAAGTTAAATGTATGATAGTAGTAGCACAAAATACTGTAAAAATAAAATGAAAGTGTAGTATTTTATATTTCTTACACAATACATGAAATGTGATATTATTATTTGAAAGTAGACAATGCTGAGTTACATAGTAAATTGGAGAGCAACAACTACTTAAAAAATGCATAAATAATGAGAAAACAATGGGGAAAAATGAATCATTAGAAATACTCAGTAAGTCCATAAGGAGGCAGGAAAATGGGAAGGGAAGGTACACATGTACCAAATAGAAAATAAATAGGAATATGATACTTTTAATCAACATTTTATCAATAAGTACATTAACTCTAAATAGCCTAAACATTCCAATGGAAAGGCATAAACTTTTAGATTTAATAAATTTTTTTAATTTAAGCAAAATTTAACTACTGCCCTCTAAAAGAAACTTGCTTTAAATGTAAATACACAAAGTAAAAGAATTGAAAAAGATATGTCATGCAAATATTAATAAAACATAAAGAAAGACAATAAATAACATCAGAGATGCAAACTGCAGAGGAAAGAATATTACCAAGTTAAAGAGGGATACTCTATTACAAGATAAAATTCAATTAATCAAGATGACATAAGATTTCTAAATGTATATGACCTAGTAACAGAACTTCAAAATAAAGAAAAAAAAGAAGTGAGAAGTTTCAAATCTACACTTATAGTTGAACATTTCAAAATCTCTACCTCAATAATAGAACAAAATACATTAAATTGTTAATTTTAAAGATATGAACAACAACAGCAAACCACATAACCAAAATGACATTAATAGAGCACTTCAGGAAACAACAGCAGAATACGTATTCATTTCAAATGCACATGGAATATTTACCAAAATATGCCAGAATACAATTCTAAATACATTTTAAAAGATTGAAACTACATTAAAGTATGGTTTCTAATCTCAATGGAAATAAATTAAAAAACAACAGAAAGATGTCTTTTAACATTCCCTAAATATTTGGAAGTTAAACAATGTATTTATAAATATCTGTAGTCAAAGAAATAAAAAACACCTTGAAATGAATAAAAACTAAAATACACAATATCAAAATCTGTGGCATGCAGCTAAAGCAATGCTTAGAATAGTAGAGCATTAAACAATAATATTTAAAAAGGAGGTATCTAATTTATAATCAGTTTTTTACATCAAGATAAAAAGCAAATGAAAACCAAAATAAGCCAAAAAAAAAAAAAAAGAAAGAGCTGACCACCAATAGGCCCTCGTGGACATAGACATAGAAATCCTTGATGAATTATAAGCCAATGTAATTCAACAATATATTCAAAGGATAGTTACTATATCATGGCCAAATAGAATTTATTCCAGAAATACAAGATGTATTCAATGTTCACATATCACTCAATGTAATTTACTATGTCAAAAGTATAAAAAAGAAACATGCACGTCTTAATGAATGCTGAAGAAGAATTTGGAAAAAATTAAAATGTATCATGATAAAAACTCTTATCAAACTAGAATTACAGAGAACTTCCTCAACCTGAAAAAGGGCATCTGCAAGCACTTAACATTATACTGAATAGTGAAAAACTATAACTATATAATGGTTTACTTTAACATTAAGAACAAGACAAGGATGTTCACTCACACCACACTCATGAAACATCATACTGAAAGTCCTAGATACTGCAATAAGGCAAGGAAAAGATACAAAAGGAACACAAATTGGAAAGGAAGAAATAAAAATATCTGTATTTCAGAAAACATGATTGTCTATGTGTACAATCTCAAGTAGCCTACAAAAATGCTGCTATATTTAATAAGTTCTACGATGTCTCAAGATTCAATATGAAGACACGAATAACAATTGCATGCCTATAAACTAAGAAACAATGGAAACTAAATGTTGTAAATATATTATTTACTAGCACACTTCATATCCAGATCTTATTTCTAATACTATTCTTCAATAAAAAAAATTAGGACCTGGGATAAACAGCTTATTCCAAGGCAGGTATAAGAAATATACAAGATGAGTTTCAAGTATCATATAGTGCCATAAAGTAAGGAAATGCTCAACACAAAATGAACAAAAAACCAAAACCACACAATGACAGGGTCATGCAAAGGAACATGGAATTCAAATGAAAGAGCTCCCAAATAAGTTAGAACAATTGGACAACAAAATAAAATAGTATTGGACTATAACCTGAAGAATAAAACAAATACCCCAAGTCCATACTGATATAAACAAATGTCTTAATAAATAATTAAACCAGAAAAAAGAGACAATTCTGTGCAGAAGAATTCCAAATAATTTATGTATGTTCTATGCCCTCAAAAATGTGGAATAAAACTCCCTACTTTTTCAATATTGCCTGTGCATAGTGACTTCCTTCCGAAAGGCACATTATACAATGAAGGGGAAAAAAAGGGAATAACTTTATACGGGAAAATCTAACACTACCCTAGTCAGGTGATAAAGATAAACATCAACAATGTTAGGTCAAATTGATAGAATGTATCTTTGAAACGCTGTAATGAAAATGAACTTCAGTTATGTGGTCTTCCTCCCTAAAACCCATAACCCTAATTATGGGAAAAACATCAGACAAATCTCAAGTAAGGAATATTCTACTTAATACCTGACTAACACTCCTCAAAACTATCAAGGTTATCAAAAACAAGAAAAGTTTGAGAAACTATCAGAGACAAATAGAGCCTTCCTGATGACTAAAGAGAATACGATATCCTGGATGGGATTCTGGAACAGAAAAAGAACATTTGGTAAAAACAGGAAATCTGAATCAAATGTGGGCTTTGGTTAACAATAATGTATCAATATTGGTCTCTTAACTGTAATAAATATACCATGCTAATGTAAAATGTGAATAAAGGGGAAAATTGGATGCAGATACATGAAAACTGCACTATCTTCATAATTTTTTGGTAGATCTAAAACTGTTTCAAAAATACTGTATTTTAAAATAACATTTACAATAGCATCAATAATATGAAATTTGTCAAAATATACATAAGAGCTATACACTAAAATGAGAAGGTATAGCATGTTCATGCATCAGAAGATTCAATATTTTAAAGTAATTTCCCTCAACTAATGTAAATTCAATAGAATCCGAACTCTCATTGGAAATTGACAATCTGATCACAAAATTTGTATAGATTAGCCAAAAAAATTTGGGAAAAGAAAAAAGTTAGAGGGCATACTAAACGTATTTCAAGATTTACTGATAAAGTAATCTTAGTAATAAAAATAGCATAATATGGTATAAAAAGAGCCATGCAGTAGAAACAAGTAGAGTTTAGAAATAGACCTCTCTATGTGACCAACTGATTTTCAACAATGGTGCCAAGGTAATTCAGCTGGGAAACAATAATCTTTTCAACAAATGTTAAACAATTGGACATCCAATGTCAAAAAAATTAACCTTGACCTTTACCTCACAATGCATTATAGACCTACAAATTTGGTACTAATAACTATAAAACTTCTAGAAGGAAACACAAAAGAAAATCTTTGCCAATCTTTTTTAGGCCAAGTTTCCTACACAAGACACAAAAAGCACCAAATAATGACAAACTGAACTTGGTGAAAATGAAAACTTCTGCTTTACAAAAATATTTTTTTTAAATAAAGACAATTCACAGACTAGGAGAAAATATTTATAAAACATAGACCTAAGAAATGACTGCTATCAAGAACATATAAGGAATTCTTACAATTTAATAAGTAAACAATCCCCTTTTTAAAATAAATAAAATATTTTAAGTGAGAGTGCAACAGTGAAGATATAGAGATGGATATAAGCACATGAAAAGATATTCAACATAATTAGCCATCAGGGAAATGCAAATTACAGCCACAAAACAATACCACACACCCACTAGAATGGATAAAACTTAAAAGGCTGAAATTGTCAGGTATTTGCAATATGAGGCAACCGGAGGCCGGGCGCGGTGGCTCAAGCCTGTAATCCCAGTACTTTGGGAGGCCGAGGCGGGTGGATCACGAAGTCAGGAGATCGAGACCATCCTGGCTAACATGGTGAAACCCCGTCTCTACTAAAAATACAAAAAACTAGCCGGGCGTGGTGGCGGGCGCCTGTAGTCCCAGCTACTCGGAGGCTGAGGCAGGAGAATGGCGTAAACCCGGGAGGCGGAGCTTGCAGTGAGCCGAGATCGGGCCACTGCACTCCAGCCTGGGTGACACAGCGAGACTCCGTCTCAAAAAAAAAAAAAAAAAAAAAAAAAAAAAAAAAAAAATGAGGCAACCGGAAACCTCATATGTTGAACATGGGAATGCATTAATATAAGGCACTTTGGAAAACAGTTTGGACACTTCTTATAAGATAAATATACACTTACTCTATGACCCAGCAATTTCTAAGCACATTTACCCAAGAGAAAAGAAAGCATATGTCTACACAAAGATTTATGTGCAAATGATCATAGTAGCTTCCTTCATAATAGTCAAAAATGGCAGGAATCCAAACACCCATAACTTGATGCATAGATAAACAAAATGTGATTTTTCTCCTACAGTAGAATACTACTCAGCAAAAAAGGAACAAGGTGCAGATACTTACAACAATATGGATAGCTTTCTAACTCAAAAAGCCAAACACAGAGACTGCATACTCTATGAATTCATTTTTAATTAAATTATAGAAAAAGCACAATTGTAACAATACTAAGCAAATCAGTTGTTGCCCAGGAATAGGAGGTTAAAGAAGATAATTTACTGTAAACAAACAGTCGGCAATTTTGGTGTCACAGAAATGTTCCATATGATGGTTGGTTGTCCTACTGCATAAAATTGTTTAAATTTATTTAATTGGATACAAAATTGGTGAATTTTATTGTCTGTAGAGCAACAAACCTGAAAGAAACAAAACAAAGATGAAAAAAGAGGAATTACTTTTCTGTAATTCTTTATAAAAGAATTCTATCCTTTCCAGAAATAGAAAATTAAAAAGCAGAAGAAAATTAAGTCATGTAGGGCCAGGTGCAGTGGCTCATGCCTGTAATCCCAGTACTCTGGGAGGCCGAAGTGGGTGGATCACTTTAGGTCAGGAGTTAGAGACCAGCCTGGCCAATATAGTGAAACCTTGTCTCTATTAAAAATAAAAAAATTAGCTGGGCATGAGAGCATGTGCCTGTAATCCCTATAATCCCTACTTGGGAGGCTAAGGCAAGAGAATTGCTTGAACCTGGGAGGTGGAGGTTGCAGTAGCCAAGATTGTGCCACTGTACTCCAGCCTGGGTGATAGAGCACATCTCTGTCTCAAAAAATATATATATACATATATATAGATAGATATAGATATAGATATATACACACACACACAATATAAGAAGAGGAAAAACTTTCCAAATAATAAACTATGGGTCATCCAAACTAATTAAATTGGCATTTCTCCTCATCAGTTAACAAACAGAAATGCAGAACTTATGCCATAACTCTATCATTTTCTAATTTTTAATTTAAAGAGACAGAAATTTCCCCTTCAGTGTAAATAAAAGGGTTATTCTTTTCTATGTAATTTTAAATTAATTTTGGAGCTACCTAGACAGCAGAATCACTTATTTAGGTACCATTAGCAATGTACCCTCATGGAGAAATACGAAAGATACTTTTAAGTTATTATTTTCCCTCCAACTAGTTGCCTGGCTAGTCTTGGAGAGAGCAAGCTCATCACCTTGGGTTCCATCTGTAAAATTCACACAATATCCGCTTGACAGAAGTTGGGGGTGGGGAACAGATGCATTAATAGGCATCTAAGCAATTGCAGATCTGGCATTAAAGCATTGCTACCCACGTCCTTGTGCTGCTACACACCAAGGGCTCCTCGGCCAGGCCTTCTCATGGCTGCAGCCTCGGTGTCCTTTATCCCAGGCTCAACCCCAGCCTGAGTCCTGATGGCCTGCCAGTGCCGTCTCTACACTCCGTTCCAACAAGGACTCCCAGCCAAGCCAGAGACAAAAGGAGCTGTGCTACCTTCCACACCTTCAGTGCTCCCTTTTCAAGGTGTAAGATGCCTAAGAAACCTCAGAGAGCAACAGCAACATTGTTCACATGCAGACAAAGGTTTCTGTTTCCTGATGCACACATAATAGCAATATTTTTTTAAAAAAGCATCTAAACAAAAACCTGTTCTAACATGGAACATTGACAGCCACCTGGAAATGTGCATGGAGATAAATTTTACCAACAATACTAATAATAACAAGCATGGTGAGTGTTCAAGGCCAAGAATGAAAACTATACCATTTAATCCTTCCGCCAGCTCACCTAGGTAGGTGTTATTATTCCTACTTTACAGATAAGAAACTGACTGGACTCAAAAAAGTTCGCGTGTTTACAGCTAATACAGTCAGGATTTGAACCCATGACAGAAAGAAGGACTTTGTAAATGTATTCATCATTTAGCACCACCTGAGCACAGCACAAAGGGCTAATCTGATTATCTCAGAAAGGATATTGGGAACAAGTTATACCTAGAAGAGGACATGAGAAATAGGGAAACTTGACTAACTTTTTCATCTTGAGGCCATGAGCCCACATCATGGCACTAGATAAAAACAAAATGAAAGCAGAGAGGGCTGTGCTCTGGGACAAAAGGGGCACTTTCTTCTTCATTCTCAACACCCAAGCTCCTGGGAGACCCGTTGACACACAGCTTTCATTTCCTGCCATACGTTTCCAGCATCCACAATCCTTAATCTTCTTATGAACAGGCACATCCTCTGCACACAACCTTCTTTTGGAAATTGATTGAGGGTAGGTAGCTGGCAAGGAGAAATCACCAAGAAGAAAAGGTGGTAAGTGGGTAGATGGGGGTCACTGGAAATAAAAGAAATCAGAGATACATTTGTACTTGCTTGGAATAAATGACGAAGTAAAATAAGTGTGATCATTTGAGACAGTCAGTCATTCTGACCTTCATAAAAAGAGCAGGATGATTCCGCTTTTCTCCCACTCCAAGCCATTTTAAAGCAATTGAAAAGGGTTCGCTTCTACCAGAGAACAGGGTGGTGAGATAGAGCTGTTATCTACAAAAAGGGCTTCAGAAGTGTCAGTGCTTAAATGAAATTTGAAAGGAATGAAATAGCAAGCTTTTTTTTTTTTTTTTTTTTAACCATTTCAGCATTTTATTTCCTGCTAACCTCTGGGGGTGAAAGGCAGAGTGATATACTGAGACAGCCAGGCAGTAGACTAATGTATCTCCTCAGCAGTGACCCCTTCTGAGTGAAGAAAGGAGGTGTGACTGTCTCACTTTCTCATGGAAATAGAAGATTCTCATGTAGCATATGCAAAGACGATCAGGTGTGAGGAAATAAGCAACACAAGTGGAGGCTGATACGTATTCACCTTAAAAGGTGGCTCACGCCTGTAATCCCAGCACTTTGGGAGGCCAAAGCGCACAGATCATGAGGTGAGGAAATCTAGACCATCCTGGCTAACACAGTGAAACCCCGTCCCTACTAAAAACACAAAACATTAGCCAGGTGTGGTGGTGGGCGCCTGTAGTCCCAGCTACTCGGGAGGCTGAGGCAGGAGAATCACTTGAACCTGGGAGGCAGAGGTTGCGGTGAGCTGAGATCATGCCACTGCCCTCCAGTCTGGGCGACAGAATGACACCCTCAAATAAATTAATAAATTAATAAATTAAAATAAAATAAATAAATAGATACATAAAGGTTTTCATCTCTGAGGTCAGGATTTTGTGATTTTCACCATGTGCAAAGGTTTAAGAGACTCCACAACTCATTTCTGAGAAAACAAAGGCTCCCCCTGAAGAATCATGTATCTGTCTCCTACGGCTACTCTAACAAAATACCACAAACTGCGTGGCTTTAAAGCAACAGAAAGGTATTGTCTCACAGTACTGGAGGCCATAAGATCAAAATCAAGGTGACAGCAGGGCCATGCTCCCTCTGAAACCTGGAGGGGAGAATCCTTCCTTGCCTCTTCCAAGATTCTGGAAAAAGCCATTAGTCCTTGGAGTTCCTTGGATAGCAGTCGTATCTCTCCTGTCTCTGCCTCTGTCTTCACCTGACGTTCTCCCCGTGTCTCTGTCTTCACCTGACGTTCTGCCTGTGTCTCTGTCTTCACCTGACGTTCTCCCTGTGTCTCTGTCTTCACCTGACGTTCTGCCTGTGTCTCTGTCTTCACCTGACGTTCTCCCTGTGTCTCTGTCTTCACCTGACGTTCTGCCTGTGTCTCTGTCTTCACCTGACGTTCTGCCTGTGTCTCTGTCTTCACCTGACGTTCTGCCTGTGTCTCTGTCTTCACCTGACGTTCTCCCTGTGTCTCTGTCTTCACCTGACGTTCTCCCTGTGTCTCTGTCTTCACCTGACGTTCTGCCTGTGTCTCTGTCTTCACCTGACGTTCTGCCTGTGTCTCTGTCTTCACCTGACGTTCTGCCTGTGTCTCTGTCTTCACCTGACGTTCTCCCCGTGTCTCTGTCTTCACCTGACGTTCTGCCTGTGTCTCTGTCTTCACCTGACGTTCTGCCTGTGCCTCTGTCTTCACCTGACGTTCTGCCTGTGTCTTCACCTGACGTTCTGCCTGTCCTCTGTCTTCACCTGACGTTCTCCCCGTGTCTCTGTCTTCACCTGACGTTCTGCCTGTGCCTCTGTCTTCACCTGACGTTCTGCCTGTGCCTCTGTCTTCACCTGACGTTCTGCCTGTGCCTCTGTCTTCACCTGACGTTCTCCCTGTGCCTCTGTCTTCACCTGACGTTCTCCCCGTGCCTCTGTCTTCACATGGTGTTTTCTTCTTGTCACAAGGACACCAGTCATGTTGGATTAGGTCCTACCCTACTGACCTGATCTTACCTTGATTACATCTACGAAGACCCCATTTCCAAATAAGGTCACATTTAAAGATACTAGGGGGTTAGAACTTTAACCTATCTTTTGTGGGGAATATAATTCAAAGTCGAAGAGAACCACAGCCACTCACGCTCACATTTTCCATTCATTCATTCACTCTCCAAGGGGAAAGCATCTGAGCTGTGTCTGCTGCTTCCCACAGGAGGAGGACCACGTAGTGGGGAGCAGGGAGATGGGAGGCAGGTGCAGGTGTTTTCAGGACAAAAAGGCTGGATGAAGAAAGGACGACAAAAGTCAGATAGGTGAGAAACAAAGAATGCGATCAAGAAATATTATCAGTTGAGTGTTACTAGAGAATAAAAGAGGAAAGGGAGGAAGTAGCAGTGTCAAATTCCCAGGAAGGTCCAATGTGGCAAGATTTGAAAAGCAGCAGCAGAGTGGTAACTTTACCTTCTCCCCCTTTCAGTTTCAAAGTATCTATAGTTTTAATGCAAGTTTTACAGCACATCCTATCAAGGTTCATATTTTTCCATCAAAATAAAGCTCTGTATATATTACTCTATAGACCTACTCCAAAAAATGTTAAGGTATATTATATTTTAGAGCAATTGGGCCAGGAAAGATAAATCACCTAAACAAAAGCATTAAACTGTAAAATATTTGAAAGATCTGTTTTTCAAAGATATATATTAATTAAAGTTAGCCTGATATATACTGTCTCTTCTGGGAATATGACTGGTTGAGTTGTTGCAGACTCTACTTTCACTCCAAGTATATAGAAAACCCTGATAAGTATAACATTTTTAAAATACAACACTAATCCTGAAGGAAATAACAGAATTATAAATAAAGAAGTAAATGTCAAATTTGATGCCTTTATCTCTGAGAGGGAGAGAACCCATCAGGTTCCAATATAGATCTTGACAGTAAAAGGTTAGGCTTTCAATAGCTATCCAGGAACAGGAGACATTGAAATAAAGCCAGGACCCTAATAACAACCACATTTTCCATGAAAATTGGACTAGAAGTGGCAAGGAAGCCTGTAGCTGATTTAAAACACTGGGTAGGGAAAAAATAAATTTCCAAAGAAAAACTAAAACAGTATATCTAACTAGGTGTGAGATCTAAATGTGCAGTATCCAACTGGTGCATGAGACTCAAATCTGCGAAATGAGATTTGAAAAGAAAATTGATCCTAGATCAATGGAAACTAATATTTGTGGCAGAAGTAAACAAGCAATGAAATACACAACTAATTTATAAGAAACCAGATCACGTAAGACTCTCACAGATAAATGCTTGTGAAGGTGAGCTAGCTCTGTGAAATTATAAATCATACAAGGAAATGAATCACTATGAGAATGGGTCAGTAGATACAACAGGGTAATTACCATGTTAATTAAAACTTTAAAATAGTGTACATTAAAAGTATTCCAAATTGGGTATATTTCAGAAATTAAAATTATTAAAATGTGAAATAAAGCACTAACAAAATTAATGAGACAATTTTAAGAAGCAGATTATGAAAAAGGTTAAACATAATTCTAGAATTTTTTTAAAAATATCACTAAAATCTAAATGCACAGAATGGGTAAAACAGTGCATAAACACAGCCAAAAAGCAGACAACTGTACTAGAAAATAGTTTGGAAAAAATTATCAAGAGTACCACTCAGAGCCATCAAAATAGGAAATATGAATATAAGGTAAAGACACAAAAAATAGAGAAAATCCAACATATTTTCAAATAGGAGTTTCCAAAAGAATAATAGAGAAAATGCTGACAATGTATAAATGGAAAGATAATAGCTGATAAGTTTTCAGAACAGTAAATCATTCCACAATTTAAACAAGTATAGCAGATGCTGAGCAGAATTAAAGCATAAATTCACACCAAGGCACATCTAAATGAAACTTCAGACTACAAATCAAAAAGAAAATGTTAAAAACATCTAGGAGAAATGGAGATTACCCATAAAGAAATGACAATTAGAGGGGTAGCAGATTTCACAACAGTAAAAATAGACGCCAGAAGACAATGGAAAAATATATGTCAGTCTATCATTTTATACAAGCTAAATAATTATTCAAAAGATTTCAAGCAAAAACAAAAGTCCATGGTAAACAAAAGAGGTAAACTAAGAGGGTCAAAATTATTCCAAATCAGTAATCAAAAGAAATATAAATGGGTGGCAGGCGCAGTAGCTCAAGCCTATAATCCTAGCACTTTGGGAGGGCGAGGCAGGCGGATCACCTGAGGTCAGGAGTTCGAGACCAGCCTGGCCAACATGTCAAAACCCCATCTCTACTAAAAATACAAAAATGAACTGGGCATGGTGGTATGCACCTGTAATCCCAGCTACTCGGGAGGCTGAGGCAGGAGAATCACTTGAACCCGGGAGGTGGAGGTTGCAGTGAGCTGAGATCGCGCCATTGCACTCCAGCCTGGGCAACAAGAGTGAAACTGTGTTTCAAAAAAACAAAAAGAATAAAAAAAGAAATATAAATGGGTTAAACTTAAGAGCACAGAGATTCTAAAATAGGATTTAAAAAAAAAAAATCACAGTTCTTAGCTGTTTTATAAAACATAATACTCAAATTACAGAAGTCTGACATTTAATAAATAGGAAAGAATAAACCAGGATAATACTAAAGAAACAAAAGGTATTTGTAAAAGATGTTCACCACATTAATATCAGGCAAAAGAGATTTTGAACAAAAGCCATGTTAGAAATAAAGAAAACTGTTACTTTTAATAACATAAAAGACAATTCCTCAGGAGGAAGATCCTGAATGCACCTTGTAGCATTACCCTCAAAATAAATAGAACAAAAATAGACAGAAATGAAAAAAGAAATATCCCAGATAAAAGTGAATAAAATATTATCTTAAAAGCAATTTATATATGAGTTAAACTTTTATAGACATGAAAGCTAGTTATGGTTTTAAGACAAATTATCTCCACTGCCATCTTATTTATACCACACATTAGCTTCTGACACCAGAGTGTAAAAAATCATTTCCTATCATAAATTATACATTTTTATTTTATTTTATTTACTTTTTTGAGATGGAGTCTTGCTCTGTTGCCCAGGCTGGAGTGCAATGGTGTGATCTCCCGCTCACTGCAACCTCTGCCTCCCGGGTTCAAGCAATTCTCCTACCTCAGCCTCCCAAGTAACTGGGATTAGAGGCATGCACCACCACGCCAGCTAATTATTGAATTCTTTTAGTAGAGACAGGGTTTCAGCATGTTAGCCAGGCTGGTCTCCAACTCCTGACCTTAGGTGATCTGCCCACCTTGGTCTCCCAAACTGCTGTGATTACAGGCATGAGCCACCATGCCTGGCCTAAATTTTTAAATAAGGAAGCTTAAGTATAAATAGTTAAGCTTCTAACTTTAAACAACCTTTAAAAAAACAATAATCCTCTTTTGTATAGTGACTTTTATGTATAAAGAATTTTCATAAACATTGATGGAATCACACAGAATATTTAATAACTAAGGCTAAGATTATGCCTTCTAACTATAAAAATCAGTGGGTTTTTGTTGTTTGTTTTGAGACAAGGTCTCACTCTGTCACCCAGGCTTGCATGCAGTAGAATGATCATAGCTGACTGTACCCTCAAACTTCTGGGCTCAAGGTATCCTCCTGCCTCAGTCTCCTGAGTTGCTAGGACTACAGGCACATCACTATTCCAGGTAAATTTTTTAATATTTTTTTTTAGATACAGGATCTAACTGTGTTGCTCAGGCTGGTCTCAAACTCCTGGCCTCAAGAGATCTTCCTGCTTCAGCCTCCCAAGTGGAAAACCAGTGTTCTTTATGTTACCAGACTGCCTTTCAAGCATCTTAGAGTTTGTTAGAAAATATAATCATTGATGTATCTGTTTCACCCAGCATTTATTATGTGTGTATACCATCTACAATGTGTATGTGGTGATGAGGCAGACGCAGAGGCTGCACACACTCAAACGGTGATTCCTTGTCTCTCCATTTGTGGTTTTCCTCTTGTTTCTTGCTGTTACTTCTCGGTCTCCATTGTGGGCTACCCCTTTCCTGCCCAAACCTTACATCTTCTCCAGGATTCCATTCTGCTCTGTTGCATTCTTGGTCGACACTCCCTGCCTGGGCCATCTCATTCTTTACATTTATTTCAGTTCTCAAGTACTGGTCAAAGTAATAACTATCAAAACCATACTTCCAAGCCCAGATCTATGTGTGGAACCCAAGAAGAGAAATCCATTGCACATCATAAACTTACTGGGATATTCTCTCTACTTCCTCAACTTCTGATTATTACTAAAGTAGATTGTGTGGCTCTGCTTCTCGGATCTTTACAAATTTATTCTCCCTTGTATTTTTTTCCTATTCCTTCCCTATTATCACCTAGTCATTAACACCACTAAAGGCATTGACCTTAAAAAGAGACTTTTCACTGTCAGAGCAGGGGAGTGACCTTAGTTACTACTTCACAGAGAACACAGAAGTGACTGCATAGAAACTTCCTCGACTTCCCTCTTGTTCTCTCCCAAATTCCTTACTATTCCACCCATTTCCTTTCCTTTCTTCCTGACTCCTGTTTTAGAAGTTGAGTCTCTTTTTCTTACAGAGATATTCTAGTAA
Organism: Macaca thibetana thibetana; assembly: GCF_024542745.1. Classification (NCBI taxonomy): domain Eukaryota; kingdom Metazoa; phylum Chordata; class Mammalia; order Primates; family Cercopithecidae; genus Macaca; species Macaca thibetana. Next base: position 117,520,158 of record NC_065581.1, on the reverse strand, counting down.
GGCAGATAGGGGTGTCAGCGAGGTATTCCTTATAACTTCAAGTTTGCATGCTGGGAATGAAATTGAGAGAAATGTAATTAATGAGATTAGCCATCTGTACAAGAAATGTCCCTCAGTAATGAAAGGCCAGAGTGTTTCAGAATCATCCAGGCTTGGTGCCCTCAGCGTCCTCTTGGAGAATCATTAGCCTGTTTAGGACTACAGGTAATCAACTGAGTCATAAAGACATAAAATTTGGAGGCAGACATTAGTTTAAATAATCCTAGTGAAACTACTCGTTGTATAATTTTGTTTAATTTATCTAACTTTTCTATGCCTCAGCTTTCTCATCTGTAAAATAAGTTTGGTGGTATATACTTCACATAAATTGAAGTTTAAATTAGAGAATTTACACATAACCTGTACACAGTAAGTCTCAACAATGATGGCAGTATCTGTTATGTAGAAATAGTACTGATTGTGGTCATTGCTGGTTTCACTATGTAAATAAGAACAATTATCATGAAGCATAGGAAACTGATTCAAAGGGGCAGGTCTGACTGTGTACTATACAGCTGTCTACCGACCAGTGGATCTAAATTAGCCAGTCTCTTCATAGGTAGATTTCCTTGGACTACCATAGCTCAATGCATTAAAATGATTCCATCAACTCTCATTATTCTGATTCTTTGCTCATCAACCAACCTGCTTTTGGTAATTTGACTTCTTAGGTAACTTTCCTCTAGAGAGAGTCATAAACATTCCAGTCCTCTTGCCAAGTATAGTTCTCATTTTAAAAATGGATATTCTGGTTTACAACTCTCTTGTGAGTTGAATTGGCAGAGTTCATCCCTGAGAAACAGGATCTGCAGCCATATTGGCATAAAGTTCTGCCTCCAAAGAGCTGATAATCCAGCCACGGCTTAGCCTGACCTCACTGAAGTGATATCTGAGCATCCAGCCAGCTTCACAGGATGCCAAATTTATGACATCGTCTTCCAAGTGCAACAAAAGTCCCCTTAGAGCTGCGATGCCATCCCCATTTGCCCTTCAGTGATTCTCTCTCTCTCTCTTTTCTTTTGTCAAATTGTCCTTCTCTGGTTCCTCCACCACTCCTTCCCACAAATAAATTTGTCTCTCTTTTTCTATAAATTCTTTTATTTACTAGTTTTCTCCTCAAACTACTTTTCTTTTATCATATATTCTTCTTCATTGCAAACCTTCTTTAAGCAGTAATTTAAGTGAAATATGGCTGATTACACACACATGGAAACAAGATACTCTCCTCAAAATATTTAAACATAGAGAAATTTTTTAAAAATAAAATGCACCTAATTGAGTTTCAAAACCAAAAAGAGAAGCCTCCCGGTGCCATAAACAAAGGTAGATTCCACAGAGGTAAGCAAAAGATAAAACAGAAAGACTCATGAAAGCTGAGACCACACATGGGCTGTAATTTGGGGGCACCGACAAAAGCAAAATGCCTGGGAGCTAAGTCTTGCACCTCACAAATAGGGAGAGGCTGAAACCTACATGCATAGTAAGTGCCAGAAGACAAAACTGGGCAAGATGTAGAAAATATAAAAGGTCGTCCATTGCTATAAATGACAATGGACAGAAAAAGGTCGTTCATTGCTATAAATGACAATGGACAGATATATAAGTAAAAACTCTGAATCTGAAGAAATGTAATTAGAGAATAACATAAAAAGAACTTTGACAGTAAAATGTTTAAAATTTTCAAAGAAGTCAAAGAGGGACATGCGGTTATAAAATAAAATCAGATAATCATGAAACAAAGGCACATTGTTGTAAAATATGAAAATTATGAAAATAAAATAGTGTTCTTTAAACTGAAAATCTCAACAAATGGGCTAAATGATGGACTTAATACAGGTTAAGATAAAGTTAAAAGATAAAATTGACAATGTCTCCTATAACATTGCAAAGGTAAAGACATGAAAAATGTAGAAAGATGTAAACAATAAGGAGGATAAATCATCACTCATATTTTTCTGATAGGTCTTTGTGAAGTAAAGAGCAGAAGAAATAAAGACCAGATGATACTAAAATAGACAGTGGCTGAGAATGTTACAGAGCTGAAAAAAAAAGACTTGATTTCCCAGATTTAAAAATCCACTGAATGCCAAGGTTCAATGAAGTTTGTTTTAAAATATAGACATCAGAACAAGCTGTATTAAAACTACAGATTATCAAAGAGGAAGAAAAATTCCCACAAGCTACTAAAAAGAAAGCAGACCTAGAAAAGAAATAACAATAACACTGAGAGAAGACTCCTGTAAGCAAAAGTGGATACCAGAAGAGAGCAGGGCATGTACTCAGGGCACCAAGTGAAAATAAATATCAGTCTAGAATTTTATACCCATTTTATTTACAAATCAAGAACGCTCTTTTAAAAAAGAAGCATCTAGAAAGTTTATCATCTACAGGTTCCCACAGATAATACCACTGAGGAGATCCTTTACCAAGAACAATCAACCCAATGGGAAAGAATAAGATGTTAGAAGCAGATGTGACCAAATTAATTGATAGATAATTAATGTGTGATAAACCTACTACGTTGACAATAAACTGTGAAATTAGTATTTTCAGATGTATTTTGAAACAACAAGTATTATAGAAAAAAATGGTGGTGTGAGATAATTCTCTATATCTCTTTTTGTTTCCGCAGGTCTTGTAAGCAGAGACAGTGACTACCTTATACGTGGAATGCCTCTCTCTAGAGTAAAGGACAGTTTTCCTTACAGCCTTGGAAGACTGAGAGAGCATCTTCTCCCTAGAAAAGGACATCCATGCTTACTGCCGTTTATATTATAAAAGATTCAAGTTTTCTAAGTTCAGGGCGTTGCTCCCTGTAATGAAACCCACTGTGTTTCCAAGTATCACCTGGCCCTCCCTCTTGGTATCCCTCTTTGGGAACTGGGGCTCCAGGAACTGGGAAAGACAATGCCAATACTCTGGCTATTGCTATTACTCTGAGTAATACAAGTTCTTCATCTCTGCCCCAGGTTGTGTATTCTAGCATCCATGGAACTATAGCAAGCTAACTTGTTAGTTTGCGAGTAGAGCAAAGTCCAAGGCCCTTCACACATCTTGATAGATGGGGTTGGAAAGGGAATTTAGATAAAACTAAGAAGAGTGTTTTGGGGGAAGAAGAAGAAGAAATTAACTGTAGAATATCTTGGGAAAATATAGGCATTCTTGTTAATGTATTTAAGTCACATGTCTAACTTTGAGAGTGGTATAGGAAATTAAGGGCAATTTAGTTTTCTAAATTTTTAATACTTTATTATTTCAAAGACAAGAAATGCAGGATAAAAACAAAGAGAAGGTATAATAGAAATGTGTAAAATGGATTGGCAAAATATACGTTCAAATATATAAACAAATAAATAAATGAGTACACCTAAAATAATTGAAGGAATGGGCTTCACTTGGTCCAGTAGGAATTTTATTACAGTTAAATATTGCTAACAAGTAGATGATGTCACTGTATACATCTAGCTAGCAAAAGCCACTAAAGGAGGTAAAGTGAGGAAAAATCACACTCCAGAAGCTCTCAAATATCTTGGATGAGATGTTTGAAGAAAAAAGAAACTTAAAAGTCACGGATAAAAAGAAACATATTCTTAGATTGTGTTTTACATATCTGGTTACATGTTATTTGCAAGAGCTGGGACTGAAACAAAGTGACACAGAATGTTTAAAATTAAAGAGTCAGAAGGAATATGTACCAGGAAATTAGTAACCTAAGAAAGGTTGGGATAATGATATCTATGTCAACAACTTACCAAGACGGACTCAAAAATACAGAGAAAACCTAACTATACGAATAACCAGATATATAAATTAAGGCAGTAATCAAAATTTTCCCTTTCTTCAAGCACCCTACAACCCATATTCCCTCATCAAGGAATCTGTCTCAAAAAACTTCATGAACAAACCTTCAAAGAATAGAGAGTCCCTTCAAGGAACAGAGAATATTATACTAGCTGTTCCAGAGAAATAAAAACAGTAATAGCCACCCACCTTACTTCATTAAGCCAACAAAACTCTGATATTAAAACTATCTGACTACAAGAAAATAAATGCAACAGTCAATTTTACTTGTGAAAAAAATTTCTATCAATAAAATTCACAGTATTAATAAATTAAGGGAGAAAAGTCATATTACCACCTACTTTTTTTTTCACAAGAGGTCATTAAGCTATACCTAAATACATTTTTTAAGTGCAAACATTTAATAAGATTCAATAATCATTCATATTTTTTTAAAACTGCTAACCTACAACTAGAAGGAAACTGTCTTACCCTGAGTAAGTATATTTACAAATATCTTTATAGCAAAGATCGTTATTAAGGATGGAAAAGTATTCCCTCTAAAGACAGCTATAAAAGAATTATTTTAACTGCATTCTATTATTTCTGTCATGCATGTATTTTATTGGATAGTCAAGTCAATACAATGATACAATAAAAGTAATAGGATAATCATAATTGTTTTTCTGTTGTTGTTGTTTACAGTTTTCATGATCACATACCCAGAAACCTGTGTGTATATGTGATTAGATGTTATAGAACTTAAAAGAACATTCAACAAGGTTGCTGGTTATATAAAATATATATATACCTAGATACTGCTTGGGTCATACCTGCCTATGGATGAGGCCACTGTGGGAGGTAAAAGATCCTCCACCAATGTACAACTTCCTCATCTACTTCCTATTTCCCCTCTAGGCTGAGATGGGCCATCTAGCTCATCTGCCTCCCTCACCTGTGTGCCTATTTCAGCATCGTTTCAGCCCACTTTACAAAACAGCTGGCCTTAGTGTAGTAACATTCCCAAATTTGGATTTGTGCTTAGAGAGCAGGACAGATTATCATTGCCTTTGCTATAAGCTGCACATTTCAAACAAGCCTCATTAGAAGTCAACACAAAGCACATTGGCAGTAACCCAGCTAATAAAAAATATCTGGCTTTTTATTTGTCCCTTTTGGAATTTCGAGAAAGTTAATTAGTTGAGACAAATTTGGGCATTTCTTGTTGTTATTTCTCGATATAGCTTAGTAGTATCAACACAACACCTAATACTCATACATATTAACTTGCTCACTTGCACTCTCATTTTGTTCATGCTGTTACCTCGATCAAAACTAATTTCTTCCTTTCTCAATCAAGTTTGTTCCTTATAGAGATTCTGTTCAAAAGTATTCTCCTCTATGTAACTTCCAGATACTGCCTAGTTTGAGTCAGCTCTGTGTTCCTGTGTATTCATGTTTATGTCTGTGTCATGTTTACACATCTAGTTCCCCTATTGGATTGGACTGTATGTTTCATGATGGCAAGAACATGATTTGTTTCTGCATCACTGGGGGGCATCAAGCATTGTATATAGGAAATATTCTAACTATATCTGTGTGATATTTTAAAGTTGATCTCAGTGCTAAGAGTATTATTTTCAATTAATGGAAATGTTATACATTCAGTGTTCTCTAAAACTATAGCCACTGTCCACATTTGGCTGATAAGCACTTGAAATGTGGCTGGTTTGACTGAGGAATTTTAAATTTTATTTTTTTCTAACCAACTTAAATGAAGATAATGGAGTTTGAAAGCTTTCTTATGACAGAAAATGAAGATTATGTAAACTAATACAACATGCTATTTGCCTGAGCTGACAAATAACTGAAATCAAATTCAAATTTATTTCTAATTTCAGTTATCATCTTGGGTGCCCAGTAGCATCCACTTGCTGCTCTTTTTTGATTGTGTGGTTGGAGTGAACCTTATTGGGAGGGGCAAGCTAATGAAGATTTTGAAGGACTCGTAACCCTTGAACAATGAGTGTTGGAAACATTCCAGGCACGCTTTATATTTTAAAAAATCAATTTATCTGAGGGAATATTATAGAAAATATAGGCAAAGACCTATACTTTCTCTAGAACTTTATACCAAATCTACCCCACCTCCAATAATGTATTCAAGGATGTTGCCTAGTATTTTATTGCTTTCTCCCCAGCATTATCAATTATTTCCTCTCTTTATTGATTCCCAGTACAATATAATGAAGCTCTTATTTCTCTGATCATAAAAGGAAAAAAATATTCTTCTGACTCCTTTTCCACCTATAGCATGCATCTCATTCCTCTCATTTTTCAGTGATTGAGCATTTGCTTGACATTTCATCAATTAATGGGTGGCATCTGACACAATTTGAAGAGACCAGACATTAGCATCTTGGAAAAGTCAGGGTTCAATATTCAAGAACTCTCAGGGAGTTCACAGTCCATAAGAAAGCCTTCTGGGACACCATCTCAAGCTCACTTCCCTCCTACCCATCTGGCAGCTCCTTCTTAGTCCCATTCATTAAATATGTTAGACAATTCACCCAGAGAGGTTTAACAGCTTGTCAAAAGACCATCATTAAGAATTGGAAGATTTGGAAACCAAGCTCCATTCTCCCTGACTTCCAAGAAGGTGCATATATTAATAATATTAAATACTTTAATAAAACATTGGATAGGGAAGGACCCAGAAACAGCTATTTTCTATTTGACTGTGCCCCGAGGAAGGGAAAGTACAAGGAGATTAGAGAAAGATTGCTTCTTAGACGCAGTTGCCTCATCTAAAACATTCACTTGACATAGACATTGTGTGAGATTCCCTAGTTCTCCAAATTAATAGTATGTGGTCCATTCTAGGACACAAAAACTTTATCATTGTGGTCATTTGCAACTGATATGGTCCACAGCATCAAAAAGCTAGGGGCAGGGGAGAGTTAACTTAATTGAAATGATACTTTCAGCAAGTGCACAGTGGGACTATGGGACGATTAAGTTCTCACGACCAGTAAATGGTTGTTTCTTCCCAGACATAAACAGAGTTGCAATTACCATATAAGCCACCTACACAAGGGTGTAAGCCTAACACTTGACATTTGTTTAGTACTGTTTGCTTTGAAAAATCTTGCAAAATCTTTATTCTTTCATTTAATGTAAATGGCAATGGAATAAATTGGCATGGTAAATATTTACAGCTTGCTCAAAAATCACTTTTAAAATTTCCCACTAGTGTATCAGCTTCACACCTATAGCCTGTAAAATGATTTTCCTCAAGTCCACATCAAGGTGTTTGTCCTTAATCTGTGTGGTCCTACTAGGCTTGAAGTCTGCTGACTTTACTGTTGTTTTTCTTCCTTTCCAGTGATAGAAATTTCTAGAATTGGATGTAGTTAGTTATGAAACACAGAGTTTGTTCTGTAAGGGTAATAGAGCTACGAAATCTTTTCTCTTCTGGTCCAAAGCACACAAATGAGCTACCAGTGTATGGCATTAGGCAAAGTCCATCTGTTGAGTCAGGCATTTGGCCAAAAAAAAGACAAAGATTTCCTTTTTCCTGCATGGATATTTTCTTAAATTTAAGTACTCCTAGTAGAAGAGTCTGAAGCTGAGAGGTGATGACAATATTGAATGTATCGAAGGATAATGTCTTTTTTTCAGTACTTTATTCCTGCATATTCCCATACTCAACCCCAACCACCACCAAGTCTTCTATGACCTTCCAAAGAGCCAGGCCCATTTTAAATGTTTCACCAGAGCTAATACAACTGGCTGGCAAGCTACGCTACACATTAACAAGGCTGGACCAGGCTGTGCCAGCCATGAGCACACATAGATGCCTAAGCTCACTCCTTTGCTAGTTGTAAATTAGGTGCATATCACAGGCCTCTTAAGAATTATATGTTTTAGTTTTCAAGTATATCTTGCAGTTCAGCAAAAAAGCATGGAATTGGGAGAGGAACTGGAGTAGGCAGTGAAGATGGAAGTGGGGGTGGGGAGCAAGCCTTTACAAACACTGTTTTCCATGGTTCATTCTTTAGTTTAGTTTTCTTTTGTTTTCCTTTTTTCATGTTTTTCTGTTTTGCTGTTTTCAATGATGTGGGACTCCCTATTCAATAGGTGGTGCTGGGATAACTAGTGAGCCATAGGCAGATAATTGAAACTGGGGCCCTCACTTGTACCATACACAAAAATCAACTCAAGATAGATTAAAGACTTCAATGTAAAACCCAAAACTATGAAAACCCTGGAAGACAACCTAGGCCATACTATTCCAGACATAGGAATGGACAAAAATTGCATGACAAAGATACCAAAAGCAATTGCAACAAAAGCAAAAATTGACAAATGAGATCTAATTAAATTAAATAGTTTCTGCAAAGCAAAAGAAACTATCAATAGAGTAAACAGATAACCTACAGAATGGGAGAAAATGTTTGCAAACTATACATCTGACAAAGGTCTGACACCTAGCATCTATAAGGAACTTAAACAAATTTATAAGGAAAAAACAAACAACCTCCTTAAAAAGTAAGCAAAGGACATAAACAGACACTTTTCAAAAAAAGACATACGTTGGCCAACAATTATACAAAAAAAAGCTCAACATCACTGATCATTAGAAAAATACAAATCACAGGAAGGGGAACATCACACACTGGGGCCTGTCAGGGGGTAGGGGCCTAGGGGAGGGATAGCACTGGGAGAGATACCTAATGTAGATGACGGGTTGATGGGTGCAACAAACCACCATGGCACATGTATACCCATACAACAAACCTGCACATTCTGCACATGTACCCCAGAACTTAAATAATAAAAAAAGAAAAGAAAAATGCAAATTAAAACTACGATGAGATACCATCTCACACCAGTGAGAAAGGCTACTACTAAAAAGTCAAAAAAATAACAGATGCTGGCAAGGTTGTGGAGAAAAAGGAATGCTTTTACACTGTTGGTGTGAGTGTAAATTAGTTCAGCCATTGTAGAAAGCAGTGTGGTGATATCTCAAAGATCGAAAAACTGAACTACCATTCAACCTAGCAATCCCACTATTGGATACATACCCAAAGGAATATAAAATAGTTCTATCATAAAGACACATGCATATGTATGTTCTTTGTAGCACTATTCTCAATAGCAAAGACATGAAATCGACCTAAATGCTTACCAATGGTAGACTGGATAAAAAAGATATGGTATATATACACTATGGAATACTATGCGACCACAAAAAAGAACAAGATTTATGTCTTTTGCAGAAACATGGATGGAGCTGGAGGCCATTATTCTTAGCAAACCTATGCAACAACAGAAAACACTTATAAGTGGGAGCTAAATGATGAAAACACGTGGACACCTAGAGGGGAACAACAAATACTGAGGCCTACTAGATGATGAAGGGTGGAAAAGGGAGAGGATTAGGAAGAATAACTAATGGGTACTAAGCTCAATACCTGTTAACAAAATAATCTATACAACAATCCTCCGTGACACCAGTTTAGTTATATAACAAACCTGCACATGTACCCCTGAACTTAAAATAAACGTTAAAAAGAAAAAATTTTAAAAAAAGGTAGATTATTACAAAAACCTTAAGGTACTTTTAGGAAAAGATTATATTTTCATTAAAAATAACTTTTATTTCAAGCTTTTCTTTATTAAAATATTTTTCATGTAACTGAATATTTGTATTTGCCACTGGATTAATTTGTTGCATTGTTTATCTCAATGTTTCATAGCAAGGGGAATGGTTCCCTTATATCCTCCAATTCTGTGCTCACAAAACTCGTGGTTACCTGCTCTATGAATGTCTTTCCTACTGTACCTACTGTACTCGAAGCTCCAGGAGTACCAGGGCTGATCAGTTCCCCACTGTACACCTGCATCTGGAATAGTACCCGACACATGGTTGACATTTAATACATAAACAGTTTCCTTTTGTGCTTGAAGTTTGCTCATTACTCAATATTGAACATTTAGTTAATTCTTCTGCCAAAAAAAGTCTAAATTTGTATATAAATATTCACAAATGCCACAAGTAAGACTCTTCAAATTTCCAATGCTGATTTCATGACAGAAATGAAGATTAGGTGTAATGTAGCACATCACAATGCCCAACATTATAACTTGAGAAAAGCCTGAATGCATATGATTCTGACCACGATGGAACATGAGAATAGATTCACCTCAACTAGAAAGCAGTGCTTACCTACAATAACTAGCAGGGCATAGGCAGTATTTCTGGGAGAAGTAGAGTTGTTGCAGATTTGAAACACTAACGATATTAGTTATCACTAGATGTTATCCAAAAATGAAGAGACACAACAGCAATGCTGTGTCTGCAACTGAGGCCGGTGAATTTTGACTGAAAGCTCACCCCACTCACAAACAAGAAAATTGAGCTGATAGAGAGGGAGACAGGGAGGAAAAGAGAGAGGGTGGAAGGAAGCGACAGAGGGAGAAAAGCAGAGGAGTAAAGAGGAATAAAGAAAAGGGGGCACAGGAGAAAGGAGAAAGTTATTGCCAAGGCCACTTAATACAAATCTACTTTAGCTTCTTGTTACATTAACTGGAACATAATGGCTACTGTATTTCACAAAAGGAGGCACTTTGAGCTAACATATACAGGGCTCAGGAATACCTTACCAACAGTAACCTGTAGAATTAGCTCAGACCTGACTTGGGAATGCATTAAGATTTAGTCATACCTTCAGGGCAAATCTGGATTGTGGAACTCTCGTCCAGATGTTAATTTGCATGACAAACCCAAATCTCTCTTGGGTAGGAATCTGCCCTCAGGCTGAAACAGAGGAAGCAATTTCAAGTATCACATCCTCCAGTGAGCACAGCCCCACAAGAAAAACACATCCCCATGAGGATAAGCAACAGTCCTGTTGGCCAAATGCTGTTTGAGCTCTATAAAATAAATTCCTTAAAGGAATCAGGCTCTACCTTTCCTCAGATATGCAGATATGTCTTCAGCCTCAGAGCCCATGAAATTGGCTCAAAACTAGGATAAGTGACTCTGATAAAAGAGAAGTGTCTGACAGCCATTAGGAACACAAATGGCTCTGAACTGAATCTAGGAAGTATGTGTCCTAGAGAAAGGTGGAAGCCTTACCATTTAGTAGGACACCTGGCCCAACACCGGGCAGCAGATGATCTGCCTTCAAAGACAAGAACAGCTTCGGACTTCCCTGCAGTTGTGGCTTTGTCATCCACAAATATTGCAAAGTATAGTTTTGGCAATAGCAAGGGGCATATTCATAGAAGTTTTCCAGAATCATTCTCCCCATCATAACTCAACTGTTCCTTAGTACCCTGAGACACCACTAGAGATTCCTTTAAAGGAGAACCAAGAGCTGTGTAATCCTAGGCAGACATTGTTGACCAAAAAAAGCCAAACTTTGTAAAAAATTTGAACAGATTTATTCTGAGTGAAATGTGAGGACCATTGTCAGAGGTGTTTGAGACAGAACAACTCCATCTTGAATAGGGACTGAGTGCAATAAGGCTGAGACCTACTGGGCTGCATTCCCAGATGGGTTAAGGCATTTTTAGGCACAGGATGAGATAGGAGGTCAGCACAAGATACAGGTCATGAAGACACTGCTAATAAAACCAGTTACAGTAAAAAAGCCAGGTAAAACCTACCAAAACCAAGATGGTTAGGACAGGGACCTCTGCTCATCCTCACTTCTGTACTCCCACCAGCACCATGACAGTTTACAAATGCCATGGCAACATCAGGAAGTTACCCTATATGGTCTAAAAAAGGAAGGCATGAATGATCCACCTCTTGTTTAGCATATAATCAAGAAATAACCATAAAAATGGGCAACCTTGAGGTGGCTCTGTCTATGGAGTTGCCATTCTTTTATTCCTTTACTTTCCTAACAAACTCGCTTTTACCTTACAGACTCTCCCTGAATTCTTTCTTGCATGAGATACAAGAACCCTCTCTTGGGGTCTGGATCAGGACCCCTCTCTGGTAACACCATAACCCATGACACAGCCTCAAGGAGGTCCTGAGAATATGTGCCCAAGGTAGTTGGGTTATAGCTTGGTTTTATGTGTTTTAAGGAGACATAAGATACCAATCAATACATGTGAAGTAAACATGGGTTTGTCCTAGAAAGGCAGGACATCTCTAAGTAGGGTATGGGGCGTGGGGGGAATGTCTTTCAGAACATAGGTGGATTTCAAGGTTTTCTGATTGGCAATCTGTTGAAAGAGTTACCTTATTATCTAAAGACTTGGAATCAGTAGACATGAGTGTCTGAGTTAAAATAAGGTGTAGTGGAGACCAAGGATCTTATTACATAGATGAAGTCTCATAGGTGGCTGCCTTTAGAGACAATAGACAGCAAATATTTTCTATTTAGACTTTTAAGAGGCACCAGACACTCCAGAAAAGACCTAGTAAGGGAAAGATGTGCTCTAGAGAATGTTGATTTCTACCACAAGAGACAGCTTTGCAGGGCCATTTCAGAATGTGTCAGGGAAACATATTTGGGGGTAAAATATTTTTATTTCCTTCTTTACCTGTCATGTGATGTTATACTAGAGTCAGGTTGGAATTTGGTATCTTATTGCTAGAGGACTCTGTTCTGTCAGTCTTAGAACCTCTATTTTAATGTTAATGCTGGTCAGACCTATCTAAACTCTAAGAGAGAGAGGGCATAATGAGGCCTGTCTGACCTACCCACTTCCTATCATGTCCTGGACTCATTTTTCTGGTTTCTTTGGAATCCTGTTGGCCTAGAGAGTGGTCTGTTCAGTCAGTTGTGGGACTTTGAATTTTATTTTTGGTTTACAATGTGAAGTCAGAGAACACTATTTCTACACTCCTATTAATTCTTAACAGTGTTATCTGATGAAAAAATAAATAAATAAACTGCATATACTATTGAAATAGCTAAATAACTTTAACACTTCCAAAAGACCAGTGCAAAACACTTCTTTATTTATATGCTAAATGTTTCTGGTTTTCATCTTCTGAGTCAGTGCCAAGAACAAATCATGCACACATCACATAGGACTATGAAATGAACCACAAATAAGACTTGCCAGACAGCAACTGGTTCAACTACAGACCAGCTTCACACATTACATCTTTAACATACACAGCAGCTGCACCATGAAGAACATGTGCCGACAGAAATCCTAAATAAATGAAGAATGATAACATTGCTACTAGGATTAACTCAGGGAGATAACTTGAGTTCCACAGTCTCAGTCTTTAATGGACTCAAAAAACTAGTAAATTATTTATATCATGAATGCCTAGGACTTTCATATTTTTTTTTTGAATGGGCTTCTTATTTAAAATTGGAAAAGTCAAAATTGAGGTGAATTCCACAATATCACATTTTCCCCTTACATGAATAGAAATATCTCAAGAACTCAAGTTTGAATGTCTGATGAAAGGTTAGTGGGGTTTAAGGGTTGATTATCCTATACAGGATTTCTGCATTGTTCAAATTCACTCTCCAAGATTGTATAGACCACACATTAGTACCTTTAAAAACTCAGGATATGACTAATCAGATACAGTCACTACATAAAAGAAGGAACCAACAAAATGGATGTAAAAGCCTGTAGTTTATTTTTTAAAGTCTATAATAATTTTTTTCCCACTGATTTCACTAAGTAATATCATTGTAAACTCTGGCTTTGACATTAGACACATTTGAGCCTGGGTCGGGGTCTACAAATATCTGTAGTCTCCAGGCAACTTATTATCTTCTTTGAGCAAATTTCCTGCCTTATAATGGTGAACAAAAACACTTCATAGTGTTCTATAAGTGTAAATGAAATCATCTACGTATCTTAGCTGGCACACTGCTTGGATCACAGTCATAAATGGCAGATATTACTGCTATTTCTACTTATACTCTTAACATCTACTACTTTTACTATTACTACTATTTACTACTACTGCTACTACTAAGTGATCAAAGACAAGCATTGAAATCACTGGATATGAGAGTAGTAAGTAGAGTTCATTCATTTTCAACTACAGAAATACAAGAATAAAAGTGATGACTATAAAAATACTGGATGTTGAATCATTCCTACTAAAATTTTCTCTATAAAGTACGTTATGTAATTAACATTAGCTCTGCATGCTTGCAGCATTCTTTAATAAAACACAGAGGGAACCTCTTCTTTCTTTAGCCATTATCCTTTGGGAAACCTGACCAAAAGATTCTAGAACATGAGGACCACAAAACAGCTGCAAACAACACTGACTATCTTTTTGAGATTTAAAATAGCTGGTGTTTGGCAATTAGAAACAAGAGACCAAATTGTACTAACAGCATCTTTTTAAGCCGAAGGTATATTTATTAGGCTCGCAGAATGTTGTGTATACTTAGACTTGTACCAAGGTGACCACATGTGAGGCAAAGTCTCTAACATCAATGAACTTATAACATATCTGACAACATAATATTATTATAGATGAAATAAAAGGAAACTGTACCAAAAAATACAGCTTCTACAAGCCGAAGTTCAGCCAAGGATAAGCTCAGTGAAGACTGAAAGAGTTACAAAAAAAGTTCACTAAAGGAAACCAGGGGTGGTGATGCATGACTGGAGTCCCAGCTACTCAGGAGTCTGAGGCAAGAGGAGGCTTAAGCTTAGGAGTTTGGAACTGCATTGCACAATGATGGTCCCTGTGAATAGCCTCTGCACTCCAGTCTGGGTACCACAGTGAGACCTCCTTATACCCCAAAAAAGAAAAAGTTAACTAAGTGGTAAGAGATGTTATAACTAAGCCCTGACAGGCAGCAGAAAACAAAGGCAAGACTTTCCAGGCAAGAGCTCCATCATAAATCAAGTCATGAGAAAGGATCGAGCTTTACACATCTGCAGGAACAATGGATCACTGGTTTGCAATGCACTTTGCAAAACAGCACAGTCTAAAACTGCATGCAAGTCATCAAGCTGATAACTCGAGAAAATCTCTGTAGGGAAAATTTGTCTACATCAAAATGCCAGGTGATTTGTGGATGGCAAAGACAGCAGACAGGAGAAGCTTGTGGGAGGCTGTGATAATCTACATATGAGGCAAAGAGGGTTTGGGTGGGGGTGATTGCAGAGAAGTAAAAAGAAGAAGTAGTCATGAGAAAGAGTCTGAAGGAAAATGGGCAGGTCATATTAACTCACTGGATATGGGGAAATGTAATCCTCTGTTGAATTAAAAAATAAAAATAAAGATTCCAAGGGTTTTAAGCCTGGATCCTTGAAAAGAATTATGAAGCCAAATAGAAACAGGGCCCAGGGATGTAGAGAATGGGACAAGAAGAGGAGAGTCGAATGAAAATTACACCAGACTGGCTGAGATATGGCATGTGTCTGTGGGGAACATTTAGGGATGGAGCTGTTGACTGGGCACCACCAGCCTTGATGTGTGTGGGAGTCATCAGAATAGAAGACAAGTAGACAAAGGAAAAGAACTTGATTGTGGAAATAGGTGATTATAACCAGGAGACATTAAGGTCACACAAGCCAATGGTGAGGCAGGGACGATGTCTTTGGTGCGGTGGCTCATGCCTGTAATCCCAGCACTTTGGGAGACTGAGGTGGGTTGATCACGAGGTCAGGTGTTCAAGACCAGCCTGGCTAACACGGTGAAACCCCATCTCTACTAAAAATACAAAATATTAGCTGAGCTTGGTGGCATGTGCCTGTAATCCCAGCTACTCAGGAGGCTGAGGCAGGAGAATCGCTTGAAACTGGGAGGCAGAGGTTGCAGTGAGCTGAGATCGCGCCACTGGACTCCAGCATGGGTCACAGAGCAAGACTTTGTCTCAAAAAAATTTTTAAAAAGAATGCCTCAGAAAGTATCTCTTTGAAACAACAAGTTCATCTGTTTTCTGCACTACATATATGATGAAAAGGGTAAGATATGATTTACGCAATCAATTTCTATAACATGCCTCTGTATGCCAAACGTGGTCCAGGGAATGGGGACAGAGAGAAGGCTAGTGAATTGGAAATGAGGATATTGGTCTCTGCCTCCTAACTACTCCAGAGGCACTGATGCTTGACGATGACAGCTCTCAGCCCCACTCAGTTCCAAAAAGAATCTAGACCAATGCAATTAGTATCAGAATGATGGAACCCAGAATCTGTCTTGCTATGCAAAAGCTAATATCTGATGTTTTGAAGTTGATGCCAAGTTATATCCACAGTCAAAACTTTCCCCCTATCTTCCAAGTTTATCCTTACTCTATATTTTGATCATACAAAAATATTAACCCTGAAGACCGCAATTTTGACTACTGCTGAACTTCTCTGAATTCTGCCTTCCTCTAACTGAGTTAATCAGGCCCACATTTCTCTAGGTTCCTTAGTGTCCCTACATAATGCCATTCAGAGGCATTTTTTTTTTTTTGAGACGGAGTCTCCCTCTGTTACCCAGGCTGTGGGGGTTCACTTCATTCTCCTGCCTCAGCCTCCCGAGGAGCTGGGACTACAGGCGCCTGTCACCACGCCTGGTTAATTTTTTATATCTTTAGTAGAGACGGGATTTCACCGTGTTAGCCAGGATGGTCTCGATCTCCTGACCTCGTGATCCGCCCTCCTCGGCCTCCCAAAGTGCTGGGATTACAAGTGTGAGCCACCGCGCCCGGCCTCAGAGGCATCTTTAATGACACTATTTTAAAGGAGATCTGAGGGTAGTAAAGTTATACAAATATTTATCCTATTTCACATATATCTTAAGAAACATATTGACTAACAATCTCAGAAATAATCTTCATTCTTTCAATAGAAAGGGCATCCTCAGCTTTAACTTTCTTATTGACAGCTGAGCAGGGTAGCAGGTCTTCCCACCTTCACGGAGGTCCGCAGACACTGGAATCAGTGAACTGCAATCCAGATAGCCCTCATAGAATTACATTTTTCTTCCAGCATGGTTTGATTTCTGTGTATATCAGGGCTTACAGTCTTCCGCTCTTAGTAGCAATTGCTCTTTTTAAAATTCCATTCACTCTTTTTCAAAAATAAAATTGCAGCAGAAGTGCATGAAAAGAGATTCAAAAGAGCAAAAAACTTAAATAGTCCCAGAGTATCAAAAACCACATAAGAAATAAAAATTCCTTGCCCACATTTAGTCAGGATTTAGCCTTGCATTAAGTTTCATGATATTCCCTCAAGCTGCAAATCAGATTGCAAAATTCAAATTCCATTTATTTCATCAGTTGCTTATAGTATTATAATAGCAATGAATCTAGTTTCAGAAGACTAAAAAGTAATATACAAGAGCAATTATTTGTATTTGTGGTTTTGTCAGAAAAACATTAACTTATTCAGTAAATAGCTTTGTTTGATTTTCAGACCTAGTCTGGTTCAAAAGTAATCCAGTTCAATAAATACTTGTGCATTACTAGATACGTCAAGATGAATAAGGTTCCATGACCCTAATTTCTAGGAGTTCTATTTATTAGGTCTGTACAGAATCTTAACAAATCAGACACCAGGTTTGGCAGGAATTGAGAAGAGAGGCAGAGAGGAATGATGGCGCAAAGAGAATGAATTTTATCCTGTCTGGTTGAAGGAAGGGGTAGGCATTGAACTATTTTAAGCTGGAGCCTGATGCGCTCCAATTTGCATTTTAGACAGATCACTATGGTGATGATGGGTTGGAAGGAGGCTGTTTGGGAAGCAGGGAAAATAAGGAGCTGCCGCATCAGTGGCAAAGCAAGGGAGAGGCTGCTTGGAGAGATACATGGTGAGTAGAACCTGGCTGGACATGGGTCAAAAGAAGAGAGACGGAATCTATCTCCTCTGAAAGTTCTTTTATGCTGTCCATAATATTCCCAACACCAAAGGTCTTGCACACACGAGAGAGGAAAGCTTCTCTCTGTGCAAGGCACCTCCTGTTTGCCCTTGATGTTCTAAGACCTAATAGCAGCAGGTATTCATCAACAGGAACTGGGGTGACTCAACCTCATATTCATGTGCATTCTTGTTGAATTTATATTCACTTTTCTTCACTAAGCCTGATGTAATGGAAAAGATAAAAAACCAGAGAAGTCAGGCCATCCTGGGGTTTTAGGGCTGGCTTTTTTAATAATGAGAGGTGTGACTTTGGGCAAATCATTTACCTTCTCTGAATCTGACTTAGTTGGTAAAAATATAGGGATTATGCCAGCTATAAATAAAATTCCTTCCAGATATGTGTCAGTATCTAGTCCAAACAATTCTGCTTGTCTATAATCCAGTTATTGGTGTAGAAGGAAAATACTGATTAATGCCCAAAGCAGTTTGGGTTCACCATATACTAGATGACTTCTTGAAGAGGAAATTTCCTAGGCCACATAATAGGCAATGAATTTAAAAAAACAAAAACAAAAAAAACAAACAAACAAACAAACAAAAAAACTTCTTCAAATTAAAACAGAGACATAAAGAAAGCAAAACAATTCAATAAGATGTGATTGCTGAAAAAGTGCTGATCTTCAATTAGATATCTAAGTATATTAAGAAAATCATCCAATGAGTTTAACTGTCTGAGACTGAAAACTAAGGAGAGGTGTGTGCCACTCCTGAACCAGTAAATCTATTCCCTAGTTGCTGAGTTGACCACCAATTCCTTCTGACCATCTTGCAAACGGGTTCTTTTAGTAAACTCTTGCCATTTTAAAAATTGTTTTGTTTTTGTTGAGTAGGGTTCTCTTCTGAGAACAACATCCCCCACTCTCTTGGGGAACTACCCCTTTACTCTAGATCTAAAGTCATGATCTGAGGGCTGCTATCTTACAACGTAACCTTCATTTTCTTGTTGCAGTGATTTGATGGCTGTTGGGCTTCTGTCCTAACATCACCAATCAGTGTTCTTTTTTAGGATTTTTCCATTTGGAGCTGAGACATAGACTCCTTTCCTTTCTGATGCTAAAGCTGGAAAGATACAGCCTCAAAGCTGTCAGTGGAAGAAGGTGTTCTGCTGAGAGAGAAAAAAAAAGATGAGAGATGGAAAGAAAAGGAACCTAGGCAGTGTTCAAACATCAGTGCCTGTTCGTTTCTGAGACTCCCGAAACTGCTCTGTTCCTTGCCTTGTAAAAATGTCTTTAACTCTTCCTTTGATCTTTATGCTAGATTTTCTGCCAAAACTAGCTCAAGTTGGGTTTCTATAATTTGCAACAAAAAATGTCCTGAGTGATATAGTGATTTTTACCATAAGAAAGAAAAGTGGAAAGAAGTAGTTCAAAGCTCACGTCTTCATCACTACTGGAAAGATAATTTATGTGCCCAAATACTAGTGGCATGTCAATGATATTATCTTTAGGTATAGCAAAAAACTTATCCTATGAGTTATTGTACTTGCAGAACCACACAAACATGAGAGTGGACCTTGCCAGTAAAAGTATAATGTACAAGGTTTTGTTTTTGTTGTTGCCATCAAAATGCAATAAGGTTTGAGTTATTTGCAGGAACTTTATGAACTCCCTTTTTAAATGTTGATATTCAGTAAAACGTGGGGAAAAAAGTCCATGTGGTATGCAAAGATGGATGTCTACACAGATTGTATCCTCACAGGACACTTTGAGGGACAGGTAGGAGAGACGCATGTATCTACCCATCAGTGAAGGCCATCTGGACTATGTCAATGGAATGCAATCAGGCTAAACCGAGATGGCTATTCTGTCTGCTTTTAACTTGACTTTGAGAATGAAAGAAATTACAATTATTTTGACCTACAGTAAAAATTAGGCTTTAGCAGCTGGAAGGAAAGGGTAGGAGAAATAGAAATGAACATAACTACCAATCACTTTTCATGAGAGTCATTTACTGAACTTGAACAGCTGGGCTTTGAAAGCTCTGGGACGTATTCAACAAGCTAGTGCTAAATTCATTGTGTTCTCATTTCTGCTGTATGCTAAACCAGCTTGACCTAAATCATCTTCACAAATGGTTTTATGTATCATCAGATCAAGTGTATACATTGGGAGAAAGTGAGTTACCAAGAAAACAGGAAGGATAAAAGAAAAACTCTAAAGAAATGTGGAAGAGTGGATTCACAGACAAAGGATTTTAAAGCAGGGTTCTGAACATTTTTGTTCCGTAGACCCCTTTGGCAGTTTTATGAATCCTATGGGGCCCTTCCCTATCTCTATAAAGGGCATCACGATTTTTTCCAGTTTTTCATGTCAAACATTCAGAATTCCTTATTTCCCTAAACCACAAGCTCAAGTGTTAGCTGTTAAGTTCTGTTGGCTCTATCTTCCTCCCCAGTGCTTTCACCCTAGTCAAACCCACCTGACCTAGTTTACTGTAAAATCCTACTAACTATCCTGCATCTACTCTTTCCCCACTTCCCTGTACCCTAATCTATACATAGCAGGAAAAAAAACTATTCTGTAAAAATCTAAATCATATTAGATCACTGCCTGCCTAAAACACTTCAATGGCTTTATGGTTTAATTTAAATAAAATTGACACACTTGTCTTATGGCCTCCAAGATCCTATGTGATCTGAACCCTGAACCAGTGATATAATAATGATAACTGACATTTATTGAGCACCTACAATATTCTATGCCCTGTTCTAATTGTTTATTTTCTTATCTTTCAACAATTTCATGAGTTTATATGATTATTTATATGTGTTTTAATCATGAGGAAACTGAGACACAGCTAACTTAGATAATTTGTGAAATGACAAATAAATAATAAACACAGGTCTGTTATTTGAACCCAGAAACTATAGCTCCTAAGCCCACATTCAAACACTACGCCATTTCACTTCTCACCTCTTCCCGTTTCCTACTTTGTGTGATCCCAGGTGACTATGTGACAAACAACCCTCTTTCTGTTTCTTGAATGTATTAAGCTAGTTCCTGCTCTCAAGGACTTGTACCTGTTGTTTACTTCTCTGAAAATTCTTCCCCCAGATCCTCATATGGTGGACACCTTCTTATTTCTCGAGATGAAGCTTACTACAGGCACTAGCAATTGCCTATCCCAATTGTTGGGGATGGGTTCTCAGAAAAATCAACACTGAAACAAAGGATCTCTCAGCAAGGCTAGTTTACTTTCTGCAGAAAGGGTGCCACTCACTAGCAATCTTGTCACGAGGGCACACACAAACAAAAGAGACAGGATCATTTATAACCTGACACGTCTGGTTACCTACTGCTGTGTCTGGTTTCCATTGGCTGGAACGGGACCTCGCATTCTGTACTTGTCCCAGTTGGCTAGCAATTTAAAACTTCCTAAAAGAGGTGAAGGCAGAGGAGAACAAAGGAAAAAAGGAAGTAACTTGTGGAATGGTGAGAGAGGCAAAAACACTTCCAAATAAGGAAAGAGGAATAAGCTATGACCTAATGCTTGCTTGGACATGTTCAGGCATGCCGGGACAAATATCTAGGCTAAAATGTGGGAGCTAAGAACACAGAGTATATTGATTTCTTAATTATGGCTAGCAGATATTTAAGAATATTAGCACAGGTCTTTGAGTAAATTTTGCTTCTAAGAGAGGTTACTATCTATTCTCAATTAGACTGGGAGGAAATTTCCTTTGAAGCGGAATGAACCTCTACTTCATTTTCTACACCAATCTATCCCCTTTTTTGTACCTAATTTTTAAATTGTTTACCCTTCTCTGTTTGTTCTTGCACTTAGCAAAAGTGATGCAAACCCAAGCTCCAGTGACTGACTCTCAATCAGTCTAACTAAAACTTAGACTCTGCATCAGTCATGGTAACATCATTCCTCATGGAAGTGACACAATTTTGGCCAATATGGTATAATATGAAGTCTGCTGGGAACAAAGATTTCTGATATGGTTTTTCTGTGTCCCCACCCAAATTTCATCTTGAATTGTAGCTCCCGTAATTCCACATGTTGTGGGAGGGACTCCATGGGAGATAACTGAATCGTGGGGATGGTTTCCCCCATACTGTTCTCATGGTAGTGAATAAGTCTCATGATAGCTGATTGTTTTACAAGGGTAAACCCCTTTTGCTTGGCTCTTATTCTCTCTTTTCTTGCCATGTAAGACATGCCTTTTACCTTCCACCATGATTGTGAGGCCTCTTCAGCCACATGGAACTCTGAGTCCATTAAACCTCTTTTTCTTTATAAATTACCCAGTCTCAGGTATGTCTTTATCAGCAGCATGAAAAACAGACTAATACAATCTTTTAGCTGATTAAAAAAATAGACCTACAGGAAGAAACTTTCTTTTTGCCTATGAACTTTGCCTAAGGTGGATGAGGACAGAACGGCTACAAGTGTCATTCCGTCTTTTGAGCAAGGTGGTAGCAAGTCCACATGCTGAGATAGGCATGTAAGAACAAAAATTTCCTTACACCTTTACCCTCTGAACTATTCCCAGAGCCCTTCTACCTTAAGACATCTTTTGTTTTCTTAAGAAATGGGGTCTTTCTTTGTTGCCCAGACTGGCTTCAAATTCCTAGGCTCAAGCCATCCTCCCACCTCAGCCTCTAAAGTAGACGGGACTAGAGGCACACACCACTATGCCTGGCTTAAGGCATTTTTTATGCAAGATAACAATTCCCCTATTATTTAAACTATTGTGATTTCAGTTTTCTGTTACATGCCACTGAAAACATCCTGGTGGAACCATAGTTAAACTGTCGCCTCCCCAGATAACTCTTCCCTGGCCATCTGATAAAAGGTATTTTCTTCTCCACTTTCTCTCTAGCAAATCCTCATGTTTTTCTTTTCATAGCACACATTCTGTCAAAGTATCTTTTTAAAATTTATTTACCATTTGCTTTCCTCACTGATATGTAAACTCCCTTAGAAGAGGAATCTTGCCCATGTTGTCCTTTGCTTGATCACCAGTGCCTAGAATACTGTCACATTCCTCCACTTAAAATGTTAACCTTGGAAAATTCCATATCTCTGCATCTCAGTTGGATTGTAAAGATCAAGTTAATTACTTCATGTAAAATGCCTTAGAAAGTGCCCGACACACAGTTAATGTTCAATCACAATAGCTTTTAATGTAATTGTTATTCTTATGTAGGCACTCAATATATATTTGTTAAATCAATAAAAATATGAAACAATGAATCTCTGAAATGTGATGTGATTGCCCTCTACATTAGAACATGATAAGCGAAGGATTTGTCTTATTCAAAAGAAACAGATTTTTAAGAGGAGAAGCAGACTAGTGTTACAGGTTGAAAATATTAATGCTGCATAGACATCTCCATTTCCCGAAGGCAGAGCACACTAGAAAGCACTAAGTAATAACATCACTGGCCATATGGCCCCACCACGATGCAGGAATTAGTGGTGAACAAGACAGGCAAGGTTCCTGTTCTCATCAGTAGTGAACCAAGACATCAACCAGCCATGAATATAAAAAAAAGACTTATTTAGCTAAAAGCCAACTATGTAAAAGTTTCTTGAGTATAATTAATGACAATTTAATCTCTAAAACAACAAGGAAGTAGCCAGAGGAAACAACCACTTTGGACCTAGCTCTGACAACAAGGGGAACTTATTGATGAAGTGAAAGTAATGTGAAATCTAAAAGAAAGTGACCATGCTATCTTGAATTTTGACTTTTTCAAGGAAAAGAAAACTGGACATCACGAGTTGTACACCCTAGACTAGATGAATGTCTGCAAAGTGTTTACAGAAAAGATATGCATTATTCATGGCATGAGACTCCTAAGGAGATTATGACTCAAAAGTGTTATGATGTTCTCAAAAATACAATTTTGAGAGCAATTGCTAAATGATAAAATGAGGAGGAAAGGGGAAAGAAAACTAAACAAAAATGTAGCCTCAGATATTTTTTAAAGAAAACAACAATTGAAAAGTATTCATGTATTTTGTATTCGTCATCTTAGTGATACAGTGCTAGGAACATAGCAAATAGAATTATTAAATGAGTGACGGAAAAAAAATGAACGTTGAGGATAAAAATGGTAGGGCCAGTTAGATTCACATCAGAGTCACTAGAATCGCAAATGAGATGAGATTAGGAGAAGGGAGGATTAAAAATACCAAAGTTATGAAGCAAAGGAAGGCCTGTGACTTTGAATTAATGATATCACGATGAGATAAAGATAATGGTGTTCAACCTCCAAAACCCCAGCTGAACATTATTAGGAAGAAATTGAACCCCAGTGAGGGTAAAGACTATTGGACAGCACCTATATGTTCTAAATGAGCTCATGTCTCCTTATAATGATGAATTATAAACACAGTATAAAATAGTTTGCCATTGAGATCTCAGGGTACTAAGAGCAGTATTAGGAGAGCAAAAATAGATGAAACTGAAATCAAAAAGCTTCAGGGAGCTATATTTGTGATGGATTCCCAACAGCATTCTGAGAATATAATCACAAAGCAAATATAACCATGTTTCTTCCTTTGATACTATTATTAATCTGGTAAACCATCTGGATTTATGCAAGAGAATTAGCATTGTTTTTTATGACTGATATGGTATGGGTATTTGTCCCCTCAAAATCTCATGTTAAACTGTAATTCCCAGTGTTGGAGGTGAGGTCTAGTGGGAGGTGTTTGCATCATGGGGACGGACCCCTCTTGAATGGCTCAGCCCCATCCCCTCGGTGATGAGTGAGTTCATGTGAGATCTGGTTGTTTAAAAATGTGTGGCACCTCCCTCCCCCTTGCTCCAGCTCTCGCCATGTGACATGCTGGCTCCCTGTCACCTTCTGCCATGAGTAAGAGCTCCCCAGAAGCCGAGCCATTGCTAGCACCGGGCTTCCCGTTCAGCTTGCAGAACCATGGGCCAATTAGAACTCTTTCCTTTATCGGTTACCCAACCTCAAGTATTTCTTTATAACTACACAAGAACAGACTAATACAATAACTTTCTTTGAGACACTGTGGAATAATAAGGTTTGGATGCCAGTGTAATGTGACAAGTTAGTGATTGGCTGCATTCAAAGGGTAGCTAATGGATTACGTCAACCTGGAGGAAATAGTTGAGTGAGATGCCACAGTGTTTTCTTCTTAGCTTTGTCATATTAAGCATTTTTAAATCAATCATTAAAAATGTTGAGGTTATCATCATTACATTTTCCAATGATAAGTGGCTTGGTGGTATTGTAAAAATACTCTTTGATATAATTGGATCCAAGGGGATTTTAGGAGCTGGGGTTAATGGGCTACATTTAACAAGAGTGCGTTGAATGAGGATAAATGAATGATCCCTGAACTCAAGTCCAGAATATTAATGACAAAAAAGCAGGATATAATAATGTATCTAACACCATTTTTTGATATTTGACTACTGCCGTATTTTAATCCTCACCCCTCATTCTTTCCCTCTTGCCCCACCTCTGGGAAAGCTGTTAAAACAGCTTGAGTGTTCTCTTCTTTGGCTCCTGCAGGAGATACAAACCACATAAGCCCTTCCCCACATGTGGGTACCTTGACCCAGCTCCAGCCTCCTTCCACAATATAAATATGGAGCCAGTATCCTTTCCTTGAGAAGCCCATCCTGATTTCTGAGACTTCTATTTTGTAAGTAATGAAACTTTTCATACCCTTGGTGTTGGAGTATAGCATTATCAGTCTTGACATCCAAACTGAATTTTGGTGGGGGTCCATCAGCCTCCACATGGTGGATATAACCCAGAGGTGGTGGGATGTAGGAGGATGCAGGTTAGGAGTAGCACACAGGAAAAAGACTCAGAGGGTAGGCTGGGAAAGTCAGAAACAGAAGGCTCAGTACAAGTCCACAGTATGGTGGAGCTACCCAGAAGACTAAAGTGATCTTAAGGGGCTTTAGTCCAAGTGGATACATAGGAGGAGAGGAAGCAGTCTGCCCAGTTCTCTGTGGGTCAACCACCCAGGAGCCCTCACAACTATCTTATCTTCTCTTACATCACTCTCTCCCTTTTGGTGATAACCTTCAAGTTCCTCTATTTAAGTCCCATCTCTGTGCAGATAATTCTTACAAGTTTATCTCCAACCCAGACTTCCATTCATGTGGCGATAGGCAGCTTGAACTTCATAGATCCAAAGCTGAACTCCTTATCATCCCCCATCAACCTGCTCCTCACTCCCTATACCCACCCTACTCAGCTCAGTAAATGGTGACTCAGGCTGAAAGTCTTGCAGTTATCCTTGACACTACTTTTTTCTTTCACAACCCACTTCTGATTCACTAGCAAATCTTATCAGCTCTAGCTTCAAACTGTATCCAGAATTCAACTGTTTCTCACGGATTCCACTGCTATGCCAGTCCACATGCCACCATTATGTCTTGCCTACATTATTGCGGTAGTCTCCTAGCTGGTCCTCCTGCTTCACTTTCTGTCTAATCAACACCAGCAGTAGCAACCAGAGTGTTTCTGCTAAAAGTTATATCAAGTCACTCCTCTGCTCCAAATGTTCCAACAGTTCCTCATTGCTCTCAGGTTCATAGCCAAAGTCCTTAATGATCTAACCCCACTGTGACTTCATCTCCTAATTCTGCTCTAGCTTTTCCTTTTTCACCACACTAGCCTCCTTGCTATTTTGCTTTCATTTTCTTAACATACCAGCTTTGCCCCATCTCAAGGCCTTTGAACTTGCTCTTTCATCTGTCTGGAACTCTCTTTCACCAAATATCCACAAACTCATTCCTTCATGTTCCTAAGTCTTTACTTAAGACTTATCTCTTCAGTGAGGCATTCCTAGGTCACCTTAACCAATGACCCTAACAACTCTCTCCCCATCTATATCTTATTATCTCTGTCCTGCTTATTTTTCCCCTAAACTCTCCTATTTTATACATTATATTATACTGTATATCTAATATATTTTCTGTCTCCTTCACTTAAGTGTAAGCTCCATGAGAATGACAGTTCTATTCTACTGTGTTCACTGCTCTATCTTTAGTATTCAGCATGAAACTCTGACTTAGTGAGTACTCAGTAAATAATTTCTTGAATGAATGAATCACTCTTAAGATACTATGCCATCATTATGATCACTAACAAGAATATGGGCATATTGGATATTTTTCAGTCAATGACAAAACTTCAAGTCACACTGCACAGAGAAAGGAAGAAGGAAATGCAGATGTTCAGCCTGGAGAAGAAGAGACACGCAGAAGAGGCGAATGGAGATTGGTTTGACATGGTAGAAAGCTTCAAACCTTTCATAGCTGTATTATGAACAAGGGTTATCCTATTTTGTTTGTGTTTCTAAGTTATCAGTTGGCATAAATAAATGGAAACTCCAGGAAGACAAATTTCAACTCAATTCAGAGTCTTTTACATAGTCCAAGCTTTCCAGTGATACCCTAGGATCCACTAAAGGAAAAGTTTCTCCTTCTTGAAGGTCTAGAATGAGTGAAAAAGTCATAGAGATGATGGTTGTACTAGATAAAGAATTTTATGCCAGTCTATGATACTTTTATTCTGTGAATGAAATTGTACAGCTGACTTGTACTGAATGTATCATTTGGACAAATGGACATGAAGAAAATAACTTTTTTTTTTTTAGATGGAATCTAGCTCTTTTTGCCCAGACTGGAGTGCAATGGTGTGATCTTAGCTCACTGCAACCTCCACCTCCGGAGTTCAAATGATTCTCCCACCTCAGCCTCCTGAGTAGCTGGGATTACAGGCACATGACACCATGCCCAGCTAATTTTTGTATTTTTAGTAGAGATGGGGTTTCACCATGTTGGCCAGGCTGGTCTGGAACTCCTGACCTCAGGTGACCTGCCTGCCTCAGTCTCCCAATGTGCTAGGATTACAGATGTGAGCCACCACCCCCAGCCAATAATATGTTTTAAAATGAAGTATGGGACACAACTCGATAGCTTACAAACCTAAATCTGATTTAGTAATTTTTCCAGTTTTCTAAATCAGTTTAAAATGTTTTAAGACCTATAAATATTTTATTATATTTGAAAATCCCAAATGCCATCTCTCAATTTTCTATACTAATTTTCATGCCCTTCCTTCCTCTCCTTCTTTCTCCCCAATACACACACACACACACACACACACATACACTTATGTTCTAATCACTATAAACACTACTAGCTCTGATTTTTCTAGAATTTCCTCAACTTTGCTGAGATTCAAGTTAGAAACAGAGGATAAAGGATGCCGCTAGAATATCTCATTTAAAAAAAAAAAAAAAAAAAAAACCATTGCAGACTTGGAAAGAGTAGTATAGTCATCTAACTTCCTTTCAAAATCTAAGATTCCAAGTTAATACCTTCTCTGTCAATAGAAAAGGATCACAGTGTATGAAGTAAACCCTAGACTGCAAAGGCAGAGACATGATTCTTTTGTATCTTCCCACAAGACAAAGTGTAATGCCTTAATTTTAACTGGTACTCAATAAATGTTGACTGCCAAATATATACTTTCCTGAAAACCTGGCAGCATATGCATTCAAAAAACTTGAGTTTATCTTAGCTTCTTTGCTTTTTAAAGTTCCAAAGGATTTGTTTAAAGGGACATAAAAGATCATTTAAATAAATCAACTTATTAATAATCATGCTATGAATGGATCTCATGGGATTAGAACTGTTCTACTTCATTTAGATTGCTTTTCATAGATATGACTTTCCTCTCTACTTTTCTTGATTACCGTTCCATATCTAACACATTCATCAGCTGAGGGCTTCATACTTTTCCTTAGGTCTAGGTAAGATTGAACTAATTTCCATTCCATATCCTATTGAAAGTCTAATGCAAACATTAAGAAGGCAAGGGTGAGGTAGGGATGTGTGTTTGGGTTGGGAAGGGTAAGTTCTCATGCTCCATCTAGCTCCAAACCCTAGCTAAATTAACTCAGTGTCTCCACAAACTGTTCCTGTTCTGCACAATATCAATCTACCATATGAGTAATATAGTCCCTTTCCTTGATTTCCACCAAAAGCAAAATGAAAGAAACAAAAAGGAGTGTTCCAAAATCCTTTGTATGTAAAGCAGACTTTACAAAAGTTTTGGAAAGAGAGAAGCAACATACACACACACACACCCCTCTAAATAAGAATATAAAATATTCCCATTTTTCGTGTGTCCCTTTCCACTAGTAAGTTCCAGTTCTATCTTCCTGCTTTTTCTTCATCCAAAAATCATTTCTTATATCTTACACAGAGCAGTATGGCAATATTAACATTTCTTAGAAATCCAGTGAAAAAATCTTGAGTCATCTTTGACATTTCCTTTTCTTGCATCCCCTGTAACTAAACTGTCCCTAAATCTACTTTTGTCCTTTAGTTATCACTTGGAATGAACTCCCTACATTCCTACCATCTCATCCCTAGAGCCGCCCTGTGTCTTTCCAAGTTAATTTCATAACGCAGACCTCCACAACTCACAGAAAGCCCAGCAACTACCTGTACCAGACCTGAGTTTGGCTGTAAGAGGACGCAATTAAACATAAGACAGTTTTCTGCATTCTTGTGTGTCCAAGTCAGATTTGGGACACATAAAAGAAATAAACATACAAAAAACACACTTGAAGTGATTAGGTTTTTAACTGCTGTCTAGACAATAATTTGGCAAAGGAAGAGAAAAATTTGGGCTTGAAGTCTTCAGCATGGGCATGCAATTGGGGGGCTGGTCTTCAGTCATGGGTAGTTGTGTACCAGACACAACTTCTGTCTCATCTTTTCTCTTGTTATGTTCACATTCTGTAGCATCCTCCTGTAAATCCCTTGTTTCTTCAAATCCTACCCATGGTTGAAGACCAGTCCCCCAATCGCATGCCCATGTTGAAGACCTCAAGCCCAAATTTTTCTCTTCCTTTGCCAAATTATTGTTTAGACAGCAGTTAAAAACCTAATCACTTCAAGTATGTTTCTTTTATGTGTCCCAAATCTGACATGGACACACAAAAATGCAGAAAACTGTCTTATGTTTAATTGTGTCCCCTTACAGCGAAGCTCACATCTGGACAAAGGCTATTTTAATTCATTGAACAAGATCACATAATGTTTATGAATGCAGTCTGGGATTGACTATTACTTACTCACTGTAAGGATCTCAGGGCCAATTTCTTAACTTCTCTAGCCTTTGGTTTCCTTGTCTGAAAAATGAGGATAATGTGAGTGACAAGTGTCATGAGAAAATTAAATGTGATAATGCACATAAAGCATAATGCCCGTGGCATTTCCGTCTGGCCACTTTTAAGGATCAACCAGAAAGAGCATTTGAGGTCATCTACTCTAATACCTTCATTTTGCAAATAGGAATATTAAGTCCCAGGGAGATTAATTAAACTGGAAGACTAGAATCTGCTTCTAAGGGAATCTGTTGGTGACTTTCTCAAGGTCCTTCCTGGCTTGAGGCAGATGGAGGACTAGAGTCCTTCCAATTCCTCCAGTCTCCCTCAGCCCGATGCCCTTTCTGCAGCATTCTGATGCCACCAGAATTAATTTGAAGGTTAGAAAACCTTCAAGTGATTGAAAAAACTCTCAGTGGTTGTACTGAGATATTACTAGAGATTCTAGAGGACAGCTTTTAAGACACCTTTAGATTGTTATGATAACAAATTAATTTTAAAACCAATAAAGAATTAAAAGATGTTATCTGTAATTCTAAACAGCAAGAGGACGCTGCTGAATCATTTCCTTCCCTTAGCAGAAAACAAAGTTGATTGTAATATTTATGCCCTCAATGCTCTTACACCTAAAAGACCTCTATTATAAGTTTTTAAAGTATATATGTGTGTGTGTGTGTGTGCACATGAACATATGCATCTGTTGATCAAGGTTGGAAAAGAAATCAACATGACCTCAGAATTGGAGAGACTCCCTAAGGTAGACTGGGGAAATCCAGGCAGAATCTCCAATAGAAGAACCTCCTGTGGCTCACCTTTCACCTCAAAGAATTTCAGAGACAATGGATGGCTTCAAGAGACCATCAGAGAACCAATTCTCCTATAGCACAATCTGTAGTGACTAAGCCTCATCAGTCAGTGCACAATGGGGCTTTTTAGTCTCTGCTTACATCCAGCTCTATTGTCCCTGCCATCTGTGACCAGCATTCCTTCTCCCCACCTGAACACATGCCTTCTCATATACACAAGGACACGCATACACCTCAGGGACAACCGCTCTCCTTGCAGAAACTGTACAATGTTTGCTAAAGTACAGTCCCACTGGAGTTGACTCAATTCCTGGGAAATCCAAGGGATTCTAAACAAAATAGAACCTATTTCTACTAGGCCTGAACTAATCAGAAAATTTTGGAAACTAGGATTTGCTGAATACTTCCCATGCTCCATCTACTTTTCTAAGGACTTCCCACAGTATTGTTACTTCTGTCATATTTACAACTCTATGACCAACTCCTCAAATAACACCCAGTAGATACTAAAAAAAAAAAAATTGAGGAATGAATTCACCCAAGGTCACACAGTAAGTGGCAAAACAAGAAATCAAACTAGGATGTAACTGACTCCAAAGACCATACTCTTTAGCCACTAAACTCCACTATCTTCAACCCTACACTACTTCCCCTGAGAATTGTACTTCTTGTTATGAACTGAATGTTTATATCCCACCAAAATGTATATATTCAAGCCTTAACCTCCAGCATGACTATATTTGAAGATAGGGCCTCGAAGGAAGTCATCAAGGTTAAATGAGGCCATAAGGGTAAGGCCCTGATGCAATAGGATTAGCATCCTTATAAGAAGAGACACCAGAGCGTGCACTCTCTCCCACCAAGCATCCACTGAGAAAAGGCCATATGAGGACATAGGAAGAAGGTGGTTGTATGTAAGCCAGGAAGAGAGTCTTCACCAGAAACAGAGTTGGCTAGAACCCTGATCTTGGACTTTTAGCCTCCAGAACTGTGAGAAAATAAATTTCTGACTAATCCACCTAGTCTATGGCATTTTGTTGTGGCAGTCTGAGCAGATTAATATACTTTTAATACTAGTATTTCCCTAGCTCTGGGTTATATATGATTCTTGTGATCTGAGTTGTTCTTGTGCATGCCAGGGTATGTGCTACAAGGAAAAATAAATATGTAGCAAATGAAAAGTATAGGAAACAAAGGACCACCACCCATTTTAATACATAATTGTATGCAGAACCCCAGCATAGTTAAAAAGAAAAAACAAAACCTGTTTTTCTGTCAAGTTCTACCCATACCCCTCAAGCAGAAACTTTAATAGGAAAGAAAGGTGGGGAGATCACAAAATACGTAGTTGTTATATATTCAAAATAGTTATTAGAACATATTGATGGAGGAATGACTCATAATTCAGATGTGTGAAAGCTCAATATCAAAACAGCAGTATTCTTTTTTACCTCAAGCATTCTTCTTTATTTCTACATAGTATATAACAGAATCTACAGAGAAACATTTATAGCCACACAGCAGAGTGTGGAGTTGAGTGAGAGCCCGGAGTCCTATAAAAATGCTGCAGACTTTTCCCTGGAATCTTGGAATCTTGGACAGCCCCAGAACCTGCCCAGAGATCCTGAGTAGCGCTCTCACAGCTGCTCTGATGGCCACAGTAGGAAACAGGGTGAGGTCAGACCCCTCTGAAAGCCTTTCAGAATGGTCTCCACATCAGCAAAAATATTTGAAGGGCAGGTAGCCATAATCTGGCACTCTAGTGGAAAGACTGCCTGTAGTCTGCTGGTGTGAGCCACTGCGCATCCTGCTGTATGGCTATTAGGTTCAAAATTGTTTACCACTATGTCCCTGAAGCCAAACTTACAGTAAAAGCCCAGTAAATCATCCTTTCCTGCATCAGCAACACCAGACTAATTGTCTACATCACAAGAAACCTGCACCTGCGTAGAAAACTCTTCTTCACATTGAAGAACACGGCCGTCTGAAATTAGGACCTCACTGAAATGTTTCATCAGGCAGACCTAGTTTTGCTATAAAGAAGCTACCACCCGCACTTATCTGAAACTTATTTATTCCTCCTCCAAATTGCTGACTGGCCATAATACAGTTATCACTTCCATGTAGAAGGTTTTCAGCACAATGGAGCTCACTTCTATGCATCATCTGAAGCTAAGCTAAAAGGCCACAAGCTTGTAGAATGTTAGAGGTGAGAAGCAATAGATATCCAGTTCAACTCCTTCACTTTAGAGATGAGACAACTGAAGTCCAGAGAGTCAAAATAACTTAATAAAGTTCACACAAGTGAATGCATTCCATTTCTCCAGTAATTTTCTTCCTTGTACAAACTCCATCTCTGCCTACCTCCTTTCTCTTCTCTGTTCCTAGCCATTGTCTCACTGTAACCCCAGTAGACTGCAAAGGAGGTGACATAACCTAGGCAGCTAGCTTTCTGCAAGCAGATTCTCACCGGGAAACTGGCACTCGGTGCTTTGGCAGAGAATGTGATAAAGCAGGAGCAGAAAAGAGTGCACCATCTGTACAGAAGGACGCTTAGTGCCAAGTGGGCCCCAGCCACGGGGAAGAAGAAGGAAAAAGGAAGGGTGTCACCCGACTGCACGCATTCATTTTCCCTTTGAGGGGATTTGTTAGTAACCATGCTATTCTGAGTGGAAGCCGTTGTAGGTGGTTCTGATGGCTGACGAATGTGTAGGCAAGGATGAAACAAGGTGAGTGGTAGCCAGGCAATTTGCAAACGATTGTGAGCCAGAAATATTTGGTGGCGTCTGATTACTATGTATGAATGAAGGGATACGTCTTTGAAGGGTAAAAGTATGTGTGTGTTTTCCCCCACTTACTCTCCTCTCTCTTTTTAGGGAAGTAGTAAGCACAAGATTTTCCCTGACAGTACCTAGAAAAAAATCTTATATTTAACACCACTCTGCTCTTGCTACATTTGAATTATACTAATATTTTCCTATGCTATGGCCACATGTCCCACCTATGAAAACCATACTCGTGTACACAGTGGTTTTCAACAGTCAATTGGAAGCATCATAGCTGCTTCAGAGGTTCTCCTCTTAGTGATTCTAGCTTTCTATGTACAAATTGCTATTGGCAATATTTTTTAAGTAATATGCATCTTCATTATGATTTTCTGTTTTTGTTATGAAAATGGCTCTAGTGAACTCTACCACATTGGAGGCAGAGGTATTTTAAGTTATCTTCCCTAGTTTAAGACCAGCCTGACCAACATAGTGAAACCCCGTCCCTACTAAAAATACAAAAAAAAAAAAAAAAAAAAAAAAGCTGGGTGTGGTGGCATGTGTCTGTAGTCCCAGATAGTCGGGAGGCTGAGGCAGGAGAATCCCACTTGAACCCGGGAGGCAGAGGTTGCAGTAAGCCGAGATCACGCCACTGCACTCCAGCCTGGGTGACACAGCAAGACTCCGTCTCAAAAAAAAAAAAAAAAAAAAAAAAAAAAGAGTCATGCTAAATTTTCAATAATACATCCACAATACATCATCTCCATTGTTTGGCATTTAGAGTTTACAAAGCACAACACATATATCGATATACTATTTTAACAATAGTAATCTGATGTTGGTACTTATTATTACTTTATAGAAATGCTCATAGGCTTACTAAACAGAACTCAGCCCCTGAGATGCACTGTGGCAGGTGGAGCGAGCACTGACTCTAGAAGATGATTGAGGTGGATTTGGATCCTGACACCTGCTGTGGCCCAGAGCACATCAGTGGAGACCTCTAAGCTTCAATGGTAGCAACCCCTGCCTGTGAGACTCACATGCTTTCAAATAAGATAAATGATGGGAAGGTGCTTGGCACAGTGTGGGGGCACCTGTCCATTTCTCTTTCCTTTCTCAACTAACTCCAAGTCTCATGCTTTTCTATTACACAATAATGGCTTCTTGTTCCCCCTTTTTTATACTCCTATGACCAGTGAGACACACTCTAAGACAGCTGCATGAGACGAGAATAAAACCTATGGTGAGAACACAGCCATGTGAATAGTCAATATAAGGAGGGAAAATATTCTTCAAAATTGAGCTAACTAGCCTGATTAACACTGTCATGAATGTGAAAAACGGAGGGTACATATCAATTTTTAACGTATTGAAGCTGTTATCTCCCAAACTAAATATGTTCACTTTCTTTAAAAAAAAAAAAAAAAAAAAAAAAAAAAAAAAAAAAAAAAAAAGACGGAGAGTAGAGGGCTTTTAGTCCTGTACAGTAAGTCACCAAAATATTTCTTCTTTTTTACAAGGATTTAAATTCGCATTTAGTAAAAAGTAGGCTACTCATAACAAAAAAAAAGTCAGCCTAATAAGCTTCTTCTGAAATGATTTTTATTTTATTTGTCTCTGCAGTAATATAAAATCTAATGACCAAGCGAAAAACAAATGCATCTGGTACAGCTGGTCCATTCAAAGTCTGTGCAAGCTGGAATGACGGCCTCCAGGCAAAACCGTCAGTACTTGGAGCATCCTCTCTGTTCGTCGGGATTCAACCTCTGTGAAATAAAATTTGATGCCTTCCATAGGTAATTCTTCTGTCAAGGAGAACTCACTGCATCCCTTCTGTTAGGAATCCATTGTGTCTTTCTTTGAATACCACCAAGGCTGCACGACTTCATAATTTCATTACTATTCAGCACAACCCAAGTAGAATTCATAAATGGCAGGCAGATCTTGGGAGAGGTTGCTTCTGCCCAACCTTAGCATTTGTTTCCATACGGAGGGTGCTCCCCTAATGGGACACTCCTGGCCTCTCTTCTCCTCTTCACTCCTTCAAGGGAGAAAAATATCAATCCCATTGTTTTCAAGGAGAAATTTTGAAAGCATAGTCCGGCCCCACTACTCCCATTTTCTCTTTAAGAACTGGCCGTCTCACTCCATAGGCTAGACTTTGGTAGCCCTAGACTACAAGGGCACAAGAGCTGGCATTTAACCATGTAATTGCAGTATTTTATCCAAAGGTTACCACGAGCTTTATAGCTATAGTATTAGCAGTATCTAATTTTTAAAGGGGAGAAAAGTACTCAATATTTAATATATCTTCTTACATATTTATTTCATTGAATAACACCTACTATTTCAACTCCAAAATATAAAGTCCTGGTAGGGAAAAGGCCACCAATTAGAACATTTTTAATTTTTAAAACACATTCACAATATAGCTGCTCATGGTAAATATATTTATATTTCACTTATTATGTAGAAAGAGATGGAAATTTTGTCTATGGGATTTGAATTTCTACGAATCAGGAAGTCAGATTTTTTGTTTCAATTCTAACTGCCCAGCTGATGTTAATTAAGTACAGAGTGAGAGCATTTAAATATCAACTATAAGAAATACAGTTTATTGGTAATTATTTACAAATTGCTGAATAAGTATTAAGGTTAAACTGCCAAAGAAATATTTACAAAGCAAAGAAAGTGAGTCACTTTAGAAACCTTTTCATCCCCCTCTTTCCTAGTACCCAAAATATCCCAGGCGCATGGGTATTATGAAATACATTACGGTAAGCCCAGCACATTAGGCAATGTAAAAAACTAGGCCAGAAACGTTCCCGTATGTTTAGGCACTAACTATTTTTCATTGGTGGCTGGTGGACATTTCCCTTCCTAGCCCTGGAAAATCGCCCTCAATCCAGATCATCTGATCCGCTTCTGCCAAGCTGCCTGCACTGTGCTCTGTCCACACTGCTCTTCCCGAATCATTGAACTTTTCCCTACAAGGTCACTCTCCCTAACCTTTAACCATCTTTTAGGCATTGTAAGAAAACTTTCCCACATCTCCGTGAATTTCACATTAGAGTCTCATCTAATTTCCTCCATTTATGCAGAAAATGTGGAACTTCACTATAGTTTAAAAAAGAAAGTGGGGCGGGTGCGGTGGCTCAAGCCCGTAATCCCAGCACTTTGGGAGGCCCAGATGGGCGGATCACGAGGTCAGGAGATCGAGACCATCCTGGCTAACACGGTGAAACCCCGTCTCCACTAAAAAAAAATACAAAAAATTAGCCGGGTGTGGTGGCGGGCGCCTGTAGTCCCAGCTACTCGGGAGGCTGAGGCAGGAGAATGGTGTGAACCCGGGAGGCGGAGCTTGCAGTGAGCCGAGATCGCACCACTGCACCCCAGCCTGGGCGACAGAGCGAGACTCTGTCTCAAAAAAAAAAAAAAAAAAAAGAAAGAAAGGGGAAAAACAATGTCTCCCTCATTCTTTTGGAGTATGTAGTTATGAGGTGTTGCACGGATGTAAAGAACATAGCTGGTTGACTAGCACTGCAAAGAAATTGATTAAGGAAAATGCCGTTAATTCAGACCTTACTTTGGCAGAAATGTTAAAGGGTTTGTATCCTAAGTTTACATTTATGCCATCGATTTACACACATGCTTTCCACATATTGATAGGCAGAACACAGTGGCTCAAGCCTGTAATCCCAACATTTAGAGAGGCTGAAGCAGGAGGATCATTTGAAGCCAGGAGTTCAAAACTGGCCTGAGCAACATAGCAAGACCCTGTCTCCACACACACACACACACACACACACACACAAAAGCCAGGAGTAGTAGTGTATGCCTGTAGTCCCAGCTGCTCACGAAGCTGAAATGGAGGGGAGGTTGAGACTGCAGTGGGCCATGATGGCACCACTGTTCTCCAGTCTGGGCAACAGAGTGAGACCCTATTTCAAAATAAATAAACAAAATAAAATATGTTGAAAAGTTGGAGAAGACTATTTGCCTCAAAGCAGTTGAGAAAAGCAAGTGCTTTAAGCTTCATTAAGAGACTACATAATTTTGTCTACTTGGTACATTTTTTAAGTTATTATATTCCTGTGTTATATTATGCCTCTAATCTGGTCTTCCTATATATTTATATAGATAGGTTAGATCTTCTATTTTGTTTAAAATAAAAACATGATTGTTACAAAAGTTTTGCTATAAAATGGGGCATGGAGACAGATAAAGTTGAGACCCACTACCCTATAAGGCTGGATCCATGATCCTTGCCCCTGCCTGCATCTCCCCCAACTCTCGCGGTTCACTCTAGCCCCGCTCCTGAGCTTCTTGCTCCTCCTATACACACAAACACACATACACACTTGCCTGGAATATCACTCCCCAGTTATCCATCTGGTCTACTTCCTTTGTCTGTGTTTCTGCTTGTATTGGACCATTTTCATAATGCTGTGATGAAATACCTGAGACTGGGTAATTTATAAGGAAAAAAGAGGTTTAATGGACTCAGTTTCACATGGCTGAGGAGGCCTCACAATCATGGCAGAAGGCAAAGGAGTAGAAAAGGCACATTTTACATGGTGGCAGGCAAGAGAGACTGTGCAGGGGAACCGCCCTTTGTAAAATCATCAGATCTCACGAGACTTATTCACTATCATGAGAACAGCACATGATAAGGAAAAACATGGCCCTGTGATTCAATTATATCCTGTGACACATAGGGATTATGGGAACTATAATTCAGGATGAGATTTGGGTGGGGACACAGCCAAACCATATCACTGCTCAAAGGTCACCTTATCAGAAAAGCTCTAGCTGATCATTTTTATAAAAGAGTTCTCCCCCACTGACCCACGTTACACTGACTACTGTCACACTTAGAGCTCTTACTCTATCTATTACAAATTGAATATATTAATATGTGTTCCCCTCAAATTCATATGCTGAAGCCCTAACCCCCGGGGTGCTCATATTTGAAGTAAGAGCCTCTAAGGACATAATTAAGGTAAACTGAGGTCATAAGGATGGAACCTGATATTATAGAATTAATGTCCTTATAAGCAGAGACACTAGAGAGTTCTCTCCCTCTTTCTCTGTCTCTCTGGAAGCACACAAAAAAAGGGTTTCTCAGAAAACACAGAGAAAAGGCAGCCACCTACAAGCCAAAAGAAGAAACCTTAGAATGAAACCCACCTTGTCAGCACTTTGATCTTGGAATTCTTAGCCTGCAAAATGGGGATAAATAAATTTCTGTTGTTTAAGCCACTCAGTTTATGATATTTTGTTATGGCAGTTCAAGAAGATTAATATGCTACCCTATCTTCATAATTGCAGTAAAGAAAAACCTACCTGAAAATATATTCATAAAATATACCTTAATTGCACCTGTCATGACCTAATGTAGACTGCCTCCAGCTTACCACGGCCTGACTTCAGATTTTTCGACTTTACAATGGGGTGAAAGCCATACACATACAGTAGAAATTGTACATCAGGTACTCATGCAGCCATTCTGTTTTTCACTTTCAGTAGAGTATTCAATAAATCACATGAGATATTCAATATTTTATAATAAAATGGGTTTTGTGTTAGATGATTTTGCCCAACTGTAGGTCAAAGTAAGTGTTAAATGCATTTTTACTTACATTTCAAGTTACTGGGACATTGCCCCATAGTAAGTTGAGGGGAATCTGTTACATTTCTGCTCATGGTGTGTTTCCCATCTAGAGAGGAGGGAAAGTGAGAGCAAGTACGTTGTCTTCTGCATCACTGAATCCACAGCACACAGAGCAGTGCCTGACACAATGTAAATACTAAACTGATATTTGCTAAACAAATAAATGTTAGGTAAATAAATTTTAAAGTAATATTAAGCCTGATGTTTTCTGTTATGCAGGTATCTCATCTGAAATGGCAAGATTTCTCTGAAGCAAGATCAGAGAAAATGTATCTTATATGTTTCCTAGTTTGTAGTCATGAGACACAGCAAAAGTACGAAACCTACGAGCATACCATCACCGCCTGTGATATTGAAGTAAGGAATAAACAAAGAGAAAAGAGCAAAAGGGAAGCATGAAGACTTCATAAGCAAACAGGGAAGCCATTCTAATCTAAAATTATTTTGATAATGTATGTAATACACTAAATGGCATGAGAAATGAGAACACAAAAATGTACCATTGCTTGTTATTTTGGAGGGGAGGACAGTTGCATCTGCTCTTGTAACTGTCAAATGTGTTCTTCTTGTGCCGCAAGGATCCATCATAGCCAGCTAGAGACTGGGGGCTGGCAGTTCTATTGATAGACTTGAGCACACACTGCAGTCTGTCAAGTCTCACATTTACATCTTAGGATCTAATCCGTTTTTCTTTCCTTCATGAAATCAATTCTGTAGCAATTAAATAACCAGCCCACAAGGTACTTTAATATCCCAAGCATTTATCTGTATATAGCCCAGAAAGGAAAAGGTAATTAGAAGTGACTTACTATCACCAGTGCTGGGGGACACATTAGAAAAATCAGTGCTTCATATTACTTTAAAGAGGTACCTCTAAATCTACTTCATTTGTGATTCAATCCTCCTCTGTGACATGCTGCTGAGTCCTTTGATTCCTAGAGGACAGAGACTTTTAAATGGTTGTCATTATATGGGATTTTGTTTCATTTTCTGTCAATTTCAGGCATCACTGAAATAGACTCTTATTAGCTGTGGGATGGTATCATCACATGCACACAGCATTGGTTCAAGTAGGTTTTGAAAGATGTGAAAAGGCTCAAAGAAAATGACTTTCGATGTCCTCATCCATTTGAGCGTTTTAACCTGAGTCCTGTAGGTTAGAATTTCTTGAGGAGTGATTTATGGGGGAAAAAAAAGCAAGGAATTTCCATAAGACCCAAGCAAATTTTATTGGTCTTCTCTTTGAAAACTGAGTTTACAATTTCAGATCAATAGCCTGAACATATGAGGAAGTTATGGCAGAGTCTAATGAGCATAGAATTTACCCTTGAAAGACAACTGTAATTCCTGGTAC
Organism: Macaca thibetana thibetana; assembly: GCF_024542745.1. Lineage (NCBI taxonomy): Eukaryota > Metazoa > Chordata > Mammalia > Primates > Cercopithecidae > Macaca > Macaca thibetana. Next base: position 117,479,727 of record NC_065581.1, on the reverse strand, counting down.
TGCCTCTTCTAGCTACTAGTAAAATCCCTGCACCTAGATTTCCTCATTTACATAATGGTAATAAAATACCCTTGGTGGTTATTAGATGCACATCGCTTTCTGTATCAGCAACTGAAATTGAGGTGCATATCATCATGCATGATTGCTTTCAATACTCCACATCAGTGTTTGGGACCAAGCTGTTGCTTAGGGCTGCCCTGGTACTCCAGAAGTATAAAGCTAAGGAATCACTAAGGTGAGAACTTGGTAATGTCTTTGTCACCACCTCCCCAGTTCTTCCTAGTTATATTCACAGTCTCTTTGTTTCAAGCCATCTCTCTGCTGAACCTGGGTATGGAAGCCTTCAGATTCAGGAATTCAATGTGGGATATAGCAACAAGGAAAATTTCCTTGATCTATTACCTAGTTTTTTTTACCTATTTGCTATAATAATGCACCTATTAGAGGCACTTCAAGTCATAAGTCACACGGAATAATTAGGGAACTCATCTGTGGCTGAAGGGAAGATTCAAAGCACATTTATAAGAGGCATAAAATAAATTTTATAAGTGACTCAAAGTATTTTATCATGGTTAAGTAGAATTATTTTTTGCTTTCATGGTGGTACATTTTTAAAGGTACATGTATAAGCTATGGCATGTAAGATTCATGAAACAGTACCTGCCGCAGGGTCAGAAGAGACCATGTGGGTAAAATGGTTTATAAATGACAAAAGTCAGTACAAATGAAAAATATGATAATAATACTCTGCCAGGAATCAGTTGAAGGAAAAGCACTCCATGAGTGTATTTTGTGGTTTGTAAATTATGACTTAATAAGAATAACAAGCCAGGCATGGTAGCACGTGCTGATAGTCTCAACTACTCAGGAGGCTGAGGCAGGAGGATCACTTGAGGCCAAGAGTTTGAGACCAGCCTGGGCAACATGACAAAACTCTACCTCTAAAAAAATTAAATAAATAAAAAATAATAGAGATAATCCAGCTTATTCAGAACACCCTAAAACAGAATTTTACTTTGCATCCCCTAAGGAAATACACAGAAAATTTAGAGAAATTCTCAGTATAGAATTTAAAGTTCATCTCTTTATGATAGTACATAAACAAGAGCAATAGAGCATGAGTTTCTATATACAACATATGTATATTAGAAACATTCATTAAGGTAACCATCAAAAGTGGTAGAAGGCTATACTGAATATGAGTTTTGTAAACATGGTTCCCTGGTGCCATATTTGGTATAGGGGCATCACAAGACATTTCAAACTCACTAGAATCAACTTAGAGAAGAATAAATCCATATAGCCCAGCAACAAACTGCCAAGGCATTCTGGACATCAAGATCCACCACGAGCATCCACTCCAGAATTTATGTGTTATTCACTCAACATACACCTACTGAGACTCTATTCAATGAAAGCAGAGGGTGAGAACCTCTGTTTTCATTCATTGTTACAGCTCAAGGTATTCATTGTTATAGCTCAAGGACATTACTTTGCCTTTTACAATACCAACATCGAGAGTTCCACACTCTAGGAAAAAACAAGTGCGTTCCAATGAAGTGTGTAATAGCATGTTCGCCCAAAGATAGTGAGGACAGATTCCTCAATGATCTCTCTCAGTGCCAACAGGAAAATATCCCAATATGGTGCATTCTATTAAATATCTCCTTAGGTGTTTCAAGTGGCTAAAAATAAATCAGTCCAAAGTGACAAGTCATGGTCATTAGTGTCTGTGAACCTTTACAACTACCATTACTTCTGCCTTTTGTGTAACTTCTTAACTCTTGTTCTCATAAGTTTCTACTAAATGACTCATTGCCACTGGGAAGCATTCCCTGAACTTCCCAGCACCGACAACTTATTCATCGATACTAAGACAGTGTCCAGTTCCCTTCCCTTGTGGGTTGGGTTGGCTGGAGAAAGTGCTGGGAACTGAAGATGCCAGAGGGGTCACCACCCCATGGCTTCCACTATCACCACTTTAGAGGAAGAGTAAAGTGTTCCAAATAGAGCAGGGCCTTGTGTCACTATGCCTCACCTCAAAGTTCAGTTTCCTTCTGATTGGTGCACTCCCTGCCAAAAACCCTTCATTGCCTACTATCCACCATAGATGACAGCCAAACTCTAGAGCAGGAATTAGTAAACTAAGGCCTACTGGCCAAATCTAGCCCATGACCTGTTTGTGTAAGGTGTGCAGCTAAGAATACTCCTCACATTTTTAAAGGGTGGAGAAAATAAGATGAATAAGATGGGACAGAAATTGTACATGGCCCACGGAGTCACACTTAAAAGGAAACATTTGCTGGCTGGGCATGGTGGCTCATGCCTATAATCCCAACACTTTGGGAGGCCGAGGCGTGCAGATCACGAGGTCAAGAGATTGAGACCATCTTGGCCAACATGGTGAAACTCCGTCTCTACTAAAAATACAAAAATTACCTGGGCAAGGTGGCAGATGCCTGTAGTCCCAGATACTCGGGAGGCTGAGGCAGTAGAATGGCGTGAACCCAGGAGGCGGAGGTTGCAGTGAGCTGAGATCGCACCACCGCACTCCAGTCTGGTGACAGCGTGAGACTCTGTCTCAAAAAGAAAAAAAAAAAAAGGAAACATTTTCTGACCCCCTATTTAGAGAGTGGTGTCAGAAACTTCTCAATTCATTCCTCCAGTGCCTTTCTGGCCTCATCTGCATAACCCAATATTCAGCCATAGACAACTCCCTGAAATTACCCCAAAATATGTCTTGATTATAATACACCCACAGCTTTAAACATGCTATTTATTTTCCCTACCATAATATGATCAAATTCTTATTTTAGAAGATTAACTCTGTAGCTGTTTCAAAGGTGAGTCTTTGATAGGTGGTAAAGATAAGGGGTACAGGATTCTGGAAGAAGACCACAGCAATGGACCAGGAGAAAGATGACAAAAGTCTGCAAAAGTACAGAGGAGGGTGTAAAATTAGTAGATATAAAACATATAGTAAGGAAATGGATATAGAAAAAAATAGTAAAGATATGGAATATATTTGTTAGTTGTGGAGACCAAGAAGGAGTCTAGGAAGCCAACAGAGCTCAAAATGTAGTAAGAGGAGGTTGCTATTTCCATTCACCAAAAAAAAAAAAAAAAAAAAAAAAAGGCAGTTCTGGGAAGAAGATAATGGGTTCAACCTCCTCACTGTTGCATTTTCAGTTTCAGTTTCTGTGTGAAATGTCCACATGTAAGAATCTTTTTTTTTTTTTTTTTTTTTTGAGATGGAGTCTCCCTCTGTCACCTGGCTGGAGTGCAGTGGTGCAATCTCTATCTCGGCTCACTGCAACCTCCACCTCCTGGGTTCAAACATTTCTCCTGCCTCAGCCTCCCAAGTAGCTGGGACTACAGGCATGTGCCACCACACCCAACTAATTTTTGTATTTTTAACAGAGACGGGGTTTCACCATGTTGGCCAGGACAGTCTCAATCTCTCGACCTCATGATCTGCCTGCCTCGGCCTCCCAAAGTGCTGGGATTACAAGCGTGAGCCACTGTGCCCAGCCAAGAATCTTGTAGCCAGCTAGAAAGAATATGCTGAAATTCAGGTGAGAGGTCTAAGTTGGTGCCACAGTTCTGGATGCTGGAGTTGGCACTGTGAGAGCAGATTAAATCTTTGTCAAAGCTGGAACCCAAGGAACGCTACCATGCATGGGGCAGGAGAAGTAAAACTTGGCAGCAAAGAGGACAGAAGAACTGGTTAAAATAAGAAATAACCAGAACGCAATGGTGTCGTGGAAACCATGAGAAAACAGTGCTTCAGGATGCCACGTGATTATTCTGCAGAATAATTAAGACCAATAAAGACTGAAGAGTGGCCATGGGATTGGCAACTAGATGATGTCACTCTCCTCTCAGGTTCTGGAAAATATGGAAGTGCAAAGAACAAACATAGGCTTGCCGGGAAACTATACTACTATTGTATAAAAGGCTTTAGATTCAGACAAATCTGGCTTTAAATCCTAGTTCAGACACGTCTTTTCTGTGAGACCTAATTAACCTTTCTAGATGGCAGTTTCTCCATGTATAAAATAGAAACTACACTAATTACAAATGACTATTATGACAAATGACTATAAAATGATAGATGTTAAAGTGCTTGATACATAGCCAATATTTAATAATCAATATGAATTATTATTGTTACCAAAACTGTGGCTTTACAAGATGATAGATAAGATTATGGCTATGGGGGCACAAGCTCAAAAGAATAACATTGTTTTTCATTTTGAAAAATGAGCCTGTTTACAGACTATAAACAGGGTTTGTATAAATAGAGGTTACAGTTGATCACTCACAGTTCTGGAGGATATAGAAAAGGATGAAATTAAGAGCAGAGGTGACAAATTAGAATCGACCTTTAAAGGATTAAGTTTCTAAATGTGTATGAGAGAGAGAAAGAGAGATGAGTTGGAAGTAGAGTTGAAAACAAAAGACAATGGAAGATGAGGGAGTTCCCTCCTGGTTAGTAAAATTATAAAGAAAGCCAGCTTAAAGCTTCTCAGGGGACCAATCTCTACGAGGTATTAGCATGTCACTAGAGAAAATCAGTTTTACTAGAACTTCTCACAGAGAAACGGCAGTATTCTACATAGTAGGGAGGCAAATTCAATTGCTTCTTGAGGTGGAGAAAAGTGAAACACTCTTCCCTCTGCCAACAAGGCCCATACTTCCCCGAGTGACTTTCTGGCCTCATCTGCAGAACCCAATATCCAGCCATGGACAACTACTTGAGGTTACCCAAAAACGTGTTTTGATTTTAATATACCCACAGCTTTAAACAGGCTATTTCTTTTGCCTACCATAACATGATCAAATTCTTTTTTTTTTTTTTTTTTGAGACGGAGTCTCGCTCTGTTGCCCAGGCTGGAGTGCAGTGGCCGGATCTCAGCTCACTGCAAGCTCTGCCTCCCGGGTTTACACCCTTCTCCTGCCTCAGCCTCCAGAGTAGCTGGGACAACAGGCACCCACCACCTCGCCCAGCTAGTTTTTGTGTGTGTGTGTTTTTTAGTAGAGATGGGGTTTCACCGTGTTAGCCAGGATGGTCTCAATCTCCTGACCTCGTGATCTGCCCGTCTCAGCCTACCAAAGTGCTGGGATTACAGGCTTGAGCCACCATGCCCGGCCAACATGATCAAATTCTTATTTTAGAAGATTAACTCTGGTAACTGTTTCAAAGATGAGTTTTTGATGAGTGGTAGGGATAAGAGGCATTAGTACAGTAATAACAAAAAAAAACAGTTACTCAACTTCTTTGTACAAGGGGAGGGGAGGCTCTGCTGATCTGCAGAACTGCTGCTTTGCAGAATGCAGTGTGCACATCTGGGGCCATAGCTGAATTGCTTAAAGTAATGTTAGAAAGGTTGATCAGTCCCTCCTTCCCCTTTAATAATTATCCAAGCCAGCAGTCCCCAATCTTTTTGGCACCAGGGATCCATTTCGTGGAAGACAATTTTCCCATGGACTGGGTAGGGGGATGGTTTTGGGATAAAACTCTTCCACCTGAGATCATCAGGCATTAGATTCTCATAAGGATTGTGCAACCTAGATCTCTCCATGTGTATTTCACAATAGGGTTTGTGCTGCTATGAGAATCTAATGACGCAGCTGATCTGACAGGAGGCAGAGCTCAGGCGGTCATGTTTGCTCAACCTCCACTCACCTCCTGCTGTGTGGCCTGGTTCCTAAAAGGCCGCAGACCAGTACCAGTCCCTGGCCCAGGGCTTGGGGACTGTCAATCTAAACAACACTGGTTTGAAAGGTTCCAAGCTACCAGCCCGCCTGGGGTGCTCAAACCTTGACCTCCATTGGAAATGGAAATGAAGTTCCTGGTGATGGGGAGTGGGTCAGGGTATTTGAAGAGAGTGGAAGGGATGATGACAGATTCCGTGGGAAACCTGAAACCAACAGGTATCGAACATAGAAACTGTGTAAGGGGCTTATAAATGAGAAACGAGAAAAAAAATCAACTGACTAGAACACTCTGAGATCATCTATACTTCTCTTGCTTTTCCCTTAATTTCTTCCCTTTTGCCAATTCCTTCTGCTGACTCACTTTATAACTCTTTCATTTTCAATTCCCTCTTTATTTCCCTCTCCCCTGCCCCACCTTACCCTTGGTCTTTATTCTCCTGATAGTACACTCTTTGGGTAACACTGCTTTGCCGCTCCACAGGTAAATCAGACTTATTTGATTTCTAGGGTATTCTGCTTCCCAAAGTGGTGGGGAAGAAAAGAGACGATACATAAATTCCAGTTTATATAAAATAAAATGGAATCTGAGGTACTCAACTATGTTTCCCTTTTTACACATACATATTTTTTCATATTTTGCTTTACAAAATTATAATCTGTGCCTTTAATAGACTTTCCCTTATCATAGCCTCTTCAGTCCATGCAGTATAAGAATCAAACTGTTTTAAATATGCATATTCAAGTAAGAGAATTAACTTCAAAATAAGATATTTCTCAGGAATAATTACTGCTGTAGTTAATGACCTGTAGCATGGTTTGGTCCATTAACTCCTCCCAGCTGGTTAATACTCCCTTAGGAAATGCCCAGTGTCTCAATCATTATTGACTAATTAATTGGGCTTTCCTGGACACAGATGTGTTTTTGTAACATCACATCTCAAGCAGGTGTATTTAGTTGTCTGCTGACCAAATGCTGTTGTCCAGTTTCAGATTCTTCTAGACTGATATTCAATGACAGTCTAGTTTACATTCATGAAAGTATCAAAATAAAAATGAAATCAGAAAATATACTAATGTGAAACTTCTCACACAAAATGGGTTTTTTTCCCTAAGAGAACTATGTGTTAGCTCTACAATACTAAGCAAGTTACTTAATCTCTCTTAAGCTTCATCTCCTCATCTCTAAAATGGGGATAATAATAGCAGTTATCATAGGAGTCTTGCAAGAACTAAGAGATAATGCAGAGTAAACATATAGGACAATGCAAGATATCAGTATTCAGGAAGTCGTCATTTTTATTTACCATTTTCTTTGAAACAAAAGTAGAGGGCAGATAGCATAGGCATAGAATATTTTTTGTCAATTACAAGCTCACCTCAATCCCAATATTTTTTGATTTTTTCCTAAAACAAATCCTAAAGAGAATTATACAGTACTCATGGATTCTCTAAACTGAGTGGGAATACAAGAAAGGAAGAAAAGAAAATCAGGATAGATTTTTCTTCTCAATCATTCTTTGAATGTGAAAATGCTTAGCCACCAAACTCTTGATCTTTTTTTCATCAATAGTTTTTTTTTTTTTCATCAATACTTCCACCAAACTCTTGATCTTTTTTTCATCAATAGCCATCCATCAAGTATAGATAGCAGCAGGAGGCAGACAAATGCCTAGGCAGATAGGGGCGGGTCCCTAGTGAAACTCCACCTCCAAACTGAAGACAGTTTAAAGCCTGAAAGCCAAGCTACTAGTCAAATCCATGGGCCAGATTTAAAAACTGTCTTTCTGTATGGCACACTTTACTCTGATTGATTCCAACCCTTCAGCTATTTTACATATACCTACCCTTCCTAATTGGTTTTCTACACTGCAATGCCCATCTCTGAATGGTGCCTTTGCTTTAGCCTTTCTTTGCATACTCACAAGCCAATCAGCACACACTCTCCATTCTGAACCTATAAAAAGCTCTGGACCCAGCCACACAGAGAGAAAAACCACCCTGCATCACCTCTGTGCTGAGAGCTATTATGTTGCTCAGTAAAATTCTTCTCCACTCATTCTCATCCTTCTAATTGTCTGCATCACCTCAGTCTTCTTGGATGTGGGACCAGAGCTCGGAAACCACCAAACATGGCTACAATCTGTAACATAGGTGGGCCAAGTGGGTGGGGTGCCTCCAGTGGCAGGCCCAGGGCCAAGTGAGGCCCAGGCAGGCATGCATCACTGGCCATGAAGGTCCCCAGTTGGTACAGTAGCCAAGAAATATTCTGTATCATTTCAACCACTGAAAATCATGAGCGACCCGAATGAGAGGGCAAGAGGTCAAGGTTCTGACATGCTTTCAAACACCAATTTGTGCACTTTAACCAAAGCATGAAAATTGCCTGGTGAGTTTGGGCTGCAGGGCTAAGAGGATGCATAGCAGCTGCTGACTGAGAGCCTCCATGCCAGCTGAGACCAGGTTTTCACCCGTGGGTGCCACAAAAGCAGCCATAGTCCCATAGGGACTGCAGCCTTGGGAATGGCAGTGCCCTTGGGAATGACAGTGCCCTTTAGAGGAGGGGAGTTGTCATCTCTGCAGAAGCTCTCTGTGTCCCTTTCCTGCCTGTCTTCTCACACGCTTTGTCTCCTGAAATCTGGTAGAACAAATGATAGCCTAGAAACTCAAACATCCTTCATCTAATGTGATCTGTTGTGTGAACCATTATGAGTCAATGGCTTGAGCTTTTTTTTTTTTTTTTTAATTTTCAAAATCTCATTACATCCTCTAATAGGGTTCTTTTGTGGATAAAAATGATTCAGTGCTTTTAAGTACAAGATCTTTGCTGCTTATAAATGCTCACTGGAGTCACATAAGTGTACTAAGTTATAAATTTGCAAATATAAAAGTAACAGGCTTCTGATTGAACCATGGGGTGTATATATTTTTTTAAACCACAAGAAGAAAAATATATAGCTTCCACTTGTTATGAATCACAATAATTTACCTGTATTAGTCCATTTTCACACTGCTAATAAAGACATACCTGAGACTGGGTAATTTACAAAGAAAAGAGGTTCAATTCATTCACAGTTCTGCAGGACTAGGGAGGCCTCAGGAAACTTACAGTCATGGCAGAAGGAGAAGCAAATACGTCCTTCTTCACATGGAAGGAGAAATGCCCAACAAAGGGGAAAAAGCCTCTTATAAAACCATCATATCGGCCAGGCGCTGTGTCTCAGCCTGTAATCCAGCACTTTGGGAGGCCAAGGTGGGTGGATCACAAGGTCAGGAAATCGAGACGACCCTGGCTAACACGGTGAAACCCCGTTTCTACTAAAACACACACACACACACACACACACACACACACACACACACACACAGACAAATTAGCCAGTCATGGTTGCGGGTGCCTGTAGTCCCAGCTACCCGGGAGGCTGAGGCAGGAGAATGGCGTGAACCCGGGAGGTGGAACTTGCAGTGAGCCGAGATAGCGCCACTGCACTCCAGCCTGGGTGGCAGGTGAGACTCCGTCTCAAAAAAAAAAAAAATAAATAAATAAATAAATAAAAATCAGATCTCCTGAGAACTCACTCACTAGCATGGGGGAAACTGCCCCCATGATTCAACTACCTCCCATAGGGTCCCTCCCATGACACGTGGGAATTATGGAAACAACAATTCAAGATGAGATTTGAGTGGAGAAATGGCAAAAACATATCATTACCCTTAGTTTGTAATTTCAGTATTTTAAGCCAATGCATTAAAGGAAAACATAAGATGAAATCTTTATGCATTAATAATTAAGAATAGTGGCAATATTATTTTCACTGAGATATTTGAATATAGTCTTTCATTTAAAATTTACTCCATATCAGCCGGGCATGTTGGCTCATGCCTGTAATCCCAGCACTTTGGGAGGCCAAGACAGGCAGATCACGAGGTCAGGAGATCGAGACCATCCTGGCTAACACAGTGAAACCCCGTCTCTACTAAAAATACAAAATATTAGCCGGGAGTGGTGGTGCGCGACTGTAGTCCCAGCTACTCGGGAGGCTGAGGCAGGAGAATAGCTTGGATCCAGGAGGTGGAGTTTGCAGTGAGCGGAGGTTGCGCCACTGCACTCCAACCTGGGCTACAGGGCAAGACTCCGTTTCAAAAGAATTTTTTTTACTCCATATCTATATATCAGGTAGGGTCTCAGAAGAATTAATCTAATAGCAAGAGCCTTGATTCCCAATTCAATTTCTATATGGAACTCCTGATGACTTGAAAGAAAGTGAGATCCAAAATAAGGAATGGTCCTTCTAATGGTAAAGAGTTATGCAGCATAAAATTTCAGAAAGGGAAATGCATATAATTTACCATTATAAATATTTGGAAAATCAGCATCTAACTTACTTGCTTTAGAAAGAAAGAAGACCTTGGGAAGTTGTGCTTTTATGAAGCTTTCTGCATTGCTTATCAAAATGATTTCATAGTTAGCCTTGCCATGCTAAACATGGCCTTCACTGAGAAATATCAGCCCAGGAACAAACTCATTTCCGATAAAGCTGATGCAGCTGTTTGATGCACAGAATAACTCACAAGGATTCCAGAAGCAGGAGTACTGTTTATTCAGTATGCTGACAGAGAGGAACTTTTCATTTAGAAGCTTGGAGCACATAATGAGATTTACCAAAAAGCAATGGTGGCCACAGAAACTGTCAAGATAAACACAAGGGGATATGGATTTCATTTTGTATTTAGCCAGGCCAACAACCCACGTAGGAGGCCCATAAAACCAGACTGCTGGTACATAGAAGCATAAGCATTTCCATGATGAATCCATTGAACTCAGCCTTCCCCATCTAATAATGGACCAACAGTTTCTTCATGTGAGCAAGCCGTTTGCTTCTCTATCATTAAGAAAACTGTAGTCACTATTCCAACAGTGACTTTACTCAACTGGCAAAGGTCTTCTTCCTCTTTTTTGCTTCTTTTCTTAAACAAACATGTGCAGTTGAATGGTATTAGAGGCATATGTGGTCTGATGCCCATAACAGAGTCCTAGAAATATGTCACGATTGTTCCTGATTTTGATCAAACTGACCATCCTGCTTGAATGACCACGCTGTCTCTTCAGGGTCTGAAATTTGGTATCTTTAACCAAATTTCAAACAAATTATAGGGCTCTAGTTCCCTAGATAGTGGCATGTTTTGTGGAAAATGTATATTCAAGGCTTAGATGAAGAAACAGGCATGTCTCTGAAAGAGTGAATCTTTTCCCTTTATATCAGTATGGCACAATTAAAAGGAGATCACAAGAGCTTTGTTTCTTGGCCTGTACACAGAACTGTAAGGAATAGGATGCCAACGTATAGGCCAAACTTTGTGGACCAGTACTACTTACTCCTAACCTGTGCCAGGAAGCCCCTGAAACAAAGAGCTAGAAGCTTTCTCTAAGGAAGACTTCTGATCGGCAGAAAGTTTGCTGGCAGAGTTGAAGGGCAGAAGCTGCATCTCATCTGCCCTCAAAAGAAGTGACTTATTTATGGGAGACACCCACTAACTCCCTCTCCAGCAAAGTAAGAAGTGAACCAGAACTGCAAAAATGTAAAAAGAGACACAAAGCACATTGTTTGGAAGACATTTGAAGACATTAACCTTTACAAAAAGAAAAAAAAAAAAAAAAAGAAGGGAGAAAGAAAAAGCTTCCTTTACTCTGCAGGCCTAGAAAATTGTTACAGAAGTGTACTTTGGACAATCAGTCACTTTGAAAAGAAAGTCTCCTTTCTCAAATAAGCTTAAAAATCACCTCTCTGGGGCCAATTTATACTTCATCTTTACCATGACAGGGACCAGAACTTTGATTCTGGCTATGAAAATTTTTCTTAAATCAAATGCAAAGGATGGAAATAGGCACAACAATATAGAATTTTATACTAATTAAGGCCTCGGACAAAAACTCTGGGCCCATGCAAGGAAAGAAAGTTCTAATTGGCCAATTATTTGGAGGACTCTTGTAAAGTAAAAAAAGGGAAAGAGGGAAAAAAGAGAGGGAGAGACAGGGTGCAATCAACTCAAAAGCAATATTCTGGAATCCTCAGAATAAATATTAATAAGAAAAAATATAAAAATAAAAACAAAAGTAAAAGTAATTTTAATTCAAAAACTTTATACCAAAGAGTCACATTTAACAATCACCTTCATTCATCTTAGGCCCTTTCTTACCTGGAGTTCCTCAGAGAATTAAGTCCTCATACTCTAGGGCATCCGTTGCATGTTATAAGTTCTCTCCTTGGTATCTAGAATATTCAGGTACGCACCATTCTTGGAAGAACTAAGAAAGAGTGACTTAAACACTTTTCTGTTTTTGTAAGATGAGGGACTCAATCTAAATCTTCAGCATAAATAATTTCTTATAACAACTCCTTCAAAACACATTCTCTTTCTCTCTCTCTCTCTCCTCCACCACCCCCGTGTGTGTGTGTCGGCGGGGGGGGTCGGTCTCTCTCTCTCACACACACACACACACACACACACACACAAAAGGAGCCTAAATAAGGTACACTGTCTTTCAGTTCAGGGACTTGAAATTCTGTCTCCACCTATTCTCACTCTTCTTTAAGGTTTCATCTGCCCAGAAACCTCTCCTGACCTCTCTGGGGTGTTTTACACGCTCTCTGTGCTCTCCGTCCCCCATGGCACCTTTTGCTCACTTCTATTTTTTGCACTCATCATTGCATCATAATCAACTGTGGATCGTTCCTTTTTCCTCTTCATTGATTTCAAGAAAAGCACCTTAGTATTTTTAAACTCCCAATGCCTAATTTAGTTTCTAAAATAAGAGGTCCTCTATGTGTGCCAATGGGTTGATTTAAAACAATTTTATCTATGACACCAGCCTAAAATTATTTAATGAAAGCAGAAGCCATCATTTTGTTTGATATTCCAAATGGTAAATATCTTTATTATCTATCAAAATGTCTATCAAACTCTATTCCACAGAATGTCAAGATTCCTTGAAAGAATCTATGGTCATCTTCTATACATATTTGTTCAATAAATATTGAATGAATGAACAGATGAATGAATGAGTAAAAAATATAGAAGGAGATATGAAAAATAGCATAATTGATCCTAGGTGCTTGAAATCCTTTTCTGAAAGAATTTGAGAGTATAAACAAGGAAAACATCTTTACTTCACTATTTGTGGTTTAATTACTTTGTTGTTTTTCATTACAAACTTGTAATTTATAATTTCCCATAATATTTTTGTCTAGTAAGACTTTAAGCTCATTCAGAGCTTGGACTATGTCATAGATTATTTAATGTCCTCAGAGTTCTAAACATAACACTTAGTACAGAGCAGGTGCTTAAGAAATTCACTAAGGCAGAATTACACTGAAATAAATATCAATTCATTTTTTTAAATGACATTGAATAGCTTCACATATAAAGAGTATTTTGCATAAATTATATCTTCAAATCATACTTGCTATTATGATCATTACAAATAATGTCACATCTAGAAAGTACAAGTACCAGTATTATGAAATTTTTAATTGTTTCAAATATGTTGTATTATTTAAAATTCTTCCATTAACTTTTTTAAATAAAGGAGACAAAATTGACTGAAAAAGGCAAAATTATAAAAAAGGCAAAATGGCTTTTAACAAGCAACTCTTCAAATGTCAGGTTAGGAAATTTTGTCTTAATTGGAAGCAGGGGAGCAAGTTTTAAAAGGCTTTTAAATAAGGTTTTGCACAAAATATGTGCTTACATTCAGAAGAACCAGAAAAGTTCATTTGGCACCAACATTTCACCTAAAATCCATAAAAACATCAGTTAGCTCTACAGAAATCATGGTACACTTTACTTTCTGAGAACAAAGGTCTAGAACCACCAAACTCATTTACTAGCTAGCTAACCTTGGAAAGGCACTTAATCTCTTGGTGTCTCTATAGTTTCTCCACTTCTAAAATGGGGATAATAAAACCTGCCTCCTAGAATTACTGTGAAAATTAACTGGAATAATATGTTTTAACACATTTAGAAGTGACTAGCCCATAATATGCACATGTAGATGCTAGTAATCAATATCATAGAAGGGATATTCTATCTGAAAACTATTTTTGTATCTAATAGAAGATTAAATTCAGAGGAAAAGAGGATTTTACCATAGGAGGTGCACTGTGAATTTTCCCCAAATGCTTATTTCTCACTTTCTGTCCTCTGAAAGACTGTCTTATGTATGAACCAGGCAAACTTGAGAATAAAAATTGGAATGGAAGATTTTATTTCATGAAATCCCGACAAAAATTATTCATAAGCATTTAGAAAGAAGAAAGTGATGGGAAAGCAAAGCACAACCAAAATCAAAACAAAAGGTCTGCTTAAGGCAGAGCACAGAAAAAAAAAAAAAAAAAAAAGAATCCATCAAGGTCCACCTCTCCTCCCTGGAGCCCTCCCTACTGCACTCTCAGGTCAGCATCCAGGCGCAGAGCATCCATCTGGAAGCCGACACTTCACAACCCAGCACTGACACCAGATGGCACGGCATGAAGACTCCATTTTTGAGTGCAAAGAATTTTGTAAGTCAGACAGTGAAACATTCTGAGGAAGCACAGCTCTCTATAGAATTCCACACACCCAAGTCTCTGACCCACAGGTCAAAGAAAGTCTCTAAAAAACTGCTATCTTGGTGCACATACTGCGCATTTGGTCTCATTCCCAGAACACCCTGGAGAAGCACTGGGCATGACAGTTTCCACAGTAGAGAAGTGAGCCAGGAAATGGGGAGTAAATATGAAAAGGTTACAGCACAGTATCTCACTGCACACTGGAAAGCTCTAGACAAAGGGATTCTTTCACTAAGAAACTTTTCATTGAGAATTTATCTTTGAGGCACAGCATATCCTAGGTAGCATGCAGAGGCGAACAGACAACCTCTGCCATTGTGGCCCTTAGATTCCAGATGAGGGAAGAAACTAGGCTAATAAGTAAATGTATAATATAGCATCACAGCACATGGTGGTTGGTTGTGTCATTCTGAAGATTAAGGGAAGACATAATGTGAAAATAGTGTAGCCTCGGTAGTCAGGGTTTAGAGCTGACAGGGTAAGTTCATACAAATACAGCAAGGAAAGGGTGCCAGTGAAGAAGGAGGGAAATCAGCAGAGAATGTGTCTCAAAGGTGAGCAAGCAGCTTTTTGAATAGGGAGAGTCCTATTCATATGGTTTGGCTGTGTCCCCACCCAAAATCTCATCTTGAATTATAATCCCCACAGGTCAAGGGTGGGACCAGGTGGAGGTAATCTGATCATCAGGGTGGTTTCCCTCGATGCTGTTTCTGTGATAGTGAGTCTCACAAGATCTGATGGTTTTATAAGCATCGGGCATTTCCCCTGCTTGTACTCATTCTGAAGAAGTGTCTTTTGTCATTATTGTAAGTTTTCTGAGGCTGCCCCAGCCATGTGGAACCCTGAGTCAATTAAACCTTTTTTCTTTATAAATTACCCAGTCTTGGGGATTTCTTCATAGTAGCGTGAGAATGGACAAATACACCTATACTCTTCATGTCTGAGCCAAAGTGCCTGGTCAGGCACAAAGCAGCCCTCAATCCATGCTTATTGGATGAATCCATTTCATAAACCCAATCTAAATCATAAGCTTCTTCAAGATCTTCCTGCCCACCAAACACTTAAAGGCATTCAATACATTTTTAATGAATGGCAGCTGGAACACCATTTGGGC
This sequence comes from Macaca thibetana thibetana, assembly GCF_024542745.1. Lineage (NCBI taxonomy): Eukaryota > Metazoa > Chordata > Mammalia > Primates > Cercopithecidae > Macaca > Macaca thibetana. The sequence continues at coordinate 117,464,286 of NC_065581.1, read as the reverse complement.
ATCCCAAATTACAGCAGCCCCCCCTAAAAAAAATGTGCAAAAGTTTTGACTACTAAAAGTTAAGATACCTAAGCTTTCTCTCTCTCATGAGAGAGAAAAAACTGTGTACCTCACTGGCATATTCACTGTATTCTGTGTCTTGGGTTTTCTCAGTAAGAAATGGAACTGAAATTTCAATCCAGGGAGTCAGATTCCAAAAGCACAATTGAAAAACAACATTAGTAGTAAAGAAGGTATCTGAGGGAATCTTGTGCCTAAAACAATAAATATTTAGCCCCAATAAATCAATCAACTCCTTGAAATGCTATGCCCTTGAACATAATGATTTTGCAGCAGTAAGTAAAATACAGGTATATTTAATAAGTAGCTATAAATACTCTCTACACACTAAACTAAATGATACTGTGTAGCCATAAGAAGCTTGCTTAGCTAAGAAGAAAAAATAACTTTAAAAGTTAAGAGGGCCTGCAGCAGAATCAAAGACAGCACTAACACTTGAGATGCCGCTGGCATGACGAGTAAACACTGGCATCAAAGCCAAGTCAAAGTAGGTCAAGTGCTCATGGGGCTGGCCTTGTGCCCCATTGTTGGAGCCATCAACATGCCCAGCACACACCTTGTAAAAGGAACACTGTGTCACTAACAGGCAGGTATAAATCCAAGAAGAGAGAAACAGGGCAACCACGCTGCACGGACTCCAGTTGCCTCCAAACTTGAGAGGAGAATGCCCATCAACGGGAACTGAACAAGTGTATCCAGGAAACCAGATTGATTATCAGTAAAGTCTCCTGCAGTCTCTTGACCATCTGTGGTAGAAGAAACTGGTATAGGCAATGCTTTCTTAACAACACAACCAGCCCGCCCCAGGGAGACATCTCAGGGAAATGTTCCATTTGAACTAGTATTTTCTGTCCTAATTAAAGGACGTTTCCAGCAAATCCCTTTGTGTTTCTTCTCATGTAAATAATAAAACCCAGGGGAGCTGCCCAGCTTCCTCTTCCAAGCCATGGCTACTTGTAACAGTAAGCCTGCCTCCTTTGGACTATAAAGTAGGTTTCATTCGGCATGTTATAGTATACACAGCACTTTCACATACATTAGGATGTTTAATCTTTCTGATAATCCCATAAAATTATTTCTAGCTCCACTTTATAAGGAAGTTGAGGCCCCAAAATGAACTAACATAGACCAGAACTCAGATCTGGATCAATCATTCCTCTTGCCAAAGATAATCGTCATGGCCATGTTGATTAAAAATTGTAATAATTTAAAAATTCTAACCAGTTTTATTATCACTATAGGAAAATCAGCTGATTACTTTTCCTATCTACAACTTAGGCTAAACTGTGCAGGAACCTCAGAGGAGCAATCATGAAGGAGAGAAGAGAAGGATTTGAGGTAAAGCTTGACAACCACTAAGAACCACAGCAGAAAATAGACAAATTGTGAGCCATGAGAAACTGGAACAAACCTCCTCAACGTGAATTTGATTTGGCATGGGGCCTCTGACCCTTTCTGACTCAATCTCTGAAGGTTCTCTTTGTATTTTTCCATTTTACTTCCTGCTCACTACTTCTCCATCCAAATGAATCCCTGGTGTTTGATTGCAGTGATTTACCTAAAACTGGCAATAAAAGGTGTTTATGTGCCATGTCATTTAGTATATAAGGAACAGTCAGTTATTAGAATTACTAAGAGAGTACTGATTTCTAGAGCAGTAAGGTGTGAATTCCCTGTAGGGCGCTGCCATTTGCAACCATCCAGGCCAATGAAGCAAAATTTGGGGAGGGGAGTATTACCTCAATAAAACAACTCAAAATCGGAATAAACCTACACAGAGTCAAGGCTGAATCTGTGAAACTGAATCAGAGCATATTGCATTTGCTTGCTCAGAGAGCACTAATGAATACACAACTGGACTTTCATGGTGTAAAGTTTCATCGGTGCTTTTAAAACAGTAGCAAAACATCTAGTGAATCTCAGAGGAACATCTGGCACAGGATGGGGTAAAAGGGCCACCACAGCTCATTCTGGAATTCTACCTGAGGTCATGCTGAGTTGTAAGCAATGAAGTCATGTTCATAGAAAAACTTGGGAAAAGTTAGCAGTGGGCAGATGAAATTGGGGACTTTTTGAAAAGTTGGATAGGCCATCGCAATATTGTCATCAATTAGAAGGTCAATGTTAATATCAATAAGATTTAAAAATAACAATGTAGTACTTAAGTCAACTTTAAAATTCAGCAAGGGCTCAAGATTTCTACTTCAAAGAGAAGTTACCTAATGTGAAAACAAGCCATGGCAACAAAATTAACAGAAATGTTGACAGAAACAGAAACATATACAGTTCTCTTCTCAAAAGGCAAGGTTCCCAGTGCTTTCGAATTTTTTTTTTTTTTTTTTTTTTTTTTTTTTTTTTTTTTTTTTGAGATGGAGTCTGGCTCTGTCACCCAGGCTGGAGTGCAATGGTGTGATCTCGGCTTACTGCAACCTCCACCTCCTGGGTTCAAGCAATTCTCCTGCCTCAACCTCCCAAGTAGCTGGGACTAAGGTGCACACCACCACACCTGGCTAATTTTTGTATTTTTGGTAGAGACAGGGTTTCACCATTCTGGTCAGGCTGGTCTCGATCTCCTGATTTCATGATCCACCCTCTTCGGCCTCCCAGAGTGCTGGGATTACAGGCGTGAGACATTGTGCCTGGCCCTACTTTTGAAAATTATTCATCAGAAAATAACTAGTATAAAAATGAAATAGTCAGTACTCCCTTGTTCAACCCTCTACATGCCCAGCTCCTTAAATTTAGCTCAAACCTTACCTGTGCTGCTGCTCCTTCCCTGAATTACCTCCTATAACCCTTATCTCCTCACTCAGCTGATTGTTTGAGTCACTCTTTAAAAAATAATAATGTCTTACTTAGGACACTCCCAGTCTCTAATGGGCCAAAGCCATATTTTCTAAGAGCCTGGCAAAATAACTTACATGTGTTTAGTGTTTCAAATGTGTGGACTGTAGATCAAATTGCTTTTATTTTTAACCACAAGGAAATGAAATAAAGATTACAGAGGAACCAGAAGCTTTTGGATTTAGGGTGAAACATTGCTAAGTCAAAATGATGCATTTTATCCAAAGTCGGCATGTCAAAATGACATTCTCATCTATGATCTATAATTAGAGATGTTTGGAGAAACCAAACTCTGTTATGATTCCTTTTGCATTTTTGCTCATTTTATTCCCTAAAGTATACTAAACTGACTTTCAAATTTAGCATGATGATTTTTGAGATCAACATGATTTTTAATGGTTTCAAAAACTTCAGGTGTGTAAAAGTCACAGTCCATTCACTTTTGTTGTGTGTGACAGGGTCTCAATCTGTCACCCAGGCTGGAGTGCAGTGGCAGGATCATAGCTTACTCCAGCCTTGAACTTCTGAGTTCAAAGGATCCTCCCATCTTAGCCTCCTGAATAGCAGTGCCCGGCTAATTTTCTTATTTTTATTTTTGTAGAGACAGGGTTTTACTTTTTTGACCAGCTGCTTTCAAACCCCTAGGCTCAAGCAAGCCTTCCACCTCAGCCTCCCAAAGTGCTAGGATTACAGGCAGGAGCCACCACACCTGACTCATTGACATCTCAAGTATTTATTGAGCCTCCATTCCCTATGCAGAAGGCTGGATAGAATGATTAGTATTGCATAGCACTTTAGAGTGTGCAAAGCACTTCCCCAGACACCCTTGCCTTTGACCCTTATTGGGGGAACCTGCCCCCGATAATTCAACATATTTTCACATAGGTTCTTTTCTATTTTCCCTAAGTGTCAGCCAGTCTGAGAAATAAAGGGAAAGAGTACAAAAGAGAGATATTTTAAAGCTGGGTGTCCAGGGGAGACATCACATGTCAGCAGGTTCCATGATGCCCCTCAAGCCACAAAACCAGCAAGTTTTTATTAGTGATTTTCAAAAGAGGAGGGAGTGTATGAATAGGATGTGGCTCACAGAGATCACAAGCTTCACAAGGTAATAAAATATCACAAGGCAAACAAATGGAGGCAGGGCGAGATCACATAACCACAGGACAGGGCAAAATTAAAATTGCTAATGAAGTTTTGGGCACGCATTGTCATTGATAACATCTTATCAGGAGACAGAGTTTGAGAGCGGACAACCGGTCTGACCAAAATTTATTAGGTGGAAATTTCCTCATCCTCAGAGTGCTTCGGAGGACTGGGGCTTATTTCATCCCTTATCTACAACCATAAAAGACAGACATCTCCAGAGTGGCCATTTTAAAGGCCTACCCCTAGGCACACATTCTCTTTCTCAAGGCTGTTCCTTGCTGAGAAAAAGACTTCAGCGATATTTCTTCTATTTGCTTTTGAAAGAAGAGAAATATGGCTCTGTTCTGCCTGGCTCTCAGGCAACCAGACCTGATGGTTATCTCCCTTGTTCCCTGAACATCACTGTTATTCTATTCTTTTTTCAAGGTGCCCAGATTTCATATTGTTTAAACAATTTGTGCAGTTAAGGTAATCATCACAGGGTCCTGAGGCAACATTCATCCTCAGCTTATGAAGATGACAGGATTAAGATATTAAAGTAAAGACAGGCACAGGAAATCACAAGAATATTGATTGGGGAAGTGATAAATGTCCATGAAATCTTCACAATTTATGTTCAGAGACTGCAGTAAAGACAGGCATAAGAAATTATAAAAGTGTTAATTTGGGGAACTAATAAATGTCCATTAAATCTTCACAATTTATGTTCTTCTGCCATGGCTTCAGCTGGTCCCACCATTCGGGATCCCTGTCTTCCCGCAACAGACCCTCATGGCCACTTTGAAGGTAGGTAGAGCAGGTATCAACAGTGACATTTTACAGAGTAGGAAAATAAAAAAGAGATTTAATAACTTGGCCAATGTCACAGGATCTACTAACAATAGAAAGAGAATCCAGACCAGGTGCAGTGGCTCACGCTTGTAATCCCAGCACTCTGGGAGGCCAAGGCGGGCAGATCACTTAAGGTCAGAAGTTCAAGACCAGCCTGGCCAACATGGTGAAACCCCATCTCTACAAAAATACAAAAATTAACTAGGCACTGTGGTGCGCAGCTGTAATCTTAGCTACTCAGGAGGCTGAGGAGGAGAATCACGTGAACCTGGGAAGCAGAGGTTGCAGCGAGCCAAGATCGCACCATTACACTCCAGCCTGGGTGACAGAAGCAATACTCCATCTCAAAAAAACAAAGAAAAGAAAGAGAATCCAAATCTCAGTCAATAGTGCACTTTCCATTTTGTCTCTGAAGTGTTAAAATCCTTCAGATTTTAAGTGATTGAGTTCTAAGAATTCTAGGAATTCATGACTTTTATTGTTTTCACATTGAAGATGTTTTGATTTGATAATTTATAGTGATGTTACCACTTATTGACGACTCACTGAGTGCTTCTTAGGCCTTTTGTGCTGCTTGTTTGACAACATTGCTTTATCACTTTCCCTGAGCTGTCAAACATCCTGCAAACCTATTTCTTGCTATGCACATGCATGAATGCTTGACTAGATTCTATGGGCAAAAGAAGCTAAATAATGAAACATAGCATACAAAGAAGGTCAGATGTAGCCAAACCAAATTATACCACATTATTTGCACACTGTCGACTCTATTCATTTTAATCTTTTTCCAACATAAATGTACAGCATAAAGGTCATTGTGGATAGGAGTCATACTTAGCAATCTCTAAAAACTGGTTTGCCTGCATTCCTCAAAAATGACAGCTACATGAAAGTTGTCAGTCTATGGGTGGAGACTGCTTCCAAAAGAAGGACAAGGAGCAAAAGAATGACATGAAGGAACAGATGAGGTTGGAGCGGATATTAACTGGTCACATTCTGGTTTTCTTTTAGTGTCCTATAACTTAAGGAGTATGGCTGTGGTTCATCCCAGATACAGAGCAGGTAATTTTTTTCCTTGTATGATCCTCTCAAAAGCTCAAGAATTCTAGAATTCCTTCAGTTAGCTTTGGCTGAATCCAATAATAAATTGTTACACGTTTAACTATTTTTAAATTATGTGTTACAAAGTATCTACTGAAAACGGTAATTATCCAATTCTCCTAGCTAGGGATCACTGTTTGATATTAATTAGTAATTTATACATACTAAAGGAAACATTTTTATTTTGAGATAGCTGCAGAATAATTGACTTTCCTCTGATTTGCCTTCTTCCAATTGGTAGAGTTTGAACCTATAAGATATATAACATATTCAAAAACATTAAAAACTGTGTATTTAACTATTAATAGCAGGCACTTACCACAGTAGCACAATATTTTTCTTTGTTTTCTATCCTTTGACTTATGCTTAGAGAGAATAATTTATTGTCAATGCAACCAGTCAACTCCTGGCTCTACTGAAAATAAAATGAAGATGATACTTTGCTAAGATAATGAATCATTAAAATGTTCTGCCATGTGCTGGGCGCGGTGGCTCACGCCTGTAATTGTAGCACTTTGGGAGGCCGAGGCAAGCAGATCACTTGAGGTCAGTAGTTTGAAACCAGCCTGGCCAACATGGTGAAACCCCATCTCTACTAAAAATATAAAAATTAGCTGGGCATGGTGGTGGGCACTTGTAATCCCAGCTACTTGGGAGGCTGAGCAGGAGAATCAATTGAACCTGAGGGGTGGAGGTTGCAGTGAGCCAAGATCACACCACTTCTCTCCAGCCCGGGCGAAAGAGCGAAACTCCATCTAAACAAAACAAAACAAAACAAAACAAAAAACAAAACAAAACAAAAACAGTTCTGCCATAAAGACAGATTCAAAAGTGCTTATATTAAATAAGGAGCCAAATCAGATAAGATACTTACAAATACCTAAAAATATGAGTTCAGTTTCTCTTACAAGGCCAAGAAGGTGAGTATGCATACTGTGGATACTCATGCAGCTAAGTGAAGAGTACTAACCAGGAGTTGTCCCATAATCACACATGTGCAGACTTAAAAAGTCAGCCAGCAAACTGGGACGACTGGCTGCTGCCTCTATGTACTAAGGTCATCCTCCCTCTGGACTCTGGAAACAGTTCACCTCTCCTATGGCACTTTGGCTTTCCACCTCCTATTGAGTGATTGGCAAACACATCTTAGGTCTTGTACTGGATTTTAAGAGCCTTGGAGGCAGGACCCATGTTTAATTGATGTCCGTGTCCCCAGCCCAAGCCCAGTATCTTGCCCCCAATTTGTGATGAGTGAATATTTGTTGACCGTCTGAAGCCTCATATAGAGGGCTTGGTGCTCCTCTTCCAAAGCCTCTCCCAAGTTCTCACTTTTGCCAGTTGGAAGTGAAAAGAATAGAGAGTCCCTGTAGTTCTACACAAATTGCAAGCATCCTTTTAAATGAAGCATGCAGTTAGATAAAGGTAAGCTGTGTCTTCTTCTCAAGATCTGGGTTCCTGTGGACATCAAGGAAGCCAGAAGCGCTGAGTGCACAAAGAAGGATGTTTCTATGGTTCCCAAGTTTCTCAATGATTAGCAGAGTGACTCAGACAATATTAAGTATAAGGTTCATTTCATTTCTATTATGAATCCTCCTGTATACAAGTTTTAGAGTTTCATAGTTTATCCATGTCATTTTCTCAAAATTGTAGACACACATGGCCAAATTCTGGTCTTTAATGCATACTCACAGTTGCTATTACATTAATCAAGAGTTGTGTTCATGCATTGAACTACTGAATTTACTGCCATGGAATATTTCTTAACTTGATGCTACAGTTGCACCTGTCTTAAATATTGTTGAAGCAGGACAAATGGTTCCAGTACAGAAAATATCAAGAAAGAATAAAATTAAAAACCTAAATTCATGCTCAATTATTTTAAAAACAAATTTACAATTCTTCCACAAACAAAACTGAAATATCCCTTTTGTATTGCACTTTCCTTAGATCCTAGGAATTAAGAACAAAGATAATTGCTGAGTGTTCTGGAAAAACTCACTTTAAGTTAAGGATAGCAAAAAAATTCACTTTAAGTTAAGGATAGCCAACACAGATGTTGCTTATCAACCTTTTCTGCTGAATCTCAAAATCATTCTCAACATAGGCTCCAAGAATCCACTATTTAAAAATGTACTTTGATGATTAAGATAAAACCTCTCTGCCGCCTTTGCTCTAGACTTGATCTTAGCTTTTTTTTTTTTTTTTTAATCAGGAACACCTGTGAAATCTATGAACCTTGTATCCAGAAAAATTCACATATGTGAAAAACTATTCTCATACTAAAAGTTTTTATACTGTTTTAGGTAGTTTTTTGGCAATTCTGAAGCTTGTCGATTAATCTTTAGATTCGTCAACTCATGAGAAAAATATTTGCACTGGACCATTTGTTTTCTAAGAAAAAACACAAAATTCTGGAAAGTCTAAATCAAGACAACTACTTGATTTCTCACTTTCTTCCTCAAATTTCCCCTCTCATTCCCTTCCCCCTGGAAATATACCTGTATACATATCCACAGAGATATCAGCATAAACATCTAAGATTTATAGCAATTTCTTTCTAAGTGGTGACCAGCCAAAGAACAAGTCAAATTCTCCAAAAGTAGGTGAGAGGTGCTTACCATTGATATTCCCTGAAGCATCTCCCACAGTCTCATCAGAGGTGGAGGAAACCATGTGGGTGGACAATACACATGTTTGTGATGTTACAATGGCAATTGTGAATGACCTCGTAAATATCATTCATGGATAACAAAGATCTTCTTTTTTTGTTGTTGTTTAAATGTTACCTTAAAATATTTTTAAAATATAAAGTAAGTGTTACTGGATCCAGATTTATCTTTTTTTTTTTTTTCTTCTTTTCTTCTTTTTTTTTTTTTTTTTTTTTTTGAGACGGAGTTTCGCTCTTATTGCCCAGACTGGAGTGCAATGGCGTGATCTCGGCTCACTGCAACCTCTGCCTCCCGGGTTCAAGCGATTCTCCTGCCTCAGCCTCCCGAGTAGCTGGGATTAAAGGCATGCGCCACCATGCCTAGCTAATTTTGTATTTTTAATAGAGATGGGGTTTCTCCATGTTGGTCAGGCTGGTCTCGAACTCCCGACCTCAGGTGATCTGCCCGCCTTGGCCTCCCAAAGTGTTGGGATTACAGGCATGAACCACTGCGCCCAGCCGATTTATCATTTAAAAGTATCGCAGCCAGGCACAGTGGCTCCCGCCTGTAATCTCAGCACTTCGGGAGTCCGAGGAGGGTGGATCACGATGTCAAGAGATCGATATCATCCTGGCCAACATGGTGAAACCCCATCTCTACTAAAAATACAAAAAATTAGTGGGGCGTGGTGGCGGGCGCCTATAAGCCCAGCTACTTGGGAGGCTGAGGCAGGAGAATTGCTTGAACCCGGGAGGCAGAGGTTGCAGTGAGCTGAGATCACGCTGCTGCACTACAGCCTGGGCAAAAAGAGCAAAACTCCGTCTCAAAAAAAAAAAAAAAAAAAAAAATGTATCACAAGTGCACCAAGAAAATTCAACTGTTTTCATCTTGAGATTTTCATATGACCTCGGACCATTTCCTTGATTTACAGGTGCTAATTAATCCACTGACAATTTCTAGGCTAACAAGCAAGCTGGGGCTATACAGACAAGCAGACATCACATTGTTGTATTGTTAGAATGTAAGCTCTGCCACAAAGCATACAGCAAATGTGGATGCTCTTCCTCATTACTAGTTTTTGGATCATAGTAATCTATTAAGTTTCATCCGTATTAAATTTCACACAGGATACAATACTAAGTTTCATGTTAACAGCTTGACACTGTTATTCATGGGATGTCCTAGATAATATTCTAGCTTCCTTATTTTTCTTTCCCTTCTACTGGTGTTCCTTCTCCCTCCTCATTCCCATTCTTTTTTGTAAATTATTCTTCTGTTCTGAGCAGATGATCTTTTTTTCATATTACATTTCAGCAAGGCAATACAAATGACAGTGTGGCTTACAAGATTCACTATAACTACCAGATTTTCCTGGACTGCCAGTCAGTTACCTATGGCCTCTTCTTCCTTTTGAAACTATCTCCATTGCCTGATAGGGTATTCCTGCCTCAAAGAAGGAGAGATTAAAGATAACCCAGGAAATTTTAATCCAGAGATGTTTTAAAAATTAAATGAAATTCTAGATAGATTTTGAAGCAATCCCAGTAGAGAGTATAGTTTTGAAAGCCAAGGGGCTGTCATTTGAAAGAGCCAGATATTTTTGAGAAAGTGAGAGGAGAGTTTATTGAATTTATATTTAATTCTATGTTTGGCTTTGATAATTCAAGAACAAAATATAAATTAGCAGGCAAAGGTTTATACATAAACAATAGAGTTAAAAACAAAGCAGAAAGATTAAAGGGCATTTTGCCTGTCCAAAATGAGACAAAATTGGGAGGATATGGCTGAAGAATAGACATATAGATCAGTGGAACAGAATGGAGTGTACAGAAATAAACATACACTCATGTCCAACTGATGTTTGATAAGAGTGCCAAGTCCATTCAGTGGGAAAAAAATAATCTCTTCAACAAATGATGCTGGGGCAACTGACTTTCCACATGCAAAAGAAATAAGTTCTACCTCATACGATACTCAAAAATTACACAATACTCAAAATGAATCAACTAAATGTAAGAGCTAAAATCATAAAACTTTTAGAAGAAAACATAGGAATAAATGTTCATGACCTGAATTTGGCAAAATATTCTTCGATATGACATCAAAAGCATAAGCAAAAACAACAGAAATAGGTAAATTGGACTTCCTCAAAATTAAAATACTTTTGTGCAACAAAGAACATTATCAATAAAATGTACACAACCTACAAAATGGGGGAAAATATTTTCAAATCTCATATCCGATGAGCTAATATCCAGAATATTTATTAAACTCCTAAAACACAACAAAAAAAGAAAAAGAAAGAAAGAAAGAGAAAGAAAAACAACCCAATTTTAAAATGGGCAAAGGACTTAAATAGATATTTCTCCAAAGAAGATACACAAATGTCCAATAAATATATGAAAAGATGTTCAACATCCTCTGTCATTAGGGAAAGGAAAATTGAAACTACAATAAGATACTATTTCACATTTACTAGCATGGCAATAGTTTAAAAAACAGAAAACAAGTGTTAGTGAGGATACAGAGGAATAAAAACTCTCATACATTACTGGTGGGAATGTAAAATAGCACAGCTGCTACGGAAAGTAGTTTGGCAGTTCCTCAAAAAGTTAAACATAGAGTTACCATAAGACTCAGCAATTCCGTTTTAGGTACAATACCCCCGAAAACCGAAAACAAAAACTCAAACAGATACTTGTGTGTTGATATTCATTGCAGCACTATTTACAGTAGCCCAAAGGTAGAACAACCCAATGGCCATCAACAGCGCTGTGTGTGTATGTGTGTGTGTGTGTGTGTATGGGTTATATATGTGTGTGTGTGTATATATATGGGATATATATATATGAAATATTTTTCAGGTATAAAAAGGAATGAAGTTCTGATACATGCTATAATATGGATAAACCTTAAGAACATTAAGCTAGGTGAAAGAAGCCAGATAAAAAAGGACAAATACTATGATTCCATTCATACGAAATATCTAAAATAGGTAAATGTATAGATACAGAAAGGATATCAGATGCTGCTTGGTCCTAGGGTGGGAAGTAATGGCGAGTTATTGCTTGATGCCAACAGAGTTTCTGTTCAGAGTGATGACAAGGTTTAAGAAGCAGATTGTGGTGATGCTTCCACAATAGTGTGAATATAATTAATGCCACTGAATTGAACACTAGAAAATTGTTAAAATAGCAAATATCATGTGATATAACAGTGTAGATAGCAGTGTGGTTGTCCATAGAAGACAATCTGACTACTTATCCATCATCTCTCATATGCCAGCCTGGATGAATATGAATGACCAAAGGCCAGTGGAGACTGCAACTCTCCCTGGAAGCCAAAGTACATGAATGCCTACACAATGGACCAGGCTCCTCTCCCTGATGCCAAGTCCTTCTCCACTGATGTTCTGACAATACGTAATCCTTTCTCTTCTACTTTAAGAGAGGATAGAAAAGAGTGGGTGAGGCAAAACCTAAATTTAACTGAGCATCAAAAATACTCTGAAATGCTAAAAATGCAAAAAGAAAAAAAAATCTAAATCTCCTCCCTGGAAAGTACTGAACCATTCCAGAATCCCTAGTTTATGCAGTAAGCATTGAGCAAAGCCTCGTCTGGCAGAAGAATGTTGTAAAAGAGCTGCTAAGAGTTTTTAAAAGGCAAGATCTTCACCTTTTGCTTTGTATATAGGAATGTTGTGAATAATAACACACATCTTAGTAGGCTTGTGTGGTTTGAAGAATCAGAAAAGGACAGGTAGGGGGTCAAATTGTTCCTTCAAGAGCCAAGACTTGACTATGTCTCATTGCCACTTGATCTTGACAATCTGGGGCTCAAAAGTGGGGCCATGACTCTGCAGAAAGGAAGGCTTTGGGGAGAGGACCAAGAGAGTCATGTGCTATCTTCCTGTACAAGCTGCTGTGCCTCTTTTCTTTTTCCCTGTTAAGAAAGCTGTTCTTGCCTTCATGTCTGAGTCACCTAGGAAACCTTGAATCAAAGGAGACCCTTCAGAAAAATAGTGCTCCTAGCTGAGAAAAGAGAGAACTTTACCCAAAAACCAAGTTTCCTACCTAACACTTAATGCCAGGAACAGAAGATGAGATGATCCCACATTCATGTCCTGCTCAAACTGCCTTTGCTAAAATTATGGCAGTGAGAAAATTATAATGGTGAAGGAGATCTGATCCAACCCACCTCCAACTTGCCTTTAACTTCCAAACTGCACTCAGTCATTCCTGGGCATGGGCCAAGTTAACTTTGAGAGAAATTGTTTATAGTTTACATAATAGCCCTTTTCAAAAACTAAACCGCCTTTGTAAAACTAAAGAAAGACCACCAGGTTAGGAGGATGAGGGGAGCTCACATCCTGCTACGGTGTCAGCTTAAATGATTGCCAGTCATTATTCCAAAAGTCACAAGATGTACAACTTCCCCAATTACTCCTGCAGATAACATCACTATTGAAGAACCTAAGATTGGCCTTCTGAGATCTTTTCAGATTTTTGCATTTCTCACTACCAATAACTCCACCTGAACCTGCCAATTGGTTCTGTGGCCCCACCCAGAAGTGAACTCAGCCCACACAAGGACCATTTTCCACATCCTTATGATTGCACCACCAACCAATCAGCAGCACCCATTCTCTAGCAACACTCCCTCCTCATAAGCTATCCTTGAAAAACTGTAACCTTGGGAATTTTCAAGGAGGCTGATTTGAGTAACAATAAAACTCCAATCTCTGGTTCAGTGGACTCTGATTGAATTAAATTCTTTCTCTATTGCAATTCTCCTGTCTTCATAAATCAGCTTTTTCCGGGCAGTGGACAAAACGAACTCACTGGGCAGTTACCCTCCCTCATATGTGGGAGTACACATCTGGAGAAAAGAGATGCTGGACAGATACTTCAATTCCATTTTCTTGAGTGAATAATACCTGGATTGGGCGGGAGTATTCACCCATGTTTCTCACAGAGAAAAAGACATTTAGCATGGAGTTAAGTGTGCAGAAATAAAATTCTGTGAAAAACAGGCATTTTCTTTTCAGCATTTTGCTCATTGTCCTACAACCTTTTATGGACTGAATCACTTGGCGTTTGTCTCCTCAGTGGAGAGAGAGATGTATTTGAGAATATGAGCCAATTTAGTCTATACATAGATCTTGAAACTTAGAACAAAAACAATAGTTTTGAAAGCTAAGGTGGTTTTGACTTGCAAGAATCAAGATTTTTAAAAATAGAATAAATGTTTTAAGTGCCAGAAGTTTGACTTTAAACATAAAGAGCCAAAACCCTGACAGACTTGTAAGTGGAGTTGGAAAGATGATTGTCTCTTCAGTGCTTCCAACCTGTCAGAGAGAAAAGATTTCTGGGCTACTGAAGAAAAGTCTTTGGACATGGAAAAAAGAAATTAATTTAGTAGGCTTATTCTATGGTTCTCCAAGAAAGAGGGTCCTGCTCTGGCCCCCTAAAAAGAGCTGAGCCTAGAGTATGGAAACACAGAAAATCCAGGTAAGTTCGTGAGTATCTCAGAACACAGAAGATGTGTGCCTCCCTTCCCAAAATGTAGCCTGCAGAGGCTTCAGAATTCATGAAGGAGGCCCTCCATCCAGCATGATGAGGACTAAACTCTGACCTTTTTCTTTTTTCTTGCCCGAATTCCTATCTAAGGGGGCTGAGGAGTCATGTCCTACAAACTATAAAATCTCATTAGATGGATTATTATGATCTCTATATTATGTGGCTTACTTTCGAAGCTGACTCTAGTATAGCATCACATGACGGATAGCAGACCCTAAAGGAAATGAAAATATTTTACCCCAACATGTATTTTTTGACGTATTTTGAAATGGCTGTTGCAAGGCCAGGAGATTAAGGTAGGGGAAATTTGCATCTGTAAAGAATCTCCATTCATGCAGCCATGCTTCTCTGTTCTATGACTTTCCTGGGTCTAGGAGAGACTGAGCGTCCGGTGCCTTCAAAAGTTTGACAAGAAACACTTACCATCTCTTCTCTGACAGTTGCCTCTTATGAAGCTTTATCTACACAATAAGAACCTTGGTCTCCACAACACCATTATCTTAAATCAGGCATTCTTTTCTACTGATTTCACATATTTAGACAATAGCTTAACTCTCTCAACCTTCAACTGACTAACCCCTAAAACCAACCTATGACTTACAAGCACACCCAGCCCCATTTTGAGATGTCCTGCAGTTCTGGGCTGAACCAATGTATACCTTCCATGTATTTATTTATGATATTACCTGCAATTCCTGTCTCCCTGAAATCAGTTTGGTATTAAACCAAACTGTAATCTTATTACCACAAGCACACTTTCTCAGGATCTCTTGAGACTGTGGATCCCTGGCCCATGGTCACTCATATTGGCTCAGAATAAACCTCTTTAAATATATTTTGGCAGAAGGGGTTTTTCCATCATCAGTGGCACAGGAACAGTAAAATGTCCATTGTTGACTCAGCAAGATAGACGACGAGCCTACAAGCTGACTAGCGAAGTCATGGACACCCCTAGGGCATTTTAAGGAAAACAGTTCCCTAGACCTCTAAGAGGAAGTCGGTCAGGTTGAGAATGGGTCTTGCATTTCAAGGGAGGAAACTTCAGAGCACTTGGACCTGGTAACCAGGAACACAGGAAATCAGAAACAGACCAACCAACCACAAGGACCAGAGGACATACAAAGGGGACAGAGAATGCTCACAGAGCAGATCTTCCCACTTCACTAACGCAGTGGTCCTGATATAAACCTCCTGGAACTCAAACGCAACTCAATAAAGACCCACTAAGGGGAAGCAAGACAAACCTCGAATTGACAGAGTATATTAACAGATACTGGATCATGACTTTGACCAAGCTCACCTGGATGAGAGCAAATTTCGTTTTCTGCTATCTGATGAAAACGGCAACTCATGAAAAAATAAAAACCCTCAGATTTCATAGAAAAATTAAAATTAAGTATGGGCTTTCCAAATTCAAATTTTTACCTTTGAAATTTCCACCAATTACATGTACATTTTTTCTTTTATTTATTTATTTGTTTGTTTGTTTGTTTGTTTATTTATTTATTTATTTATTTAAAGAGACAGGATCTCCCTGTGTTGCCCAGGCTGTTCTCAAACTCCTGGGCTCAAGTGATCCTCCCACCTCAGCCTCCCAAGTGCTGGGATTGCAGGTGTGAGCCACCATGCTCAGCCTATATGTACTTTCTAATCCTAATTATAACTCAGCCCTGGGATTACATCTCAGATTATTTTGGTCTGCCTTTTGTAATTATACTTGCAATCTCTTGGTTTACTTCCCCTAACAGTTAATCATATCTATTGTATGTTGATTTCACTAATTCAGTTTTATAAAGTGTTGCCCAAACTACAAGAGTTACCCACTGTGTGCAATTTTTGTTTAGGATTTTTTGAGTGAAGATGCTGGAAAATAGCTGAACAAAGATGCCTTGTAGATAAGCAAAACCCAGGGGACAGAGAGCTCCTCCCTGGTCTACTCTTCTGCCTGCATGACTAGCCTTAAGCTTAAGGAGAGAAGCTACCATACTTGTTTTTTCTTTTTGTTTTTAAGCCTTGTAGTAGTGCCTATAACAATAAATTATATATTATAGATGCTCAATTAATAGTTAAATGTAGGCCAGGCATGGTGGCTCACACCTGTAATCCCAGCACTTTGGGAGGCCGAGGAGGGTGGATTATTTGAGGTCAGGAGTTCAAGACCAGCCTGGCCAACATGGCAGAACCCTGTCTCTACCAAAAATACAAAAATGGGCAGGGTGTGGTGGTAAGTTCCTGTAGTCACAGCTACTGGGGAGGCTGAGACAGGAGAATCACTGGAACCCAGGAGGTGGAGGTTGCAATGAGCCGAGATTATACCACTGCACTCTAGCCCGGGTGACAGAGCAAGACTCCATCTCAAAAAAAAAAAAAAAAAAAAAAATTTAAATGTAGAATTTGTGTGAAAGTAATTGAATTATTTAAATAAATTGGGACAAGTATGACTTGTTTTCACTGCTTTTTGTACTTTGTCACTCAAATAGCATGTGTGAATGATTTACCTTCTCCAAGTTCACCAAATGAGTAAATGGCTAGGTCCAGGTATGTGGGGCATTAGCTTAAATATTGAATATAAATACAGTGTTTTCTAGACTTTCTAGACTCTTAATCTGCAAGTGGCTTCTATATTCTAACCGTAGAATTGGTTCCTTGAAGTTCTTTTAGTCTTGACCCCTTAAATCTTGCTGAGCCTCCTGTGATGTTGTGGATGTTGTAGTAGGTAAAAAGAGCACACACAGCCTTTAGGCCACCTGCGTTCAAGGCCTGCTTTCCTAAGAGTCTGACCTTGAGAAAGTTACGCTATCACTTTGAGCTTTAAGTTTTTTATCTTCAAAATTAAAATAATATTACTACTTCATTAGGATGCTGTCCACATTCGATTAAATTTAAATTTTTTTCAGTGCTTAGCATTTTAATCTGTAAAGTACATGGCAGGGCAAGCATTTAAGAGCTGGTAGCTACGATGGCATTATTAGGCAAAAATAAAATGATCAGTTGCTATTCTTTAAGTGTCTCAGAGATGAAGATTTTACTTGTCTACCTTTCCTGGGTAGATGTGAAGCAGAGGCATTTTTTCCCTCAGTTGTCATATATGTTATCATAGGATATACATCTACACAGATCCTATACTATATCTAAAACTGATGGGTTTTATATTCCAAATGATTATCTAAGTGTCCCTAAAGCTATTCACGTATCATTATGCACCATACTGTCATCAAGCAGAGTCATTAAGTCAGCACACTTTTGTCCATCTCTCTGTGGACAGCACACCTTTGTCCATCTCTCTGCTATGCTTCATGGATAAGCAGACAGAAGCCACGTTGTCTAGTGGCTTCAAATAAACTATCATACTAGTGAACACAGAAATATTTCAACAAACACTAAGTGAATAAGCAAATGTAAAAACTAAACAAGTAGAAAGCATATTAGCATGTAGAAGCATCGGGCTCAGCACAGGGAGGTTATCTTCTAAATAGGTCAGCCTGTAGGAAATAAAAACATCTTAACATTCTCCCAGCTGGTTTAGAAAATATGCAAGGAGCGAAACACGTGTGATTTGACTCTACTGAACTCCCCTCAATCCCTCTATTTCAGTTCCAAATACACTATGGACATTCAAGAAACACATAAAGAATAATTAAATAGTCAGACATGCTGCTACCATACTAATCATCTTAGAATACATGTGCACTTTTGTATTTTTTTTTTCTGGGAAAGTGTTGAAACTATGTAAAGCATTACACCAATATGAAGCATTATTATTTTTCTTATTTCATGAAATTCAGCAATCTATATGCACATGCCAGGGGCTAAGAATGTTTTTACAATCCAGAAACAGACCCAGATGCTATTATTGCCTGCATCTTTGCATACATATCTCTGAGGTTGGCCTCATTTCTTAAATGTGGCAGCTACATAATGGCAGAGAAACTATATTAAAAGTGAAATTCATTCAATCTTCCAGATGTTCTCATTCGGTGACACCAAACAATAGAGTGATTGATTGATTAACTGAATCTTTCCTTTCTACTTGAATTTTTGGCATTATGTACCACACACTTAAATTTAATCCAACAGTTTGCAACATCAGCCTTGTATCCTTTCCACAAATTTGAGGTCATCCATACATACTGAAATAGTAGTATCAATGTCACCATTTGGTTAGATACTTGTTGAGGGCATAAAGACCATGACATATTGAAAGGCTGTATTTTTCATCTTTTCTAAGTAAATTGGTGTGTCTCTTTGGGGTAATATCTTCCCGATATTCTGGCAACCCAAATAAGAAAACTGATTCATCTTTGTCACCTCTTTCCCCCACACTCTTTGTAGTGGTTTTGGGCTCCATCCCCATTTTACCATTCTTGTATATAATTTTCTAGTTTAAAATCTCATAATCTCCATCTTGGACTTTTGCCTTGGTTTCATAATTTTAAGAAGCAGTTCACTGTAGCATTTAAGAGTACATATCCTGCAATCAGACAGGATGAAATCAAACCTGAGTCCACCACTTATTTGCTACAGAACCAGTATAGCTCTCTCATCTATAAAATGGGATTAATAATAATATCTACCTTGGATAAAGAAAAGGTGGTACATTTACACCATGGAATACTGTGCAGCCATACAAACAGAATGAGATCATGTCCTTTGCAGGAACATGGATGGAGCAGGAGACCATTATCCTTAGCAAACTAATGGCAGGAACAAAAAACTTAATAGTGCATGTTCTCACTTACAAGGAGAAGCTAAATGAAGACAACTCATGGATACAAAGTGGGGAGCAACAGACACTGGGGCCTACTTGAGGGTGGAGGGTGAGAGGAGGGAGAGGAGCAGAAAAAATAACTACTGGGTACTAGGCTTAGTACTTGGATGCCAAAATAATCTGTACAACAAACCTCCATGACACAAGTTTACCTTTATGACAAACCTGCATACGTACCCCTGAACTTAAAATAAAAGTTAAAAAAAAAATAGGATCTACCTCTTAGAGTTGCTGTGAGTAGTTAATATGTGTCAAATATTTAGAATGTACTTAGGAAGTAAATACAGGCAAATGGTAGCCATTAAATTATCTTCTTTTGTTGCCATTGTCCGCATTCAATCATCTTTCCAAAATGAATTCAACTGCGCTTTCCAGCTAAGAAACCTGTGATGATTCCTTGCTACTATAAATAATGCCATTCAAACTTTTCAGCTCCTTGTCTTCTCCTGACACACTCGCTGTCCTTCAGCCACATTGGACTTTGCCATATTTTACCTACCCACATGCTTCAAGTCTCCCAGATTTGCTCACATGATTCCTTTTGATTAAAATACCCTTTCTTATTCTCTAACTAGTCATAGTCCGTGCATCACACAAGGCCCAGTTCATATATCAAGTTCTTGGTGAAATCCTCCCTAAAATAACCCAAGCAGAAAGCATTATCCCCATGTGTGTTCTCTCATAGGATTTTGTTCATATATCAGTATGGTACTCATTCTTTTGTAAGCTAGTATCGTTACTTGCTTATGAAATCACTTTTGTCCTTAGGTTTTGTGTTCCCTGGGGACAAAGATTATGTCTTAATGATCTCTATATCTGGACAGTCTAGCATACTGCCTGATATAGTCTAGAAGCCAAATAAGCATTTATGAGAAAATAAAAGAGGGTTAGCATAATAAATATTATGAATAACAATCCCTTATCAGAAATCTTTTCTTTCACAAGATTCACATTGAGTCCTAGGTCCTTCAAGCAACCTTTCCATCTGCCCCAGCTCAAATGGCTTCCCTGACTTTGAACTTCTCTACTGTTTATTCTATCTGCCGTTTATCTGCCACTTATAATATATTGCATTGTAATTTCAATTTCTTCTTTTCACGTATCGTAACTCAGATGTCAGCTAGATCCTATCCACCCCTTAAGAGCTATCTGAGAGTGTCTCAAACCCCACTCCTGCCAGTCTTTGACATACAAGATTCCAATGAACTCCTGGGGGAATTCTGCGCTCACAGTCATCTCTGGCTCTGAAACCCTTCTTCTATGGACTTAATTCAGATGTGGGTCATCTTCCTCTCCTATGCATGCTGTTTCTATTATACTGCTGTTCTAATTCTGCCTCTGGTCAGTCCAGAAGTGGAACTCAGCCCCTTTCCTGATGTCTAAACAAAACCAACCAAATAAGCAAATAAACTCCACTCACATCAGGTTTTGTGTAAATTACAAACTTTACCAAAAATTTCAAAAACAAAAGAGATTTACATCACAGTTATACAAATGCCTAGTCAGTTGCTATTTTGTACCATATTGATTCAGAAATATGTACATATACCCTATATCAAATGAACATGTATGGCTTGTAGTCACAGATCTGGATTGAACAGTCATTACTAAATAACTGAGAACACAGAGCAAGGGTCTACTTCGTAGCAATTCAAAAAGTGTAACACAATATTAAAATCTGGGGATTTACATCGGGGGTCTCACAGGCCATTTCACACTTTGTAGCTCCCATCTTTACTTCATTGGTTTCTCTCTCTCTGCTCTCACCCATCCCCATCTGTCATCCTCAATTCCTCCCCCTTCCCTTCTGCAACACCTACTAGAAATTCTCTCTTTTTTTTTTTTATTCTGTTTGGTGGAGCAATTCAATTCCTTCCAGGTTTTAATCTCAAAATCAGCATCAGCCTTATATTTGCATATGCAAATACATCAAGGTGCTCAGCAAATTAAAATGGTGTCTCATGTAGTAGAATTTATTCTCCTTAGAAAACTGATACGTTTTAACCCAAGATTTGTTTTTCCTCCATACCTAAATATATTTAATTCTGCTAATTAATTTTAAATCCCTTAAGGTTCAAGCTAACCTTTGATTTCTCGAAATGTAGTTTTTTTGTTTGTTTGTTTGTTTGTTTGTTTGAGATAGGGTCTCACTTTGTCACCCAGGCTGGAGTGCCGTGGCGTGATCTCCACCTGCAATCTCTGCCTCCCAGATTCAAGTGATTCTCCTGCCTCAGCCTCCCGAGTAGCTGGGACTACAGGCGTGTGCCACCATGCCTGGCTAATTTTTGTATTTTTGGTAGAAATGGTGTTTCACTATGTTGGCCAGGCTGGTCTCGAACTCCTGACCTCAGGTGATCCGCCCGCCTTGGCATCCCAAAGTGCTGGGATTATAGGCATGAGCCACCACGCCTGGCCAAAATGTAGTATATTTGAAATTATTCATTCATCTACTTGATAAATATTTGTTGAGCAGTTGCTACGTAAATGGTATTATAAAGTGAGCAATCGCCACTCTGTCTTCAAGATACACCTAGTAGGTAGCATCTACACATATGGAACAAAGAATTACACGGTCTTGCGGTAAGTGCCTTAAGATTGAAGTGCAGACCAGATTCTGTAGAACTACAGAGAAGGAAACCTCACTATAGTTTTCAACGTTGTGTTCATGCTAACATTTCTGTGACCCGTCACATTCCCCAAACAAGAACAGTAATTCCTTAGAGTGGAGATTCTTACCCTCCGTGGAAACCAGGGGTTTGTAAGGAGAAGACATATTCTTCCTTAAAGGATATAATAGAATAGGACTGGAGTGTAACATAGAATTTTAACAAAGACCAGTGATTTTGATAAACTTAGTCAAGGAGTGTGTCCTGTGAGAATCAATGGTGTAAAACCTTTAAGATAAAATCAAATTAGAACACATTTTTTCAAAAATATATGTATTCCATAAAGTGAGGTGCATGGGATGTATTTGCATATGTGAATATATGTACCAGCAACTAGTGAATATATCTGCATGGCAATCTCTGTGATGCTTGTTTAACTCACTTGAAAACGGCTTGGGGCAGGTCTGTTTCAGATGCCAATGTAATGAGGTCTCCAGGGTCTGGAACTGGAAATTACTAGAGATTTCACTTGAGAATATACTGAGTTATTGTGAATTGGTTTTGCTTTATGTAATGCTCAGAATGAGATTCGAAAAAAATAATTTTATAGTGATTTTTCCCCAAATGGGAGTATAGTCTCTCAGTTATTTTTAGGTCATTATTTTAAATTCCAAATACTGTTTTATTGATGTCTTTTTCAAGAAGAACCAGACATAGGTTGAAAGTTATTTATTAAATCCTTTCTCAAAAAAAGCAGCATGCATATATTCTCCAGAGAATAATTTACTTTCAAATTGAAGTCAACTAGTAAAACCATCCAAACCATTGGAGCAAAAGTTTGTATTTCTTTTTACATTGTCTTCCTCTGCTTTCTAAAGTAGATCATTGCAAAGACTAGAGAAGAAATCACGATTCAAATCTGGACCACCATTTGGCCATTAAAAGAGGGAACAAGATACAAACAGAAAAGAGCAAGACACTTTTGCTTGAAAGAATCTGGCAGATCTTCTGCGAGCTCACAAAGCATGTCTCTGCAGAGGACCACTCTGCTGCTCTGCCTGGGCTTCAAACCAACCACCTGCAGGTGGTAACTCAAAAATAAGCACCAGGTTAAATCTGTCAGAACATGTATTGACAGTTACTGATTTATGCATACTCATTCTTGTACAGCCAAAAGACATACTAAAATTTTTATTATAAATACTAATCATTGCTCTAAAGTATGCAGCCCCTTCAGGATATGTAATACATGGATAGTAAAGTGAAGAATTGAAACAATTTTCTGAATAGCTTAGCTCATTACAGGGATTTTTTTTTCTGCTATATCCAGAAGAAAGTAGGAGAAAGAAAATGTTACATTGTTATTCTCTCTGCCTGGAATGTTCTTCTCCCCAGAAATGTGCATGATTTGCTTCCTTCCCTTCTATTTCTTAAATCTTCTCAACTATCAGCTTCTCAGTGAGGACTTTCCCAAGTAGGGCAAAGTGCAACCTCCCCCTGTCCATGGTACTCTCAGCCTTCCCCGATTTCTCTCCACAGCTCTTACATTTTCTAATAAGTTACATGACGTACATATTTGTTTATTGTCTGTTTCTTTTTTCCAATAGAAATAAAATTAGGAATTTATGTTTCTTTCATCCTTCTGCTCTATCTGCCGATCCCCAGCTCACAGTAGGTGCTCAAGAAATATGAGTAGTATAAATGAATGTATGGAAGGAATGATTGGTGCATCTTAGTTGGGTAAAGTTGCTGTGCCACTTGGCAGGTCTCAAATCTGTGGATGTCTTTCATCTTCCTTCTGCACACACACACAAAAAATTAACTACCCTGTGTCTAATTACACTTATCCATGAATTCCTATGAACTGCCCTCGAGGGCAATATGCCTTCTTACTGTAACAGATAATGCAGTAGATGAGATTTTCAGCGTAAGCTGGCAGAGTGAAACCATCACAGATTCTCTCCCGGCACAACTAAAGAAACTTACAAATTTTAGGTAAAACAAGACATAAAAAACAAATCGGGGACAGGTGTGGTGGCTGAAGCCTGTAATCCCAGGATTTGGGGAGGCCAAGGCTGGTAGATCATGAGGTCAGGAGTTTGAGACCAGCCTGACCAACATAGTGAAACCCCATATCTACTAAAAATACAAAAATTAGCTGGACGTGGTGGCGCACGCCTATAATTCCAGCTACTCAGGAGGCTAAGGCAAGAGAATCACTTGAACCCGGGAGGCAGAGGTTGCAGTGAGCCGAGATTGCACCACTGCACTCCAGCCTGAGTGACAGACACCATCTCAAAAAAAAAAAAAAAAAAAAAAATCAGTAGTCATCAAACAAAGGAAGAGATACAGTTTCTGCTCACTTTATGAGAAGCATGATCTCTATCCAGAATGTGACTCTTGTAAGGATAGCTTCCCCCTCCATAATGGTTAAGAAACCAACATGTTCAATTTACCAGTAGGTGTCTGGCTTTTTCCCCTAAAGAATGGAGCCATACTAGGAGCCCAGTATTGGCCTGTGCTGTAGATAGGTTTGGCATTCAGCAATAGTGATAGCCAGATTAGCCTTGGGAAGGGGAAGTCCATTCTGTTGGGCCTATGTACAACATACATATGTGTAATACTTCCAAAGCAGGAAGAACACTAAAGGCATCCAAAGCCAAAGAAAGGAAACATTAAAAACAACCAGTGTCTCTCTCGAATCAGTAAAAAAAAAATCTCCAGAGCTCACTATTTGTGCCTTTTGTTGTTGTTTTTCCTAGCTGAGCACAAAGCTGCAGACAAAATGCAATCTATTCACAATCACCTAGAACTAATTATAGTCAAAGCGGAAGATCATAAACAAAAAAAAATATATGAACAGAAGAGAAATAGAATAAGCTTCACTGATGGTGTGAGAGGCCCAGGGTGAGAAGCACCACAAAGGACCCCAGTTGCAGTGCTACCCTCTCCCAGCAAATGATAATGTTGTGGGTTCAGCCCACAAGTTTCACCTATTTTTTGGAAGTAGGAACAGCAGTTGAGGAGACACACATGAAGAGGCAGAAGTGCATCTTGTCTCTATGCAAACCACAGTTTCCAGGCTCCACCCCAAGCTGGTATCTCCCTCAGCCTTGGACAAGACCTCAAGATAGTTGTAGTAAACTCTGGTCAGGGCCTTAGTCCAACTTGGAATACTGAAAGCAAAGATCAAATTCACAAACCAAGTCCTGCTCAGCTCTCCTTTTCTTCCCTGCCCCTCTAGCAACAGAAAACAGGCACAACCCACTTTACCCAGCCTTCATGCCAAGTTCTCAATGATACAAGCAGCCTCAAATAAGATGGTAAAGGAGTTAAACAGTTCTCACTCCCACAGTATCAGCACGGGAAAGGTTTTATAATACTAAAGAAAGTGAACATTTATTATTTACTGTGTGCCTGTCACTAGAGCCTTACATGTATTAATTGAGTCCACACAACCACCCCATAAGTTAGGTATCATTATTGGTAAACAATTCCATATTCAAAAACCTTAGAGCCAAATATTTCTTGAAATGCAATTTTTTTTTCAGCTTTTAGAAAGGGAATGAGATAGATGTGCTATATAAGACATAAAATTCACAAGTCTTGAAGAAGCCCCCTGTATTCAAATATGTTACTTTTTGCAGTGAAGTCTATGAATATTCACACTATGTTGGAAAAATTAATTCTATTCATAACTCATATCAATTCAGATCAGGTCAGTTTTTGCCACCAAAAGAGTTTGTGCCAAATTAACAAAAATGGTAAGGTTTTTGGAGCCTTCTGAATTTGAGACTTATGGATATGAAACTTGGACCTATAGTCACCCAGGCGCAAGCGGGGAGGCTAGAGCAGAGAAAGATTCAGGATATGATTCTCCCAAGTCAAACAGGTAGAAAGTAATGGGACCTAAAGGTGAACTCAGATTCGAGTGTCTCTTAGTTAATAGTCATCAGTGGGCATTTACCTGCTCAGCAAATAGTAAGCAACTACTGTACACAATTGTGTCTGCACAAATGTCTCTATCTTAAGTCTCAGAATCTCATTTGTTCTCATCCGGGGTTCTAACTTTAACACAAGAGATTTCCAAAAGTTGTACATTTAACTAGAGTTGTAATTCTGCAACCATGTAATTCAATTTTAGGCCTAATCCTTATTCGTGTCTGTGCTGCAGCTATAGGCAATAAGGGATTCTCTTAAGGCCTCCATAGAAACTTCCTGGTTCTCTACTTTTGTCTTGAATTGAAGATAAAGCAATATATTAATATTTATCTTTATACAAGCTCTCTGGCACAGTCAAGTAACTTATACCACCTGAAACATGTGTCATCATCATTGTGACAATATCAGGGGTACAACAGCCTGGTGATTTTCCAAAGCCTTGTCCTCTGCTGGCTCTGCATCTCATACCACTAGGATGACCATTCAAGAGATGATGATGCCACATCACGTACCTACTGCTAGTGTTGTGTGTTCTCAAGAATAGAAGTCATCCATGAATTTGCCTAGGGTATTAAGCAACCTTGAGAAATCAGGGTTTATCAGAATTCTATTTTTAAGGTCATTCCTGACCCTGAGTACTGTGTCAATAAGGATCCTGACGAGTAACACAGTTCACCCTAAATACTTCAAATGAAGAAACTTTAATAAAGGCAATGCTTAGAATGTTAGTCAGGGTTAAAGGAACAAGGCCTGGTGAGGTACCCAGGGAAGAGGAGCAGTGGAATACCATTAATGTGTTTTCAGCATCTAAGGAGCATTGGATCCTTGAAAAAGTGGTCACCTCCAAGAACCATCCTCATAAGGGGTACAGTTACTCCCTAAGACAGGCACCTGAAGTGGGGAGAAATCAGGGAAATAATGCCCACTTCTCTCCTCCCACTCTCTGATTCCCTGCAAGTGCTTCCCATTGGCCTAACCTAGTTGGAAGCCAGTGGGTCAACCAAACCAGATCATGCCAAGAACAGAGGTCAGCCTTCCCTCTGGAGTACAGAATGGGGTAGGGCAGGGCTGAGAGTGAATCTGGGGCTGAAATAGACTAGGCCAACAAACAAGAGCACATATAGATAGCCTTCTTTTAAGAATAAAGAAATTCAGGCAAAGTTATTTGCTCAAGGTCACATAGTGAGTGGCAAAGCTAGATTCAAACCTAAGCAGCCTCTCTACAGACCCTACACTCTCAACAACTACAGTATCCTTAGATGGAGACTCTCAAACCGTTGAGAACTTAGAGGAGACAGGACCTACAGGTGCTTCTTGCAAAACAGGATGCTGCTTGATAACCAGGTAAGAGATGACTGGAGAGTTCATGCAAAGGGATTAGTGGTGAGCAGTAAATAGATGTGGGCAAAATGGGGTTATAAAGGAAATGCCAAATTTAAATAATTTAGCAATGTTTAACTTATTCAACAATAGCAATACAAACAACTAAAAATGTGGAGTTAGCAGGAGAAGGCAGTTGAAGTCCATCAATATCTTCATCTTTCTTGTGGGCAATCAACAATGACGAAGTTGACAAGTAACAAAAGTATGTTTTTGAATATTGCTATAATGCTAATTTTCTAATATTATGCATCTTTATTTATTTTTATCTCCCTAATTTGTCATGGGTCAAAAAAGGTGAGTTCATATTGTATCATCATTCTGCTTTTGTCCATTTCTCCTTACATTTTCTACTTTTCATGCTTCATACAATAAAGAAAAATTGGGCTGAGTATGGTGGTTCATGCCTGTAGTCCCAGCACTTTGGGAGGCCTAGGTGGGAGGATTGCTTGAGGCCAAAAGTTCAAGACCAACCTGGGCAACATAGTAGGATCCCATCTCTACAAAAAAGAATTTAAAAAAAAATTAGTTGGCATGGTGGCATGCACTTGTGGTCCCCAACTAGTAGGGAGGCTGAGGGAGAAGGACTGCTTGAGCCTGAGAGGTCAGGGCTGCAGAGAGCCATGATCCTGCAACTATACTTTAGCCTGGACAACAGAGCAAGATCCTATTTCTTAGAAAAAAGTTAAAATTCAAGAAAAAAATTTGATCATTAAGAACAATATTTTTATTTGTAATGTTTGCTGGGGAGCCCAGCCTTCAGAAAAACTGAGTTTCCTGAATAGAGGAAGGAGCCAATATTTAAAGCAATAAAAAGTACTCCGAAAGTTTTAGTGTGTTCACTTTTCTCCTTGGTGGTGAAAGGATGTTCTCCCTCACATAATCATCATATCTACAGGAATTACTGTATATCTTTAGATGTCAGAGATAAAGTTAGTCTCCCATGGGGTCAGAAACTTACAGGAAAGGGCCTCACGGCTTTGTTTCTTGAGGAAACTCTGTTCTTACATTGTGTGGTTTATCTAAGACAAAGCTTTGTAGTTTGGTTTTGTTTTCTCTGATCATGGTATAGGATATACACACCTCATAAAGATGGTAGAGCCTGATGCCAGCTTTGGCTTCTCATTTTGATATTTATTGCATACATTTTAAAACAGTCACATCCATTTGTGGATTTTCCACTTTATTATTCTTAAAATACATTTCTGTGTCTCATTAATACTTTTGCCCTGAGGCTCTGATGTTAATATCATAACTCCATCTTTTATTGCTTAGCATTTACTTTCTATTTTCTTTTCTGCCTTTTTAACCTCTTTGAATTACTTTGTTTTGAATATGTCTTTTGTATTAAGTACTTAGTTTGGTTTTCTGATCCAATCTGAAAATTAAGTTTATCAGGTGAATTTATAGTATTTATATATATGGATATAACAGATAATTTAGTCTTAATAGTTCAAAATTCTATTGTCTGATTTTTAATGCTGCCTTTTTTTGTTTGTTTGTTATTGATTAACTGGGAAGGGGAGTGTTCAGTGGTGAAAGGGTAGAAGCATTCTCATTAAAATAAGGAGCAAAAGAAAGATCCTACCAGTACCACTACTATTTGACTTCTTTAACCATTGCTTTCCAGAAGTAATAAGTTAATGCAGTGAGAAAAGAGCAAGAAATAAGAGTTAAGACAGGAACATCTAAGAGAACCAACTGAAAGAGACTATAAACAATTAGAGAATTAAATAACGTACTTAGTTAAAAACAACAGACATTAGTTCCTGTTTGTCTAAATGCAAAAAAAATGAAGAAAAATGTAATAAAAGGGAAGATGCCAGTAATAACAGCAACCAAAAATTAAAATATCTAAAAATAAATTAATAAGAAATACACAAGATCTATATAAGAAAACCATTTAAATGCCACTAAGAAACAAAAATGACTTAAATGCATTGAAAGACAAGTCTTGTTCTTGAATATGAGAGTTAGGTTCAGCATTGTAAAAATATCAATTATTCCTAAACTGACAGAAAAATCTTATGCAGTCAACTTTAAAATTCAATTAATTTTTTTCTGAAACTTTACAAGATAATATTTAAATTAATCAGGAAAATATACATCCCAGAAAATTCTTACAAAGAATAATAAGGTGAAATTAGCCCATTAAAACATATTGCAGAACTTCAAGGCTAATTTGGTACTGTTTTACCAATAGGGTCTAACACAGAGTTCAATAAAACACCCAAATACACGTGGAAATAGTTCACATATAAAGGTAACCTTTTCAATCCATAAATGGTATTGGTATACATTGGAAAGTAATTAGAAGCTGGACCTCAATTTTTATGCTCTGTTACTTCCAAATATATCAAAGTACTTTTTAAAAAAATAGATTTTAAAAACTGTCTTGTTTTTAATCTAACTGCATTGTTTAGAGATTCTAGCCTCTTTGAATTCAATTTTTTAAAACTGTAGATATTCCCTTGTGCTATGATTTTTTTCATGGTCAGTTTTTATAAACATTCAATGTAAACTTGAAAAGAATGCATATTCTTTAATATCACGTAGGAGATTTTATGTACATATGTGTATAATATTCTATACAGGTCAACCTTGTCAATTGTGTTCGGATTTGCTAACCCTCATTAAACTTTGGCATATTTAGTTTGTTTCTGATTGATAGATAGATAGAAGATAGATAGATGGATGTAGATATAGATACAAATATATATAATCCAGGATGACTGCAGATTTGTCCATTTCTCCTCTAAATCAATTTGTACTTGGTTGCTCAAGACTATGTTACTAGAATATACAAGTTCATGATCCTACCATTTTTTAAAAAAATTTTTTTGTAGAGATCAGAGTCTCACTATCTTGACCAGGCTGGTCTCAAACTCCTGGCCTCAAGCTATCATCCCGCCTCGGCCTCCCAAAGTGTTGGGAGTCCTTACAAACACGAGCCACATGTCTGGCCTATAATTCTACCTTCTTGATGGAATGTTCATTTTATCATCATTTAAAGTCATTCCGTTTCACTATTCCTTGCCTTAAATTTCTATTTTTGACTGATACTAATATTGCCGTATCGACTTTTTTTAGGTTGGTATATTCATGATGCATCTCTTTTGATCCTTGTATTTTCACCATTTTAAAATAGTTTGTATTAAGTTTATCTCATAAATGATAGCTGAATTTTTTAAAACCCACTTTTATAAACTCTATATTTTAATAGAAGACTGTGATCTAGTTGCATCTATTATAAATACTAATGTATTTGAACTTATGTGTACTATTTTATTTTGTCTTCTGGTCACTTTTTCTTGATTTTTCCATCTTCTTTTTCATCTTCCACTGCATATATAATTTATTTTCTTCATTTTCTTCCATTAGCTTTGAATTTATAGATTTTGTCTTTTTAGTTGCTTACTTTTACTTATCTATATTTTTTGAACAAAATCAACAATTTTTCTGTTTCCATTCTCATGACTACCTTACTTACCTGAAGAAAACCAAAGCAGTCTTGGACATCTTGTCTTTGAGTATTTTGGTTTTAGCATTTTTAAAATAGTTACTTTTATATTAAATAATTAAGACAATTAATATATTTTTTATCAATTTCTGTGCTCGTTTTCTCCATCCAATGCCTAGCTTCTGGGTTGGCTTATCCGTAACATACCACTTTTGCTAGTTTTTTGTTGAGTCATTGGCAGAATGAACTCTCTTAATTTACAGAAGTTTAAACTACTGAGCTATTAATTTAGATGAGGATTAGAAAAGGGGCATTTGATCTGTGTCCTGAAAACAGATGAATAGATGTTTGCAACACTACAAAATGATGTGAGGTTCCAGACACAAAAGCAGGGGGTCACAAACTGGCCCACAAAGTGGTTTTAAAATACACGCCAATATTTTAAACAAAGAGATATCAATAAGAAGTCAGAATTTCTAGCTTCTGAAGGAAAAAAAAAAAGAAAAGTTTAGACAAAACTGGACTTGCACTGCCACAGGGCTGGAGTGGAGTAGTTCTGTCCCTTTCAGTAGAGTACAGGCTCTTCTGTCCCTTGGGTCACCTGCACGTCCTCTGCAGGCCTTCATGTGACTCCTTGTAGAAAGTCCTACAGATTTCAACGATGCACAGAATGCATTTAGAAAAGGTTTTATCACAGAAGAGTGATACAGTATGATCTTTGTTTGCATGAAGCAACTCTGGTGGGGCAGTGGGTGAGTGGGGGAAAAGGAAAGAGTTTGAAAGCAGAGGAATCAGTTGGGAGGCTATTGCAATAGTCTGGGAGAAAAATAATCAAGTGCAAAGTGAGTCACTAACAGAACTGAAAGAAAGGATATAGAATCAGATAATTTTTAGAAGCAAAATCAGAAAGAAATGGAAATGAATGCTGTCTGTGAGGCAAAGTGTGTCAAACATGATTCAAACGTTTCTAGCTTTGGGGATTGTGTGCTGCCATCAATTAAGACAGGAAGTTCAAAAGAAAGTGAAAATTCTGATGAAAAACCGATTGTGTTTTATTTGTGACCTCTCCAGATCAGAGGTTAGATCTTAGTTATCTCTGTGTCCTCAGCTCCTAACACATCTCCTGAAAGGGGTTCAATAAATCAATGTGGAATTGAACTCAATTAAGTGTTATCGATTTGTCATTGTTTGTGGGAAGGTCATCCAGGTGGAAATGTCCAAAAGTCAATTTGTCATTTTAGAGCACAAGATATATTTACTTTCTTGCCTGATTGACACAATTTATATTTTATTAAAGCATACTTATTGATAGTATATCTTAATAATTTTATGATTTTGTTTTTAAGATTGCCACGTGTATTTAATACATTGCAATAATAAGTAGATACTGATATTTTCATCATCTCTTCTCCTGTGCCTACAGCAGTATATATAACCCATAATAAAATCTTTTTCACCAGAAGATATTTCTGACAGACTCTACGATAATAAATTTAATTTCTTTTTTTTTTTTTTTTTTTTAATTTATTTATTATTATTATACTTTAAGTTGTAGGGTACATGTGCATAACGTGCAGGTTTGTTACATATGTATACTTGTGCCATGTTGCTGTGCTGCACCCATCAACTCGTCATTTACATCAGGTATAACTCCCAATGCAATCCCTCCCCCCTCCCCCCTCCCCATGATAGGCCCCGGTGTGTGATGTTCCCCTTCCTGAGTCCGAGTGATCTCATTGTTCAGTTCCCACCTAGGAGTGAGAACATGCGGTGTTTGGTTTTCTGTTCTTGTGATAGTTTGCTAAGAATGATGGATTCCAGCTGCATCCAAGTCCCTACAAAGGACTCAAACTCATCCTTTTTTATGGCTGCATAGTATTCCATGGTGTATATGTGCCACATTTTCTTAATCCAATCTGTCACTGATGGACATTTGGGTTGATTCCAAGTCTTTGCTATTGTGAATAGTGCTGCAATAAACATACGTGTGCATGTGTCTTTATAGCAGCATAATTTATAATCCTTTGGGTATATACCCAGTAATGGGATGGCTGGGTCATATGGTACATCTAGTTCTAGATCCTTGAGGAATCGCCATACTGTTTTCCATAATGGTTGAACTAGTTTACAATCCCACCAACAGTGTAAAAGTGTTCCTATTTCTCCACATCCTCTCCAGCACCTGTTGTTTCCTGACTTTTTAATGATTGCCATTCTAACTGGTGTGAGATGGTATCTCATTGTGGTTTTGATTTGCATTTCTCTGATGGCCAGTGATGATGAGCATTTTTTCATGTGTCTGTTGGCTGTATGAATGTCTTCTTTTGAGAAATGTCTGTTCATGTCCTTTGCCCACTTTTTGATGGGGTTGTTTGTTTTTTTCTTGTAAATTTGTTTGAGTTCTTTGTAGGTTCTGGATATTAGCCCTTTGTCAGATGAGTAGATTGCAAAAATTTTCTCCCATTCTGTAGGTTGCCTGTTCACTCTGATGGTAGTGTCTTTTGCTGTGCAGAAGCTCTTTAGTTTAATGAGATCCCATTTGTCAATTTTGGCTTTTGCTGCCGTTGCTTTTGGTGTTTTAGACATGAAATCTTTGCCCATGCCTATGTCCTGAATGGTACTACCTAGGTTTTCCTCTAGGATTTTTATGGTATTAGGTCTAACATTTAAGTCTCTAATCCATCTTGAATTAATTTTCGTATAAGGAGTAAGGAAAGGATCCAGTTTCAGCTTTCTACTTATGGCTAGCCAATTTTCCCAGCACCATTTATTAAATAGGGAATCCTTTCCCCATTTCTTGTTTCTCTCAGGTTTGTCAAAGATCAAATGGCTGTAGATGTGTGGTATTATTTCTGAGGACTCTGTTCTGTTCCATTGGTCTATATCTCTGTTTTGGTACCAGTACCATGCTGTTTTGGTTACTGTAGCCTTGTAGTATAGTTTGAAGTCAGGTAGCGTGATGCCTCCAGCTTTGTTCTTTTGACTTAGGATTGTCTTGGAGATGCGGGCTCTTTTTTGGTTCCATATGAACTTTAAAGCAGTTTTTTCCAATTCTGTGAAGAAACTCATTGGTAGCTTGATGGGGATGGCATTGAATCTATAAATTACCTTGGGCAGTATGGCCATTTTCACGATATTGATTCTTCCTATCCATGAGCATGGTATGTTCTTCCATTTGTTTGTGTCCTCTTTGATTTCACTGAGCAGTGGTTTGTAGTTCTCCTTGAAGAGGTCCTTTACATCCCTTGTAAGTTGGATTCCTAGGTATTTTATTCTCTTTGAAGCAATTGTGAATGGAAGTTCATTCCTGATTTGGCTCTCTGTTTGTCTGTTACTGGTGTATAAGAATGCTTGTGATTTTTGCACATTAATTTTGTATCCTGAGACTTTGCTGAAGTTGCTTATCAGCTTAAGGAGATTTTGGGCTGAGACAAGGGGGTTTTCTAAATATACAATCATGTCATCTGCAAACAGGGACAATTTGACTTCTTCTTTTCCTAACTGAATACCCTTGATTTCTTTCTCTTGCCTGATTGCCCTAGCCAGAACTTCCAACACTATGTTGAATAGGAGTGGTGAGAGAGGGCATCCCTGTCTTGTGCCAGTTTTCAAAGGGAATTTTTCCAGTTTTTGCCCATTCAGTATGATATTGGCTGTGGGTTTGTCATAAATAGCTCTTATTATTTTGAGGTACATTCCATCAATACCGAATTTATTTAGTGTTTTTAGCATGAAGGGCTGTTGAATTTTGTCAAAAGCCTTTTCTGCATCAATTGAGATAATCATGTGGTTCTTGTCTTTGGTTCTGTTTATATGCTGGATTATGTTTATTGATTTGCGAATGTTGAACCAGCCTTGCATCCCAGGGATGAAGCCCACTTGATCATGGTGGATAAGCTTTTTGATGTGTTGCTGAATCCGGTTTGCCAGTATTTTATTGAGGATTTTTGCATCGATGTTCATCAGGGATATTGGTCTAAAATTCTCTTTTTTTGTTGTGTCTCTGCCAGGCTTTGGTATCAGGATGATGTTGGCCTCATAAAATGAGTTAGGGAGGATTCCCTCTTTTTCTATTGATTGGAATAGTTTCAGAAGGAATGGTACCAACTCCTCTTTGTACCTCTGGTAGAATTCAGCTGTGAATCCATCTGGTCCTGGACTTTTTTTGGTTGGTAGGCTATTAATTGTTGCCTCAATTTCAGAGCCTGCTATTGGTCTATTCAGGGATTCAACTTCTTCCTGGTTTAGTCTTGGAAGAGTGTAAGTGTCCAGGAAATTATCCATTTCTTCTAGATTTTCCAGTTTATTTGCGTAGAGGTGTTTATAGTATTCTCTGATGGTAGTTTGTATTTCTGTGGGGTCGGTGGTGATATCCCCTTGATCATTTTTAATTGCGTCGATTTGATTCTTCTCTCTTTTCTTCTTTATTAGTCTGGCTAGTGGTCTGTCAATTTTGTTGATCTTTTCAAAAAACCAACTCCTGGATTCATTGATTTTTTGGAGGGTTTTTTGTGTCTCTATCTCCTTCAGTTCTGCTCTGATCTTAGTTATTTCTTGCCTTCTGCTAGCTTTCGAATGTGTTTGCTCTTGCTTCTCTAGTTCTTTTAATTGCGATGTTAGAGTGTCAATTTTAGATCTTTCCTGCTTTCTCTTGTGGGCATTTAGTGCTATAAATTTCCCTCTACACACTGCTTTAAATGTGTCCCAGAGATTCTGGTATGTTGTATCTTTGTTCTCATTGGTTTCAAAGAACATCTTTATTTCTGCCTTCATTTCGTTATGTACCCAGTAGTCATTCAGGAGCAGGTTGTTCAGTTTCCATGTAGTTGAGCGGTTTTGAGTGAGTTTCTTAGTCCTGAGTTCTAGTTTGATTGCACTGTGGTTTGAGAGACAGTTTGTTATAATTTCTGTTCTTGTACACTTGCTGAGGAGTGCTTTACTTCCAATTACGTGGTCAATTTTGGAGTAAGTATGATGTGGTGCTGAGAAGAATGTATATTCTGTTGATTTGGGGTGGAGAGTTCTGTAGATGTCTATTAGGTCTGCTTGCTGCAGAGATGAGTTCAATTCCTGGATATCCT
Source organism: Macaca thibetana thibetana (assembly GCF_024542745.1). NCBI lineage: Eukaryota > Metazoa > Chordata > Mammalia > Primates > Cercopithecidae > Macaca > Macaca thibetana. The sequence continues at coordinate 117,428,837 of NC_065581.1, read as the reverse complement.
TGTTAACTTTCTGTCTCGTTGATCTGTCTAATGTTGACAGTGGAGTGTTGAAGTCTCCCATTATTATTGTATGGGAGTCTAAGTCTCTTTGTAAGTCTCTAAGGACTTGCTTTATGAATCTGGGTGCTCCTGTATTGGGTGCATATATATTTAGGATAGTTAGCTCTTCCTGTTGAATTGATCCCTTTACCATTATGTAATGGCCTTCTTTGTCTCTTTTGATCTTTGATGGTTTAAAGTCTGTTTTATCAGAGACTAGTATTGCAACCCCTGCTTTTTTTTGTTCTCCATTTGCTTGGTAAATCTTCCTCCATCCCTTTATTTTGAGCCTATGTATGTCTCTGCGTGTGAGATGGGTCTCCTGAATACAGCAGACTGATGGGTCTTGACTCTTTATCCAGTTTGCCAGTCTGTGTCTTTTAATTGGAGCATTTAGTCCATTTACATTTAAGGTTAATATTGTTATGTGTGAACTTGATCCTGCCATTATGATATTAACTGGTTATTTTGCTCATTAGTTGATGCAGTTTCTTCCTAGCCTCAATGGTCTTTACATTTTGGCATGTTTTTGCAATGGCTGGTACCGGTTGTTCCTTTCCATGTTTAGTGCTTCCTTCAGGATCTCTTGTAAGGCAGGCCTAGTGGTGACAAAATCTCTAAGCATTTGCTTATCTGTAAAGGATTTTATTTCTCCTTCACTTATGAAACTTAGTTTGGCTGGATATGAAATTCTGGGTTTAAAATTCTTTTCTTTAAGAATGTTGAATATTGGCCCCCACTCTCTTCTGGCTTGGAGAGTTTCTGCTGAGAGATCTGCTGTTAGTCTGATGGGCTTCCCTTTGTGGGTAACCCGACCTTTCTCTCTGGCTGCCCTTAAGATTTTTTCCTTCATTTCAACTTTGGTGAATCTGGCAATTATGTGTCTTGGAGTTGCTCTTCTCGAGGAGTATCTTTGTGGCGTTCTCTGTATTTCCTGGATTTGAATGTTGGCCTGCCCTACTAGGTTGGGGAAGTTCTCCTGGATGATATCCTGAAGAGTGTTTTCCAACTTGGTTCCATTTTCCCCCTCACTTTCAGGCACCCCAATCAGACGTAGATTTGGTCTTTTTACATAATCCCATACTTCTTGCAGGGTTTGTTCATTTCTTTTTCTTCTTTTTTCTTTTGGTTTCTCTTCTCGCTTCATTTCATTCATTTGATCCTCAATCGCTGATACTCTTTCTTCCAGTTGATCGAGTCGGTTACTGAAGCTTGTGCATTTGTCACGTATTTCTCGTGTCATGGTTTTCATCTCTTTCATTTCGTTTAGGACCTTCTCTGCATTAATTACTCTAGCCATCAATTCTTCCACTTTTTTTTCAAGATTTTTAGTTTCTTTGCGCTGGGTACGTAATTCCTCCTTTAGCTCTGAGAAATTTGATGGACTGAAGCCTCCTTCTCTCATCTCGTCAAAGTCATTCTCCGTCCAGCTTTGATCCGTTGCTGGCGATGAGCTGCGCTCCTTTGCCGGGGGAGATGCGCTCTTATTTTTTGAATTTCCAGCTTTTCTGCCCTGCTTTTTCCCCATCTTTGTGGTTTTTATCTGCCTCTGGTCTTTGATGATGGTGATGTACTGATGGGGTTTTGGTGTGGGTGTCCTTCCTGTTTTCCTTCTAATAGTCAGGACCCTCAGCTGTAGGTCTGTTGGAGATTGCTTGAGGTCCACTCCAGACCCTGTTTGCCTGGGTATCAGCAGCAGAGGCTGCAGAAGATAGAATATTTCTGAACAGCGAGTGTACCTGTCTGATTCTTGCTTTGGAAGCTTCCTCTCAGGGGTGTACTCCTCCCTGTGAGGTGTGGGGTGTCAGACTGCCCCTAGTGGGGGATGTCTCCCAGTTAGGCTACTCAGGGGTCAGGGACCCGCTTGAGCAGGGAGTCTGTCCCTTCTCAGATCTCAACCTCCGTGTTGGGAGATCCACTGCTCTCTTCAAAACTGTCAGACAGAGTCGTTTGCGTCTGTGCAGAGGTGTCTGTGTGTCTTAGTTTACTGTGCCCTGTCCCCAGAGGTGGAGTCTACAGAGACAGGCAGGTTTCCTTGAGCTGCTGTGAGCTCCACCCAGTTCGAGCTTCCCAGCAGCTTTGTTTACCTACTTAAGCCTCAGCAATGGCGGGCGCCCCTCCCCCAGCCTCGCTGCTGCCTTGCCGGTAGATCACAGACTGCTGCGCTAGCAACGAGGGAGGCTCCGTGGGTGTGGGACCCTCCCGGCCAGGTGTGGGATATGATCTCCTGGTGTGCCTGTTTCCTTAAGCGCAGTATTGGGGTGGGAGTTACCCGATTTTCCAGGTGTTGTGTGTCTCAGTTCCCCTGGCTAGGAAAAGGGACTCCCTTCCCCCTTGCGCTTCCCAGGTGAGGCAATGCCTCGCCCTGCTTCAGCTCTCGCTGGTCGGGCTGCAGCAGCTGACCAGCTCCGATCGTCCGGCACTCCCCAGTGAGATGAACCCAGTACCTCAGTTGAAAATGCAGAAATCACCGGTCTTCTGTGTCGCTCGCGCTGGGAGTTGGAGACTGGAGCTGCTCCTATTCGGCCATCTTGCTCCGCCCATCATAAATTTAATTTCTTATAGAGTCATCAAACAATGTAGAAAGAACTTAAGTATTTTAAAAACAAATATTCAACTCTAATTTGGCTTAAGTTTCAAGTAGCAATTAATTTCAGGAAAAGAAGAAATATTCACAACGATGTAAGTAATGTTATAAGCGAACATCAATCGTTCACTCAAAGATAGTATTTACACGATGAGTTTTTTTTAAAAACATCAAGTAGCTATTGTTTAAACTGTTGACTTATTTTTTAGCCTAAATTTTTCATGCCCAGGAAAAAGAGAAACATGGTGTCCATTTTCACATGCACCATATACTTTCTCTCCTGGGATTTCTCTATTCCACTTCCTTTAAGAAGCACGTAAGTGAGAAAACAAAAAAAGAACAAACAAAAAAATAAAAATAAAAAATCAAAGGTAGACAGCTTTATTCACAGTTTCCTGTGGTCTTCATCATCTTTCACAGTTCCCAATGGTACTGATCACTCAGTACTTAAAAGACTTCAAGGAAGCCCGACTCATATCTCTGCCATGTTCCCTGCCTGGAGACACAACAGAATAGTGTGTTACCTTGGTGACCAGTTTAGAGGAAGTCAGCATTATCCAGAGGCAAGCACCATCAACACCTATGGTGACATGCAGGAATTCACCGGGGAGGGCTCTTTTCTATTTTCTAATTGATGTTTTTTTCTCTTCTTTTACTTTTCATTGACAAAGGAAAAAATATCAAAAAAAAAAAAAAAAAAAGAAAAACAAAAAAAGTAAAGTATGATGTCTCCATGCACCTGTCACCCAGCTACAAAACCCAGCTCTTGGCTCCTGCTTGTTTCATCTTTTCTCCCATCTGCTTTTTTCTTTTTCTACAAGTGGAATATTTTGAGGCAAATCTCCACTGTTATACTATTTCATTCATAAATATTTCAGTATGCACCTCAAAAAGATAAGAACTCTTTTTTTAAACACAGTCAAAATATCAGGCCAGACACAGTGGCTCACCCTTGTAATCCCAACAATGTGGGAAGATTGCTTGAGCCCAGGAGTTTGCGACTAGCCTGGGCAACATAGTGAGACCCTGTCTCTACAAAGAATAAAAAAAAAAAGCTGGGCGTGGTGGTGTGCATCTGTAGTCACTGCTACTTGGAAGTCTGAAGTGAGTGATTGCTAGAACGTGGGAGGTCGAGGCTGCAGTGAACTGTGATCACACCACTGCACTCCAGCCAGGGAAACAGAACAACATCCCGTCTCAAAATTTAAAAAATAAATAAAATAAAACAAACATAGTTAAAATATTATCCTTGCTCCTCCGAGAGAAAGTAATATTTTCTAACATCATCAACTATTCATACTGCATTCAAATTTCTCTTTTTGTCTAATACATGTTTGTTTGTTTGAGTTGGTTTGAATCTGAATCCAAACCAACCACATACTGGTGACAGTTTTTTATTCCTTTCCATTAAAAGGCCCTCACTCCCCCGCTTTTTTTTTCCTGGCGATTCACTTCTTAAGGAAACCAGACCATGGATTTCTGCAGGGTTCATAATATTCTAAGATTTTGCTGCTGCCTCTCTACCATGTCATTTAATGTGTTCCTGTAAATTGGTAGTTAGACTTAAGAAGCATGACTTAATTCAGGTTCAAATTTGGGACAGAATATTTTGTAGAGGCACATCACATCCAGTTGTCTTTCTTTTGGTAGTATGACTAGCCATCAGTGATCAGTGCCTAGATCTATTATCTCATCAGGGGTTTAAAATATGGTACTATTTTGTCAACCCTTAATCATATGTTAGCTCACATGCACCTGCGGATAGAAATCTGTCTTCACCAGCTCTGGTTATTCTGAAGAGGTTAATCAGGAAAAATAAGTTAAATGCTTGATTCTTTCACAAAGAATAAGTTATTAGAATAATAAGTGGGTTCCCTAGCATCCTCCAAAGTTTAAATATCATTTTGTACTCATGAATTTTAATACGTGATGTGTTTTGATGTGGTTTTGATGGTTTCCTGTTGATGCTTGAATTGCCCCATCTTTGGCCAGTAGGAGCGTCTTCAAGTTGGCTCCTGAGACTTTTTGATACAAACCCAATCGTCTTTGTTGATTTCCTTACTCCTTTCTGTAACAAGATAGATATCTAGTCTATTTCCTACTCCAAACTGGGAATCAGACCTTTCACCAAAATCCCCTGGCTTCTTTTAGTGGTATATGGTATTTGGAGATCAGAGTTTGGATGTAATCTGATTATTAATGCTATAAACTGTGAGAAATACCAATCATTTAATAAACTCAGTACTCTTGATATCACAATCATTTGATATATACTTAATTTCCTTGCTAGACTGTAATATCCATGAGGGCAGGAATCACATTGATTTTTGCTCACCATTGTGTCCTGAGTGCCACACAATTGCCTAAACGCAGACCAACATTTTGTAGAGGGTTGATGAGTGTGCCCCAAAACGCATGTCTGTCTGGAACCCCAGAATGTACTTAGTTAAAAATGAGGTCACACTGGATTAAGATGGGCACAAAATCCAGTGATGATATTCTCATAAGAAAAGGAGAGGACACACACAGACAAGGGGAATAAGGCCACGTGGAGATGGAGGCAGAGATTGGAGTTGTGCACCTCTAACCAAAGAATGCCAGGGATTGCCGGGAACCATAAGAAGCTGCAAAAGGCAAGGAAGTGTTTATTCCTAGAGTCTTCAGAGAGGGCAGGCCCTTGCTGATACACTGATCTCAAACTTCTAGTCTTTCAGAGCTGTGAGACAATGAATTTGTGTTGTTTTAAGTCATCCAATTTCTAGTACTTTGTTATGGGACCCCTAGGAATGTAATACAGTGATGATTAGATTACATTTTAAACTGCATTGGAAAGTGTGATTGTTCAAAAATCAATGTGTGCTGGCGTGGTGGCTCACACCTGTAATCCTAGCACTTTGGGAGGCTGAGGCAGGCAGATCACCTGAGGTCAGAGGTTTGAGACCAGCCTGGCCAACATGGTGAAACCCCGTCTCTACCAAAAATACAAAAATTAGCCGGGTGTGGTGGCACATGTCTGTAATCCCAGCTACTCAGGAGGCTGAGGTAGTTGAATCACTTGAATCCAGGAGGTGGAGGTTGCAGTGAGCTGAGATTGTGCCACCGCACTGCAGCCTGGGCGACAGAGTAAGACACCGGGTCAGAAAACAAAACAAAACAAAACAAAAAAAAACAGTGTGTCATGGATGATAATTAATCTGAATAATCAAATCATCGTAAATCTGGTGTTCCAGATGCAGAGTTAATGCCTCATTTCCTGCTTTCCCATAAAGAGAGTCCCCTCTCACACCAGGAGCTTAACCTGCCCTTCATGTCTAAGAGCTCTCAAGGCTCAGCGATGGCATCTGGAGAAGATCCATTAGTGTAGGATACAGGATAGTATACAGATTCCTGACTGGGAAAGATTGGGATGGACATGAGTGAGGTCCACCTAAGCTGCTAGGGATGTGACGGTGAACAATTGAGGACAAAGGAGACAAACTGCAAAGAAAAAACAATGGAACTTGAAGACAATTATGTAAAACCTTGGTGACTTGGAGTTGCTATCGGTCTTTCAGTTTGAGAAAGTATATTTTAGTGAGATCCACCCAAGATATCTTTGGTCACCAATCTACTTCTGTCATAATAATTATATTCTCTCTATTGCTATACTCACCTAGTGTGTTAGTCAAGAAAATTATATTCCCTTCCGTAAATTCTTCCTTTCATA